>NC_139570.1:13860963-14309891 GCF_965112155.1 Podarcis liolepis | reverse complement strand
AAAGGGGGAAGGAGATTAAATAAATTGAAGGAAATATAAATTGTAGTAAATAATCCATTTGTTTGATTAATTTCTAATCCATCCATCAGTTTTATTAGATTTAAGCATGACGATAACTCTTTTAAAATAAATTATAATACAATGTAGTATCATATAATACATGATAATATATATATTGAAATAGAGGTCCTTAAATGTGAAAGGACATTTCAGTCTACTAAAAGATCAAGAGTTGAAATAGAATTTTAATGCATGTACCAGTGATGCATTGTTATACATACACAGCATTCTCATTTGCTAGTCTCCATTTCTGATTTAATACACCAGTGCAAGTCCTAGGTGCTTACTTTTGGTGTGGAATTATAGACCTTGAAACTTTGTGTTATTTTGTGGTTTAAAGATTCCCTCAGTGAGTAGAACAAATAACAAATTATTTGTTCTCTACAGCATAAATAATGTAGATCATGCCAGATGCCTTTATTAATATTGCTTCAGCTAAGGGATCTTAAAAGTTGGATAAAGTACTGCCTTTCTGCTTTTGTCTTCTTCACTTGTGGATCATAAAACAAGGTATATATTGTTATAAGTTTTGTGGGTGGGCAATTTCCCCCAAAGTTCTTAAATTTAATAAATGCTTGGAGCCAGATGTTAGATTTAGCGAAGTGCTAAAACATAGGTGAGACTGGTTTCTGGGCCCAGGAAGCCACTTGGCACCAGGAAGCAGTTAACCTAACAAGAGACAGGGAAAGAAGGGATCGACATAACAAAGGCTGTGTGCTGGCCAGCAACTGGCTGAGTAGTTGGAAGAAAAAGGGAAAGTTGCCACAGTTTCAGGCGTGATGTCACAGGAAAATCTGTCCCTTTCGAAATCTAAAGGCTTGCTGGGAAGGAGTGGGGCAGAATTCCATGGGCTGCTGTGGAGGCAAGAAGCAGGAACAGAAAGATGGCATGTAGGATTACTCTGAATTCAATGCCAGGTGGTGGGAAAGGACAAGGTGCTATAAACTCTGCACTCCCTTCATCTACCCTCAGGTTGTACATATGTGTTAATAAACAATATTTCAAAGACACTGCGGACGCCACTGTACCTTATTTCTCCCTGAAAGAAGGGCAATCACATGCACCACTCAGCAGAGATTGGGGTGGCTTGTAACAACATGATGTGCATCCCTCCCCCTTTCACTGGTTCTTTAATTTCATTCCTTTACAGTAGAGGCATGGAAGCTTTTTCATCCCATTCCCTGTTGGGCAGCCTTCCAGAAGCCACAAGGTGGGTATGCCCAGAAGCAAAAGTGGGTAGAACCACAAACATGAAGTTTGCTTTTGTACACTAGGTTAATTTCTTCTGCATTCAAACATGAAACACTATACTTCACCCAGGCAAGAAAGAAAAGTTTGCGGAGTTCAAGGACGCATTGCAGTCAGGTAAAACATACTCAGGGTGCAGGGCAGGGAGGGCATGGGTGGATGGCATCATATGTGGAGAGTCCTGAGGGCCTGACAGTCCCGCCTGCAGGATCACACCTGGCACCCCAGCATTGATTTTACCTGTCCTTTTATAGATAGGGTGAGCCAAAAGGGGAGGATATTGTTACTTAAAATAATGCGCCCTTCTGCATATTTGCTTTTCCCCATTAGGTTGAAAGAAATAACATGGAATTAGAATATTGTTCCACATAGAACAGTGTTGTTCACTCTGTCTGCAAGCAGCTCCCCAGGGGTTACAAAGACCCTGCTACCTGAAATTCTTTTTGCCGCAGAAGAAATGCCAGGAAGTAGACCCAGGACTTCTGCTTGCATAGCATTTTCTCTTCTGTAGTTGGTGGGAACGTCGTCCCCGCCCCCCTCATCAAGGTCCACATTCCTTTTTAGGTAACCTGTCAAGGGCCACATGCTGGTTATGGGTGGAGCCAGGAAAAATATATGAAAGGCCCACCCCCACCCCTCTCTCTCTGACACCCCTTCTATTTTCTCTCTTTCCCTATCTAGCAGGTTCCTGGGGAAATACAGACTTTGCTCTTGCCAGAGATATGGACCAACTGCTTTCAGAGGGCATCACTCCAGCCATTAAAGTCCACCTCCCACCTCCCTTCTTTTTCTCCAAGCAACACTATTGAAATTAGGGCAATCTGAAATTAGTTTCCACCACTAGAAGTAAAACCTTTTTAGTGTGTGTTTTTAAAAAATGTTCCTCTGGTTTTAATTTTCTGGGATGGGCATGAAGAGCATGCCTGAGCTATCAGAAGTTTGGGAGAGACTGGATTATGCGAATGATTGCCAGGTAGATGATTGTCCCAGCATGATAAAGTAAAATTAGCGAGGGTATCTCACTGAAAAGAAATCCACAAAGTTAAATTATGTATCTAAATATGATGGATCGTCTGACATAACATTTGTTTTTTTCTTGATGAAGTGACACCTGGTAACTCTGTAGTGATTAACTTGATAGAAACACCCATAAATAAAAGGAAGTTTAGACACCTCACTATTTATTTAGTGTGTTTACTCCTTTGATATACATACATAATTTGAGTGTCTGTCAAAAGCAGAAAACCAAGGGATGTGCAAAAAACCAAGGGATGAATAACTCATATAGAGGAAGGGATAAAAGCTTGGTGTATCCTTATTAGCTTCTTTGCGGCGTCATGGCAGCTGATGAAAATGCAAGTTTCGATCACTTCATCTGTAAGCTGACAGCACTGGCTGAATTTCTATGCAAAATTAGACTTTCAAAATAATGGCATCTAAAAATACAAACAGCACAACCTGGCTGAGCTTCTGAGAGGGGGGAAAAAACCCAGGAAGAGGTAGAAGCTCTTGTGGTTCATTTTAACAACCTATTTTGCAGGTGGAAAAGTTGCCATTAGAATTCATAGAATCATAACTTTTTAGAGTTTGAAGAGACCCTGAGGGTCATCTAGTCCAATCCCCTGCTATGCAGGAATCTCAATGAGATCATACATGAAAGATGGCCATCCAACCTCTGCTTAAAAACCTCTAGGAAGGAGCGTCCAACATCTCCCGTGGGAATCTGTTCCACTGTCAAACAGCTCTTACTGTCAGAAAGTCATTTCTGATGTTTAATCAGAATCTCCTTTCTTGTAAATTGAAGCCATTGGTTCGAGTCCTAGCATCTGGAGCAGGAAAAAACAAGCTTGCTCCATCTTCCCAAGGCATTACCCCTTCTGCGTCTCTCCCCGCCCTTTCAAGTCCACTGTCTTTCTTAGGGGAAAAGTAATGGTCTAACAAAATACCTGGCTGGTAGGGGTGGACAGCCCTAGAACTCTGCAGCATAGTGATAGCTATCTAATCTATAAAATATCTAGCTACCTAGCTATCAGTATGCAGCAGAGTCGTAGAGCTATAGCCACCTCTTTCTCTATTCATTCAAATCTCCCCAACCATAGGTTTGTGATATTTCAAAAAGTAAAATTCCTGACACCCGCAAAGTTTTTTCTACTTCCAGAAACCCACCCAAATGGTTGATCTTTTGGAGCTGTTTCCACTGTGTTTTCCATCACTCCATACATCTGGGTTTAGCAAAAAAAAAAACCCCAATGCAATTTTTACATCCCCAAAACCAGGGCATGTCAGGAATTTTCCTGACGTATGGCAAGCCTACCCAACCACCCACCCGCTCAGATCTCATTGCCCCACCAACTCTATTTAGCTGAATGTGTGAGGACATTGTGTAGGGGTCGTGGGGGTCTGCATGCTGCCCTCACCCCCAATATCCCCATCTCCATCTACCCACTCCATCCCCACCACACTATGTTCAGCTTGTATATATGTGTAAATAAAAACATCCATCCTAAAGACAGCAGAGTATC
Organism: Podarcis liolepis; assembly: GCF_965112155.1. NCBI lineage: Eukaryota > Metazoa > Chordata > Lepidosauria > Squamata > Lacertidae > Podarcis > Podarcis liolepis. The sequence goes on along the minus strand of NC_139570.1, from coordinate 14,306,061 downwards.
TACGTCATTCCAAGGAAACTGAACCCTGAGTAGGTGCTTGGACCCCTGAAGTCTCTTGCCACTTGAAGACTGGGGTGCACACAGAGCGAGAGTCCACTGCAGTGATCCTCCTATAAGCTTGTATTCAATAATACATAGTTCTAATATATTGCTGAGGGTGGGTGGGGAGATATTGAAACAACAGCATCAAAATCCCAAGAAAGAAACACATTATAACACAGCTCCATAACTAAATTTATATAGTTCTAGTTTAGCAATTTAAACTGTTTGTATGGTTTATACGGCATATAATTCAGCCCTTCTTAGCATGTTAAATATTCATGCCGGCTCTCAGCATCTCTTTCCACAACACCTCGAAGTGTGGGATTGTAACGGCTCTCAGTTGGGCAATTCCATCTCGCGGATCTAATGGTCTCCAAGGGAATTGAGCTTTGCAAAGTAGCATAAAAATGACTTTGAAAATAAGAAAAAAGGGGTGGGGGAGCTTCGCAGGGATGAAGATGACAGCGTAGCCAATGAGGGACGTGATAACATTGTATAAATGCAGGATAAATTGTGGGTGTTCTCCAGAAGAGTGCAATGGCACGGTCAGACTGGGAAGATCAGCAAGAGGGAAGCGAGCAATGAAGAGAGATGGTGGGGGCAAAGTGTGGGAAAGTAAAATAAAAGAGAGAGACAATGAAAAGGAGAAGAGGGGCAAGATTCCACCTCACACTCCCCTGCATGCATTAAGGATGCAACAAATATCTGTGACATTCATTTCCCAAAGCAAAAATAATCACACATTCCAACCTAAGGATAAGTGTTTCAAATGAAGCAGTGGTTTCTGAATATTTGTGGCAGATCCTGGCTGCGGGGAGAAAAAGAGAAGTAGCAAGGACTGCATGTGAAACTTCACACCTAAGTTAGTTTCACAGAAAGGGAAAAGGAGGCAAAATAGTGATTCCATTAAAGGAGGGAAACAAAATAAGAAGGTTCTTATTGAAATGTACAAGTTCCACCTGTGAGCTTTCCTAGTTTTAACTGTTTTCCTCTGTAGCCTCCTGAAAATCATAGCTAATGGGTCTGCAAAAAAGAAAAAGAAAGAAAGAAGCACAACAGGATCAGGCCCAATTTGCCCTCTTATAATGCAAGTGCTGGTGTGGACTACACCAGACTTTTCAGCAACAGCTAGGCACCATGCCCAACAGCAAGCTGGTCAGGACTTTGAACAGGGAAAGAGGCATACCTGATAGAAGTCCATTCACACAGTTAAGCTCATTCACCCTGCCCAGAAAAAGCTGATTGGAATACAGGCTGTACATTATGATGAGCTGGAAGCCATTTCTGTTCTAATGTCCAACTCGAGCTCCCATTGTGGAAATGGCTGTCAATTTACTATTTCCACCCAGTTCACATCAAATTTTCTGCACATGGTTTTGCATGCTAAAACTGAAAATAAACCAAGATGGCATAGATGTGAGAAACCTGTAACCAGAAAGGAAGAAGCACTAGGTACCAGACCATAGCAAAGGATGTCGCACAAGATGTTGGCACTCATATGAGATGAAAGGATTGGATCTCAAGGCAAGGGACTCACACGGCAGAGGAGATCAGAAACCTGAGGCCTGCTTCATGCAACCTAAAGCCTGCCATATGCTCTCAGGCATGATAGGATAAAAAAGAAATGGTTAGCAAGATATTACCTGGCTCATAAATTAATCTGAGACAATGAAAAATTCTGAAGCTTTTGTGTGATGCAGGTTTCCCAAGAGCTCCAGAAGTTCAATTATGGACCTGGCTCAGGAGACTTTTGCTAGCATACCTAGAGGCTGGAAATTCCAATTAAAATGAAAAAAGTATGTTCTACAAATCAGGTGTGTAGTGAACAGCTATCTGAAGTTCTATGAGTCTCTGCTTTAGGCAGTTTCTAAAGCAATCTCTTCAAATCTAGCACTTGACAATGGAACAATCCATTGCAACGATCAAGACGGAATTAAGCAATCAATTGATAACATTTCAGGTTGTAGTGGCAGAATGCAGCACAAAAGCCAGAAGTAATGAGATGAAACTTTGGTGACAGTAGAAGAGTTCTATCACCAAGGTGTTGTGTAGCAATCAAGACTCTAGGCCAGCAAGGCTATGCAGAGCCACATCAGTGTAATCTCTAATTCATTTCAGATGCTTGGTTCCTTTCATTAGCCCAACACCTGCACGGGTAAATGCTACAACTTATCCTACATTCTTAATGGGTCTACTACTTGCAGTTCTCTACTTGTGACCCTGAAAATAATGAAAGTTGTTATAAAAGTCAAGAGTGAGCTGAAGCAAGCTGTTCCACTCCACAAAGCTTTGGCCAGGCCTGGCATGGATCCATCCCATTAGAGCTTTGGAACTTTGGATTATGGAAGCATGATTGAACCCTGCAATCCCTCCCAGGCTTGCAGAAAGAGCCAAGCTGCCCCTTCTTTTCCTTTTGTAAATACCTGGTCTGAAGGGCATGTAAGCAGCAACCTGGCATGGCAGCAACCACCTTAGGTACATAAGCCAATTAACTCTTAAAACCAGAAACACAAATCATGAATAAAAGCTGGAGCAGTTTACTATTCACATTTAGCTTTTTACTTATTATAATGTACACTTTTGGGGATAGCAGTGAGGGGCAAAAACAGATGAGGCAAACAACATAAAGCAGCAAAGTACACCAAACCATCTGGAATACAAGGACAATCCCTATGTACTGGCAATTAAACCTGCTATTCTGGCACCATTGAAGACCTGGAGGAACAGGCCTAACATTGATTAGTAAGTTGACTATTCAGAGTATGCCCCTGAACACCAGCCTCTGAGAATCACAAGTGATGTGCTCAGGTCCTGCTTGCAGACTTCCCACGGGAATCTGGTTGGCCACTGTGAGAACAGGATACTGGGATACAGGGGTCTTTGGCTTGGTTCATCAGGGTTCTTGTTTAACAATGTGGGTTTGTGTAGGAAGGGTAGCCTGCATATATGATATAGCTGTAGATACTAAATGTTATTGTATTCCCAAGTCAGTCTTTTGATTTATCCAGTCCAGCTTGGTGCTATTTGAATTGGCAGTAGCTTCTCAAGTTCTCTCAGCCTGTTAGTTCTGAATCATGGGCAGTAGCCTGAGTTGAGCCAGAAGCTTAGAACCAGCACCTGTATGAGCTGCCAGTGGCAGCAGCTTTGGGCTGGTTCCTTGACCTTGCCTCCTGGTTTGCCCTTGAGGTTATCTTTGGCCATGACTGCTGGCAGGAAATATCTGCATGTGTGTTCTGGTGGAATTATCCTCCTGCTACTGCTGCTTTCCTGGACCAGGCTGGGTATGGTGGTGGTGAGGACATGGCCATACTGTTTGGAGTGCCTCCACAAATCCAGTGCTCCTGTTGATGAAACCATGTGGCCCTGAGCTCGCCGCTGCCTCAATCCAATCCACATAGGCAGCAGCAATACTTGGGCTGGATCTAGATATGTCAAAAAAGTGTTTCAGAAAAACACGTTGTAAACCTCAAAGGGGGAAATCACATTGGCAAAAGACGGGACTCCATAGTGCCATCTGGTGTCACAGTGTCACATATAAAATGCTTTTTCTTTACTAATATAGCTGGGTCCATGCATTAGGAGGCTCTCCCTCATGACAGCCATGCCAGGACTCTGTCCTTCCCAGTCCTTGCAGCCCCCAAATTCCCAGCAACCTTCTCCAACCACCTCCCTCCCAAACAGCAGAGGCACAAGAACCAACAATATAAATGCCCGTGGACTGAACAAGACAAGCCTAGCCTACGGACAACAGGCTGAGCAACATCTGTTGGCCTGAAAGATTCACCAGGAGATGCTAAGAACAGATTTGTAACCATGGTAGTGCCCAAGTGTGAACAGAAAAGGCAGCAGAATTTGTCAAATTTGTCAAAATTCTATGCTTGGGCTGCTCTGGCATGCTTTCTCCCTTGCTCAATATATGCCAGAGCACGGGACTCGTCCTTCCACTGAAGATTCAATATGGTTTGGTTTACTTTGCTGTTTCATGTTGTTTGCCTCATTTTGCTTTATTGATTGTACGCTTGTGGGAGGCTAGAGACAAATAATGTAATAAAGTGCCCTTTGGGGAATGGTCCAGTATTTGTTGAAAGGCAGACTGAATAATCTATGCCTGTTTCAAAAGCTTGAGCTTCTATCTGCCAGACTTCTCTTTCATCTACGCTTTTATATCTCTCACTATCATTTTACTGGCATCATCAGATTTACTCCTGACGAGTGCAACGGAGACAGGAAGCAGTTCTAGAGTAATCACTGATTTAAGAAGAGTTACATACAAGATTACTTCAGGCCTACAATTCTGTTCTATCAAGTTGGCCGATAAAAAGACAGAAATAAAAGTATCATTTTCTCCTTTGCTTTCCCCCAGAGTGACTTGAAGCCAGTAGGGAAAAGAACAAAACGCTTCTGGTCGATACTACTAATGCTAGTACTAATAAGTACTACTAGGGCATGTTTATTAAAGGAGGGGAATAGAGATCATGTAGAGCATCAGTGGATAACATTTTTTTGCAGCCCATGAGCTACATTGCCTTCTGGGCAACTTTCTGGGGGCCACATGCTTGTGGTGGGTGGGGCTAGAGGCAAAATTGGGCAGATTAATTAATATAGCTATTACCTGCTTCAATCTGACATCCTCTAACATGAAGAAGGGAGCTTCTTCTTTGCTCAAAGGCATCCTGAATGGTGCGCTTACTATGCCATTAATCTGGCAAGGTAGTGTGGGAAGTACCCAGTTCATCTAGTTCAGAAGAAGAAGCCCTTGAGAGTCCCAGCCCTTGTGCCATGGGATTTGGTTCAGTGGGTTCCTGCCTGCAAGCTTCTGATGCAATGAACCCCTGATCACAGCATCACTCAGAACCTGGAATCTGGTCCAACTCAGCAGCTGGTGACCCAGCAGGTTCTAACTTGGTATCCTGCTCACAGTTTTGGGCCTATCCTCAACAATCCATGTTCTCCATTGCTCAGACTCTAATTTAGTACCCTGTTGGTCATGTAACTCCTACTCCTTATGCCTACACTTGACATCCCAAAGTATTTTATTCAGGAGTACAAAGTTCCAGCCACTCTACAAAAATGACAAAGCCATGTATGGCTTGCTAGGAGAATTTGCAATCTGCAATGCCGTTTTTTGTTTTTATTTTTTAAAAGCATTAGGATGGGGGTGGGAAAACTTTTTTTCCAGCTTGAGGTCCACACGGCAACCTTATGAAAGCCACATGGCAGAAGTGAGTTATCTGGAGGAAAAAATGGATGGAACAACGAATGTTGAATTTACCTATGTACAGTAGGCTAGTTTCTACAAAGACTCACACGGTTCTCTCTACTCTCTATCCAGACAACCAAGAGGCATGAACAGAGTTCAGGTACACATTCCAGTCAAACAAAGCCCCTCAGTAAGGGTGCATATCAGGACTGCTAGGGGTTGTGGTTTGGGGAGAGTAGGATATTAGGGGCCTCCTTAAATCAAGCTATATGTTGTACTATTTATTCTTCCTGCTGTAGAAGCTTCTCTCTAACATCTCAGAGACGTGGACCTGTTGAGCTAAGCAGAGGTTCCATACTCTCCAACATTCTGCTGATTAATATCGGAATGCACATCTTTTGGTGCTGCACTCCCATGCAAGCCAGCTGGGGGTTCCCAACCCCAGCTCCCGTTACTGGCAGCTGCTCTTTCAGTGAATGCTGGACCAACACCTCCAGCTCCTCTCCCTTTTCCCTGTCATCACCCTCGTCTTCATTGATTTATTCCACTCCTCCAACAGGGGTGTCATTGGGTAGAGGAGGTGTGGCATCTGGGCCTGGCAGGAGGTGGTGGCCTGGCCTGCACCACCACTATTCCTCCCTCCACCCCTTCCATGAGCTCCAGCTCAGGTGCCTTCATTTGCACAAAAGATACACATCTATTGGTGCCAAGATCCAATGGGAGCCTGCTGACTCAGGCAAGAATTCAGCACCAAAAACATGACATCCGATCAGAAGCTGGAATGGCTTCTGTAATTCTGGGATGTCCCAATCAAATCGGGACTGTTGATGGATACGAGATTTCTAGGCTAGGACCAGGTACAAAGAATTCATTTATTTTACTATTCAACCAGCAACCAACACATGAGAATATCAACAGAGGGAGCAGGGAAATGAAGCACTCCAGAACACAAGAAAATGTACTGGAATAAAATAATAACAGCCCATCTCATCTACAATCACAGAATGATGGGTCAAGGACTGGGCAACGGAAGAACCAGTGAGTTGAAGAGTGTCAGTCTAGGAGTGGAAAAACTCTGGTTCAAACTATCAAACTCACTGAGGAACCTTGGGCCAACTACATTATTTCACTGTAACCTACCTCAGAGGGTCATTATGAGAATAATTGTTTTTCATGGGGGGGGGGAGGTATGCATGCTTGCCTGCACTCCCTGGAGGAAAGAATAAGTAGGCAGCAGAAAAGGTGCAAGAATAGTTATTTTGAGACAATTCTGGGTTGTGGCTCCCCTCCCCCCCCCCCCCCCGTCCTTGCTCAAGAAACAGAACCTGAAGAGGGAATTGAAGGAATAAAGGAGATAGGGAAAGCCTATGCAACAGCATGGCAGAAGGCAGGAAACTCCAACTATCAATAGGGGGAATATACAACAGTAAAGTATTGTCCAGTGGTTTCTAGACACAGCTGTGGTTGACTGGCATATAGAATATTTTAAAGGATGGGGATCTGATTCCCCCCACCCTGTTCAAGTCTTAAACAAGATCAGAAATGCAGTAAAGACTTTTCAAGGAAGGAAGACTGATATTATGTAAGGCAGCAGTTGGGGCACATGTCAGAATTTAAATGTGAAAAATTAAAGTGAAGTCTGAAGTGAATAAAACCAGGTGGCCAGCTTCTTAAAAAGTACAAACAACCCAAATCATAATGTGAAAAGTTTAAAAAGAAAAAAAGAAAGAAAAGAAAACCCCAAATAAATTAAATATATATATATTAAAAAACAATATCATAATATACTTCTTACAGAGTCCCACCATCCGAAGTGAAAGAATAATCACCTCGTGTAATGATGACTAACATTAAAACAAAACAAAAACCCTGCACACACAAAAGCCTCCCAGCACATTGTCAGACGGAGATAAGAAGTCAGGCGGCAACAACGCTAGAAGCACAAAAGGAAAAGTCTGCTCCCAATAAAACAAAACAACAAAGGGAAGCAGACATTAAAAATCCATACTGCAAGCTGTAAAATAGATTGCTGTCATGGATATAGACCTGACAGGACCTGTAGTTGTGAAAGTGCTGAAACGAAACAGACCAGGAGTTAATGAGCTGTGTGGTGCACTTACTTACAGCCAGCCACTGTGGCAGGAGTGCTTTCTGACAGCTGGAGAATTATATGGGGCTGATTCAAATGTACTAAAAGCCTCTGGCCCCACTGACATGTATCCAGGCACGGCATATTAACCGTGCAGTGTCCCTTTAAGAACCATCCAGCTTCCAGCCTACCTTGCTTTGTTTGGGCTCACAACACCCTGCTGCAGGGCAGCATTTCTCTAGACGTTAGCTGAGGGGTTTCCTGCTCACCCACCACACAATTCCATAGTGAATATTTGGTGAATGACACCCTCATGTTTTCCGTCCCCTGCCCAGCAAATAATGTTGGAAACTTGGGAGGCTATTTTTGCCTCCCAAAAGCAGCCTTGCCTCAACCCCAGGATGGTGCTCCCCGACTTGATGGTAGCCAGATGGGATAACAAGCCTTAAAGGCATTTCTCACTCCTACTGCTATTTATGTCAAGTAGAGGTTTTTATGAGTATGATTTTGCTTTCCTCTGACAATGCATAACTCCTATGGAGCACCATGGCTCAATGGCAGGGTCTCTCTGTTCGCAGGCAGAACATTGCTGGTTCAATATTCAGCATATCCAGTTTGGGCTGGGAGAAGCACTGCTTGAACCCCTGGAAAGCCACTGCTGGTCAGTGCAGATGTTACACTGGATGGGCCAGTGTTCAATCTGGGTATAAGCTTCTGGCATTGGCAGTTACGGGTCTCTGTCTCTGCAACATAACCATTATGTTTAGGGCAAGAGGGCCAGCAAACACTGGCTTGAAATGCAGAGGCAATTTAAAGTAGTGGAAAGAAGATGAAGTTGAGGCATAAAATCAACGATCCACCAAGCAGCATCCCTGAGTAAAAATAAAACGTTGAAAAGCAACAATGCTGAATTGATTAATTTCCAAGATGATGCACTGATGGACCTGGGGCACTACACTGCTCCTAATAGGACCATTTAAAAAGAGTAATCGAAACAAAGCTCTGCATGCTTGTAAATGACAACACAGTTCTGCGAAGAAAGGAAAACGAAGTCCTACCACATCAAAGACTCGTGGAACAAAGACTTTGCTATCCCGATTATCTCCCTGGATTTCCCTTGGAAATCAAAGTTTAAGCATCTATCAGACACACTGACACAGAAAGATATCCTGGTGGTGCAATCAGGGGAGGCAACAGGAGTTTAACTTTCATGTTCTAAATGCTTTTTGTTTTTGGCTACTTGAAAAGCGCAACAGTGGGGAAAGTGATGCCTATTTGCTTTGAAGAAAAGTTCAAATGTTGAAGCCAGATCCCCCTCCCCATTTCTGCCATGTTGAGCCACTTCTGCTGAGCCACTTCTGAGTCCAAACCTAGTTCAATGGGAACCAAAAACACATGTTTCCATCTTCAGTGGATGCACTGATCTCACAAACCTGTGTAATTTACTGGCATGAAAAATGAACTGCGATTGCTCACAATGGCCACCTCAAATACGGAGTGAGCATTATGACACCCCAAACTAATTTTTGCCACCTCTACCATTCGCTCCCTCATCAGCAAACCACCAAAGCCATTCCAGATGCCCACTATTCTAACTGCTGCCCCAGCAGCAGGAAGGATGTCATAGCTGCACAAGTGCTGGGGAGGGGGGCAAGATAGGGTCAACTTGCACACCTTCTGTTGAAGTTGTAGCAGTAGTCAAAAGAAAAGCAGATGGACAGGTTGGAAAAGGTGTATTGAAGGCTCAAAGGGAGTTTGGGAGAGACTCAGGGGCACAACAATGTGTAATCTTAGTTTATAGGAAGCAGCACAGTTTATTCCAATGCAACCTGGGTTTATTCTGAGCTAATTTGAGCAGAACTTGGGCAAGAGAGGTTTGTCATAACTACTAGAGTAATACCTCTGTGAACGTCCGTCATGTCTAGCATCCATTCTGGCGAACATCCACAGCAAACCCAGAAGTACTGGAACGGGTTATTTCCGGGTTTGCCACTCGCGCATGCACAGAAGCGCAAACTGCTCCCTGAGTGTGCACAGACGCGACACTTTGCCCTGATTCCTTTTCAGCTACCAGCTAGAGCTCCGAAACGGATCCCGGCCGCAAAACGAGGTATGACTGTACAAGGAAGTAAAGTGGGTTAGCAGCATACTGTTTTTACTTGAGTCATCAGGCATTCAAATTGAATGTGTGAATAGAGCAGCAGTGTTGTATGCACATGTCCCACTTCCCAAGTGAGATCTTTGGATCCTCTACACGATCAGAAACCCTGTACAGTTAAAGGTTCCATGCAGACCTTCCCACTCAATGCAGGAAGGGCGGGGGAGCACATGGCCCCCCATTGCCATGCCCTATACAGCCATTCCACCCACCCACATTTCTTGAATGCTAGAACAGAAGTTTGGAGATGATTACATTCATTAAGCCTTTTCAGATTTTATATATATATATATATATATATATATATATATATATATATATGAACTAAAGAGGAACATCAAACTGTCTATACTTTCTTTCACTGTTTCAGAGAAACACCAGCATGTTCTGGAGCTTTGCTGTACTCCCCCCACCCACCCACCCCAAAAATCCTTGAAGTATCCACATTATGGTTCAAATGTCCCATATTTGTTCAAATAAGGAAATCTTAACTCAATACAGTTTTTCCAATGAAATTTACCAGCTGCAGGTTCCACATGAATGATAGGAAATAGTCTGATCCAACATGGTAGCACTTAGCTCCTTAAGGAACCCTTGACAAATGTGCTATGCCAGTGATAGAGAACCTGTGGTCTTCCAGGTCATGCAGAATGCCAACTCCTACCATCCCACCACTGACCATGCTAGCTGGGTGTCATGTGAGGGGGTACAACAATATATGGAGACCTAAAGGTCCAGCACCCCTGTGTTATGTCCTTTCCTTTTAAAACAGAATTCATAATATCCATAGAGAACCTATTAAAAATCTTTAAACAGTGCTCTAACAGAAGATGACATTTTAATGGGTCCTCCAATCACCTTCATTTAATTGCAGCTTTATAATGTTATGTCTGTTGTTAACAGTGTTACACACATTGAGCTGCATACCTAAAGGCAGATTGATGGCAACACAGATGCTGAGAAAATGCCAACACACTCTGCATCTGCATGTAGAGTGTTTGTTCGCTCTTTTATTATTGCTATCACAGTGCAAAGCTTGTTTTGATGCCATTAGTGATGGAAGGAGAGAGAGAGAGAAAAAAAATAGCCATCTTTGGCATGTTTTATTAATACACTAAAGTTTTCTTTATAATTCCACCTTGGATATATCCATTTCCATAATGAAGTTCGTGTTCTAGCTTTTTATAATTATTTCTACTCAGAACAAAATTACGTACACTTTGGCTGAGAGAGGGGGAAGAATGAATTGTGCTGCAATCAGGTAAGATAATAACATGGCACAGTAACCTTTCTTTTCTTTTCTCTCTTTTTTTTCCTGGAGAAACTACTTTCCGGAAACTATCAAAGCTGCTGTTAAAAGTGAATTTTTCATTATATGATCAAGCAGTGATGGGTGATGCCACTTCCCACTTCAGTTAGGTTCAGAATTGAGCTTGACAAACACACACACACACACACACACACACACACTTGGGAAATTGCTCCCCATCCCCCATCACCTGTGTGTTCCTTGAATGCAATAAAATAATTTTGGAAAATATCCCAAGCCTGATGGGCTCCTGATTATAGCACATGGGGTGCAACAGGAACCTTCTTTCCTTCCCCAAAGTATCTGTGAGCCCTTGTCTGTTTCTATGATAAAGAGAGGCTTTGTGCTGGAGCTTGGAGCTCAAAGTGAGCTTCTGCTTTAGCAGTGAAGTAGCTCAGGCAGAGAATTTATACAGGACCTGGAGGTTCCATACTCATAAATAAATACATATATTCTTAGATTGCAGGCACACAAACACACACACACGTACACAAACACACAAACACACACATGTGATTATACCTGATGCTCTGCAGAATGTGCAGCAGATGTACAATGAAACACATGGCTCTTTAAAGCATTGAGTTAAAAATTGGGCCACTGATTAAACTAACGCTATCAGATGGATTAACGAACTGAGGGGGAAAGTAGAGAGACCCTCAAAGAGACAAATTCTGTTGTGAGGCAAGCCCGTCTGTTTCATACTTCCCATTTTGGAGTCAGATAAATGCAAAACACATTTTATTTCAGCATCATCAAAGAGCCTGAAGAAGAATAAAAGGAAGGGAAAGCAGCCTTAGAAAGGTTAAAGCCAATCTTGTAAAAGTCAAGATAATTTTAGTGTTATGAATCATGGTTGTATCTGATTAGAGATTATTGTCTCCTGAGCCTGGGTGAACAATAAGCTGATGATCACTTTTAAGGGGACTTTTTGCTTCTTCCTCAAAAGCTAGAAATCAACTGGGAGGTCATTGCCTCCCACCCTTTCCCTGCTTTTATTTCATTTCAGAAGTGCTGTATATAGTTTCAAAAGCTGCTTATAATAAAATGGAGAAAAGAGAAGGAAATCTGATGACTGTTGAAGTTTATAAGAATAAGTAAATAAGACAAATCAGCTGAGGGTTTTTCAAGCAACAGACACAAAAAGGGGCAAGGCAGTTTAATTTGAGGATCAAGCAGTGAAGATGAGTACAGGTAACTCACATCTTACACAAAGGTTTGCTTCTGGGTTTCCATGTGTGTATGTGAACTCATGTAAAGCCAGGAACCCCTGGAACCTCTCCCCCCCCGCAAGGCGGAGGGCTGCCTACCTGGCTTTGGGAAGATGGCAGGAGGGCTATGGCAGTGGTCCCAGAGCCCTGTGGCTCCCTTCCCAAAGCCTAGTAAGTCTGTGACCACAGCTTTGTACAGGTGAAGGAGAAAATGTGTGAAAACATTTTCAAACAAACTTTTTTATAAAGCAAACTGATGGGAAAATGGAGTGAACCAAATTTAAGATTGAAATAACAGAAGTGGTAGGAACCTAAAACTACTGGTTAATTCCTGGTTTGACATCAACATATGATGTTACTTATTCATGACAGGTGCACAGAAGATTCTCCTCCAACTAATATGAGAAGGGTTAGCATTGCTGGTCTTGTCCCCATAAATTGTGCATTTCCATATGCAGTCTTTCCATGCTGTCAGAAATCCTACTTGACTAGGCAGTTCCCATTTCCAACATCATATAGGATCCAAATGTATCAGAATTGAGTTGAGGGCCATACCCAGGTTCAATCTCCAGCATCTCCATGTAGCAGTGAAAATGCTCTTGTTTGAAACCCTGGAGAGATACTTCCAGTGTGGACAATACTGGGATGTCAAAGCTGGAAAAGTGATGTATGCTTTAGATACATCCCAGTTGAACTACTTTAGTTTTTTGGGGGAAAACACGTTTGGAAGCTTCAGCTGGTCAGAGAGCAACTTCACTGACTACCACTCCATTCCCATGCATAATTCAAAATGCTGGTTATGACCTATAAAGCCATATAAGACTTGGGCCCAGGTTACCTTAATGATCATAGCTCCCTTTACAAACCTGTCCACCTGCAAAGACCCTCGGGTGAGCACCTTCTCTCAGTTCCATCCAATCAGAGGCATGGTTGGCGGTGACACAAGAGACAGCCTTTTCTGTGGCTACTCCCATAATGTCAAACTCCCTTTCAAGAGAGGTTAGATCTAACAGCAGGCAAATACCTTCCTATTCAGACAGCCCTTTGAAAACTAAGTGCAGACTGGTTTGATGTCAGAGCAATTAACACTTTAATGCTGGTTCCAAATGTGTTTTAGTGTATTTAACGATTGTTTTAAACTAGTCTGTTGCTATTACTTTGCATTTTATAATAAAGTTTCTGAAATGTTGTAAGCTGCCCTGAATCCCAGTTTGGGAGAAAGCTGAGATATTAATGCTAATAATAATAATAATAATAATAATAATAATAATAATAATAATAATACTGCACTAGATGGACCAGCAGTCTCTCTCAGTATAAGGCAGGGATGAATGATGGTGCATAGGCTCCATCCATAGAAGAGGTTATTCTAACCAGCCCTATAGCTGTATGGATAAATATATACAATAATTCTTCATGAAGCTGAAAGGATACCCTAAATAGGCTCATTTCAGATCTAAATCACCGAAACTATTTTCAAAGCAATTTCAGGCATTGGGAAGCACTGTGGGTTTCAGATGTGTGTGCCCATGATATGATAGGTACCTGCATTGTCTGAATTCATAAATTACATCAGTAAATCTGTACTGGCATGTAGATCTTGTACCGTAAGAGTGTGTATCTAAAATTATCCCTGCTAATCATCATCTCACCCAATTAAAATGAATTGGTTTTATAACAGCACTGACCCAAACCTTGCATCCCTCCTATCATCAAAACCCTTAGCCAACTGTTTTGTTGACTGCAAATAGCATACATGGAAGAATAATTAATGCAATTATCAAACTTTAATGCTTATCCAAAAAGCAAAGAGGAAGAAAAAAAACCCACCCTCTGCAATAAATCTTATTTTGTACTTAAGAAGATTAAAAAGCTTCCCCAGGAGTCCAAGAGACATTTATGTGTTTTGATCTGAAAAGGAATATGAAATAATACAGATGACAGCAAATCACATCACACATACCCAGTCTGTTGCCCTTAAAGGGAGACTACTGAAAAAAGGCAGCCTCCTAGAATAAATGCAGCAGGAAGAAACAGCAAAGGTCTGTCTATCAGTGTTAGCTCCACAAATCTAGGGCAAAAACTCTGTGCAGGTACTGGTGTATAGAACAGTTGACTTGGGTGCTCTAACCTGTGTTTGACAAGGATTGTGGCTCCATTCTTAGGTTGCAGAGGACTCTGAAATGATGAGAACATCCTCTGGATTGAAAGGGAGATGACTGAATGGTTAATGAGAAGAATTGCTATGGGAAAAATACCTGTCCTGTTAGGTCAAAGCCAAAGGTTAATCTTCTCAAGTCTTCCGTTGCAATAATTCCAAATAGATTCATTTTAAATTCATCTTCTAGGAGGACCTTGAGCAGGGCAGTTACATTCACTGGTCATATAACTTCATATATTGCTAACATACAACATACGCTCCATGGAGTTGTCTAATCTCACTTTAAAGGACATCTATAGAAACTGAATACAGATTTTGAGGATGCTAAGCAAAAGCGCCTGAAGGTTTCCTTTGGGGAGGAAGGAAGAGATAAAAGTGCAGCAAATCTAGTGAATATTCTCTAGCAGGTTTTGCCCATCTAATTGGAAAGCAAAGGTTCCCATTAAAAGATTCTAAGTGCAGGAATGAAGTTGGAAGTATCCACCTGACCATGAATTAATGAGAAATGGTTTTGCAGTCAAGGGACACCTTATATGGAGTCAGACCACTGCTCCATCTAACTCAGTACTGTCTGCACTGACATGCAGCAGTTCTCCAGGGTTTCATTAAAGAGTCTCTCCCAGCCTTACCTTGAGTGGCTGGCTGGGGATTAAACCTGTGACCTTCTGCATGCAAAACATGCATTACATTGCAGAACTGTGGCCATTTCTCCACCTAATATCTGTATAGGCCTGTCATTGAAGGAAAGAAGGACTTCCAGTTCAGAATAATACTGACATCATTTTGTCTTCTTCATTTGCCTTCTAAGAACCTTCTCAGTGGTGAATGCCCTTTCCTGCAAGACATGTCTGAGCCACCATGGTTTAAGTGCCACTGGAAGATAAACCACTTTGCACAAGCTTTTGGAAAGCGTTGCTGAAATAAGACCCTATGCTGATGGATGTATTATGCATTAGGATTCTTTTTTTATCTGACATTTTAAATAGCCGAGCTTGCATCATCGTCGCCTGTTGTGTATGTGCTGTGTTGTGATGCTCTGAAGGATAACTAACCAACAAAGGGGTTAACATTTACCTTTTTCAGGATTAAAGTCCAATGAATGGTGAAAACAAGGAGGTTTTTCAATGAGACATAATCAAATAGCAATGACAGTGAGGGATGGTTAGGTAAATGGGCTTCCTTTTACAACAAGGCAGGAAGTAAAACACCACTGAGCATCCAGGTAACCTGTAACTACAATATCTTCCTTGCAAAGGTTTACAGGAATAGTTTTAAAAGCTGCCTTCAGGGTGGGGACATTATTGTAAGAACCAACCCAGAGCCGCAATGACTCAAGGTGTTAGTTGACTTACATCGGGGTTAGGATTTTGTGTGTGGGTTGTTCAATTCTGGCCACTAGGTGGCATGGGTGATCAAACTGCTTGAAGACATTTCTTTACATTTGAAACACAATTTTAACTAGATGCTGTAGATGTTTGCATGAAAACCAAGAGCAATATTCTGAATGTTTTGTCATTGATGACTTTGATTCAAAATCATTCGGAGTGAATCAATTTTGATCTTTTGTTTAATATCATTTTTTCCCCAATTACTGTTTTGCCTCTAACTATTCGTTTCTCTAAGTCCCTAGATTAACAAAGACCTTGACTAACACTGGTTAATTATTTCTGAAGCTACAGGCTTTTAAAAAATTGAATTCAGAAGAGAAGATAGTAGTTATGAGCCATTAACGTCATCTTTTTGCATCAAATACTGCATTAAAATCAAACCACATGAATGTGTAATAATGTACAATTTCCCATCATTTCTAAGATTACTTAATGGGTTATTGCCCATCTGAATGAGATATTCCAATCATTACTTATTTAATAACATTTGCCAGTTATTGCCAGGAATAACGTGAGCATCTTATTTATAATGACAACTCTGCTTATGAAATTCATTCAGTTTTCTTTGGTTGGAAGAATTAAAAGAGGAGTCATGTTCTAACATCACCTTATCTGCTGTCTACAAAAGTGCTTGCCTTATCTCAGTCAACAGAGATGATGAAGATGAAGATAAAGGATGATATGACCTCATGGATCATTACTGGTTTTATTGCAGCCACCTTGATGGTGCTTTGAGATGAATTAGTAAGCAGGAGACATGTCTCTCACTATCTATGCCCCTCAACCTCATGTTTAATCAAGATTTTAAACATGTGATTGGGAGGGGAAGAAGGAGACTCACCCAGACTGTATTCAGGTCTGCTCATCACCATCAGTGTGGCATCCCCTGACAGCCCCAGAGCACTGGGGGGGGGGGCAATCTGACCATGGAAGGTCTGAGGCTGCCTCAACCCAATCCAGCCAAATCTCAGGTCCACCTGAGGCAGTCCAGTTCAGTTCAGGACATGGGATTCAGCTGGATCCGATGCATAGCTGTAATATAGATGCAAGTTTAAGAATAAATTTTGTAGTGTAAATAGAAATGAAAATGCATCTCACCAAAGAGGAATAGACAGTAGCCAGCCAACCTGTGTATCCAGGCGTTAACTGTTGGTGCACCATGGCCAAGGCCTCTGGTGTTCCCTTTTAGGGTTATTTTATCTTTAATTCAGATTTGAACCAGGCAACTATTCAAAATATGCACACTCCTTCAGATAAATTTCTCTCTTCTGACAATCCTTCAGATAGAGGACTGTAGGTGTCTGGTTCCACCTAATTGCAGGGTGGACAACCTCAGCTAGAAAGTATCACACAAAGGAATCCCTTTCTTTTTTTAAAGAAACTAATTTTTATTAACCAACCAATCAAATCAAATCACATCACAAAATTCCGAATTACAAAGCCGAATTTTAAATTTTGTTGGGGGGACCCATATTTCAAGTTCCGAAGGGGGATTCCGATCATCTTCTTGCTGCTGCGTTAATATTCATAAATCTGTCCAAATAATGTTCATAATTCTATCCAGTCTTATCTTGCTGTTTCCACATCTCATCTTGTTCGTATATTTTTTCCCCCTGATAATCTCCTTCTGATAATCTCCTTAAGCAGGTAAACACCAATTATAATCCTGTGTGAATTTTTCCGTTCGTCCAATCATCATATCAAGATTGTTTCCATATATCATCACTTTCATAAATAACAGCACTTTTTCTATCATTAATCTCGCAAATCTGTCTCTCTTTAGTCCCTCTGAGGAGGCTCACCCACAATATGAAAACAGATCTGTTCCTCCTCCCAGACATAAGTCTTTCGACAGAACTTGCCAAAATGGTGACACTATTTTTTGCTGCGTCATTCCAAAGCTCTTATGCTTTCCACGATCTTTTTGAAACATCCCTTTCAGGCACTCAAAAGGTATATAGGTACGTGCTCACAAATATTTTCAACTGCAACCTAGATTGCACCTAATTCTCTCTATCTTTTAATTTCTGGAGTAGCATAGAAGTGCCTAA
The DNA here is from genome assembly GCF_965112155.1 of Podarcis liolepis. Classification (NCBI taxonomy): domain Eukaryota; kingdom Metazoa; phylum Chordata; class Lepidosauria; order Squamata; family Lacertidae; genus Podarcis; species Podarcis liolepis. Next base: position 14,288,452 of record NC_139570.1, on the reverse strand, counting down.
AAACTGCCTCTTGATGGGACTGTAGAATAAAACCTCAAGATATTAAGAATTATAATTATACTATAATGGCTGCCAAACAATAAAGTTCTCTTGCTTTTATGCCATGTGTAAAAATTACTGAGCAGAACAGAATCCTTCCTTTACCAACAGAGTGACTGGTTTAAAAAGAATCATTCAGGTTAAAAAAGAGTAGGAACTGTGACAAAAATCTTAATTAGAGGAAGGAGGATGGGGAACAAAGAAAAGTATCAGCTTTTGCCCTTTAACATCCCTCCAAGAGAGCCATTGGACAGCTTATGTTCTCATTCCTGGCTTATGTTCTCATCCCATCTAGAACCTGATTAAAACATATAGTTTACATAGTTGGCGGAGATATTGAACAGTGAGCATAGTCATCATGATTAGTTGCCACTGACAGCCTTCTCCTCTGTGAATTTGTCTAATGCTCTTTTTTTAGAGCTATCCACATTGGTGGCCATTGCTGCTTCTGGTAGGAGCAAATTCCATATGAGGCCGTGATGGCCATCAACTTGGATGTCATTCTAGAATTGGCCATGCTAGCTGCAGTCAATGAGTTCAATAGAAATTGAAGACTACAACCTGATGTGCCAGAGGTCCATAGCCTCCACTGACCATTTGTAGATAAAAAAAGATGTCATTGGGAAGCTGAGAATGACAGGGACATAACGCAGTTATGTTTAAAGAAACTGTGATCTTTTCCTCCGGGAGGAAGGGCTCTAAAATCCCTATTCCCCTAGGAATAACAGCAAGGCAAATATTCTCTTAATCTCAAGATAAAGCTAATAATTGTGAAATCATCAGCAAGTAGAACCATTCTTAACGTCCCTCTCTACTAAGCTATATATTTTAGTATGCTATGCTCCCAAATGACAAGCTGGCCAATGTTGCAGGTCGCACACATTCCAACTATCTTGTTATAGCCCACATTATACTCCTTATTTTTCATAACCATGCAATGCTCCCTACTTCTGCATTATTGAGGAACTGCATTTAACTAGACGTGATGTGTCTTGCATTTCCACCACACGGTCTTTCACTGGGGATCTTTGTACTTGGCCTATACAATCGATTCACAATATGCCATTCAAATTTAAAGACCAATATGCGTTTTGAGCTCAGGCTGCATGCAGCCCTGTGGATTATTTTATGGAGGAAAGGGGCAAGTCATATACTTTGCTTCATCTCAACAGACCAGGACTGCTCAGTGGCATTAAACAGGCATTTCTATTGTACAACATGACTGTCTACTTTTTCCTTTAAAGCCATGACCTCTCTTCTTACCCTCCTTTTGCTTTCCCACAAATAATACAGTCTATTCTAAAATGTCATGGTTAGAGGTAACAAAAAAACTTAATCTCTGATCTGTCATATAAGCTGGAGATTCATTACCAGTGAAAGATTTTACTTTGCCTGTAATATGCAACTAAACACATTAACTTGGGAATCTCTTCCTTGTCCAACTGAGGCAAGCAGCAAAGTGTGAGTTAGTAGAAGACAAAATACCTTTTAGCAGCCACCAGCTTACATGCTTGCTTAGTTTACCATTGCAAACCTGATGTGTGCATCAATCAATACAGCGTTAACTGGAGAACCAAAGATTCCTCCCCTCCACCATAGACCAGAGAATGAGGTGGTAGAAAATACTTCAGCATGGGCTTATTTTCTCTGCAGTTTTTTAAGACAGGCTAAAGCCACCATGGTACCCATCCCCAATTACTGGCTTGGGCAAATGAGTGTTTGAGTCCAGCAGTGTCTGGGGGGAACCCTTTTGGCTTCCCCTGTTTTAATACCCTGTTTTCTCTGCAAAACCTGGAGGGTTCAATCAAAAACTTTGACATCACCCCCCCCCCCACTCCAAAGGCACACTTCTCCATTGTCTCCTAAGACAGACGGATGCCATCAACAAAACCAATCATCAAAAACAATGGGGTTCTAGAGATAAAGGGACAACTTTTCAGTGCAAACTGAACAATACATTGCAGATTTGCGTGTTGTAGAGAGCATGGTACAATATTCCCACAGGAGAAGAGGGACTGTGGATTTTATTAGATCTCCATGTCCTAGAATTGTTGTTAAAAAGAAAAAAAAAGCTGTGTGGAATGAGCTTGGTTTTAGGTTATGAGCTGTTAATGACACTCTGGGAAGAGCGGGGTTAATATTTAATCCTTGCAGCATTTCCCCAAATAAAATGATCTTCCTCATTGTTTTTGCTTGGTTGGAATGTTTCCTTGAACTCTGAAGAGTCAATTCCCTTCCTGGAGAATATAGAGAAGTGAGTGTAGAAATTATCCTAAATTTAAAACTGATAATTCATTTCTTCATTCGTTTTTGCCTTTCTGGCCCTGACCACCATTGGGATATGGCTTCCAGAAAGTTGTCCAGAAGGGAACAAAGTTATTGGGCTGAAAAATATGAATGACCTGAATTTTGTATCACATGACCTGCTCTGGCCTGTACATTGGCTGGTCTGCAGGGAGACCTTTCCTTTGGCCAGGACTGGGTCATGGCATACAGAAGACATCGCTCAGGTCAGTGGTGCAGTTAGATAATTTAGGCTCTGAAGTTCATAATCTTATGGGGAGCCTCCTCTTTAGAGGTAAATGTACATTATATCACTTCAGAATGTGGTAGGCCTCTTTGATTCATATAGGGACTCTCCTACTCATTCTGCTGAATGGGCTGCGGATGTCCACCCCAAAAGCCTCGGTCTGAGGGGATCACTGCTTCAGGTTCTAAGTTCCAAATATGCTACAGAATTTGGTTCTGACATAAGCTACGAACAGCAACATATTGGCGCTATCAGACCTCTCACTTTAACTGGCACAATAAGATTCTCGTTTCACTTCAGTGACTCAAACCCAGAGATTTCACTTCCTGTTGTAACTCCAAAAGTAAAATAAAAGAAAGAGTATCAGCATCAAGATATTCTTGATGCTCTGACTGCTTTGAGCTCAAGGAAGTAATTAGCAAACAGTGACATCTTAATAGGTGTGATTAAAAAGGAACACATTATTTCATTAGCACAGAGGGTTTTTTATTTAAAAAATGAACTCAAAGGCTTGCTAAATTTTCAGCTTAATTACTACGGAGTGTAGAAAATAAGTAATCCAATAATCAAGAAGAAAAAAAAGATAAAAAGGATGTTATATATCCTTTCGAACAGTATAATTTAATCGTGTTCCGTTTGAATTTTTCTTTGCACCCAAGCTGGCTCAAAGCAAAGACTTTGAACTTAACCCCACTAAGATTTTCCTTCTCATTGAGTCTACCCCACCTCTTTATTTTGACCAAGTACAAAATCAAAGCCTGAAAAAAATCAGTTTTCATGCCTCAGGTTTAGGACACCAAACAGCATGGATCATAGATTGATGCATAAGCATACTGTATCAGAATGCAAATTAATGAGTCACACTCTAGCACAGCTGAGCTGCCTTATACTTACCTCAAAGAAAAGGGATAAGAGGGCTATCAACTGCTGAGTCATCTTATATAACAGAATCAGGGATGGATCAGAACTCCTCTCTCTGGAAATGAGGTCACGGGGTGGGGAAGGATTTCAATGTTTTATTGCCCAGGGAAGAGGAGGAGAGGCTGGCAAGAGTCAGGGCTAGGAAGGCAGAGGAAACTGGAGATGAGATTTCTGTAAGAACTTCTGCATTAGGCGAAAACTCAGTGGGGATTCTGCAAAACTAGCCTCTAGCTTTCCAGAGCATTCCCACATTAACAGATGCTTTGAATTGTCTCACTGGGAACCTCTTTGAAATGCAAATCTAACAAGTCTCTCTTCACATGCATCTATTGCTTTTTGATTGAAAGTGTTTATTGGGGAGGGGGGAGATTTGATGCTGAAAGGAGATGACACACGTCCACCTAAGGCAAGGCTTCAATTCCCATCTTCAGTCTGAATTATGAAACATTGCACTCAACTACCCCAGACTGAAGTAGTTGACTAATTTTTAATTACCTGACCTCTGTTGCTAATGACAGTGGCAGACTTTGGTCTTTAACATTTTAGTGGTGCCCAGTGCGAGGTGTTCCTCCGCCGCTTGCCTTCCATTCTGCTCAATTCACTATAATTGTGAAGCCCTGCTGTACCCGCTCCTGTCAGTGCACAGTGCAGCAGAACTGGTTGCACTCCCCGCAATTCGTTTCTGTTAATGGCTCAGGGGACTGTAGACTAGACTACTGTAAAATGCACTATATAGGGCTGCCTAAGAAGAAGGACGCGGGTGGCGCTGTGGGTTAAACCACAGAGCCGAGGACTTGCCAATCAGAAGGTTGGCGGTTCGAATCCCCGTGACGGGGTGAGCTCCCGTTGCTCAATCCCTGCTCCTGCCAACCTAGCAGTTCGAAAGCATGTCCAAGTGCAAGTAGATCAATAGGTACCGCTCCAGCAAGAAGGTAAACGGCATTTCAATGCATTGCTCTGGTTCACCAGAAGCGGCTTAGTCATGCTGGCCACATGGCCCGGAAGCTGGATGCCGGCTCCCTCGGCCAATAAAGCACGATGAGCGCTGCAACCCCAGAGTCGGTCATGACTGGACCTAATGGTCAGGGGTCCCTTTGCCTTTACCTTTAAGAAGATAGAAGGGAGGTGATTGGGGCACATCCTTTGCATTAAACAGCACTACAGATCAGTCCCAGCTCTCTTTTTCTTACTTTTACACTATGAAGCTGCTTGGAGAAGTTTCACAGCAGACATGTCATTTTCATGTCATTGTACATAACAAAGATCAATAATACATACATAGGAAAAAATGGCTATCTTCATCAGCACAGCATAGGGAAAAACCATCTTTTTGTTTGTACAAACACCTTTTATTGCACAGAAATGGCATGCAATCTCTTCTTTTTAAAATCAGCTTTGGGTTCATTTCACCCAGCAGAGGTGCCAACCTCGATACTGTTCATGCTTCCTTACCTGGAGATGCCAGGGATCGAACCTGTGACCTTTTGAATGGAAAGCACATGTTCTTTCCACTAAGCTATGGCTTCTGCAGTGAATGTCATCCCTAATCAGCACATACTTAACTGTAAAATACCCAGAAGCAGCAAGTGAGATATGACCACGGCTCACCTCATGCATTTTGTCAAGTGAAGTGGTACTTCCATTACCAGACCACATGCTATGCTCACCATAGTGATTAGCAGCCTAGTACAAATTATCATGTGAATACTAGGTATCACAAATTATATATTCTCAACTCTGCCAGCAGCCTCCTGTAACATCAGCTAGGGATCAGAGAAATGTACTTGAATCTTAGAGCATTCCTCTAAGAATCTTGAATCTTAGAGCATTCCTCTAAGAATCATCCACAAGCCTGCTGGAGAGCCAAACTCTCAGGGGAGACTAAATAAATGCATGTATAGATGTTGAAATGGCTGTCAGACTCCCCTAAATTCATGGGTCCAGTTGGTGACTTCGGTGAAAAACCCATGAGTATTAAGCCTCACTTGTGTGCTAGACACATCTAAATACCTTTGAATCGGCTAATCAAGACCAATTTGCATCGAGTTGTGTGCTAGACAATTGTGCTAGACAATTATAATATTTTAATTAAGACACCTCACCTATGTGAGGTGATCTCTTGGGGGATGAGCCATTAAGACAACAAAGAAGATCAAAAGGGGCCCTCCCTCAAAATATAAAGTAGAGTTAATACTATGAGCTCCTCCTTCATAGGCTCAGGTTTTATATATTTGTAAATAAACCATATATAATAAAGACACGAAAGCCTATTCTGTGCCTTATTCCTAAAAGGAAACACGGAGCCTGGATAAGCATGCCTGGATCCCCTGGAATCTTGCACCTCTCGGAGACTGAGGCAGCGTGTAACAATATGATAAAATGGAAAGAAACTTTTTATCCATTATTAATTGATTTTTCACATAAGCCTAACTCTTGTAAGGATCAAAACCAAAATTCTGACAACATTTGAAAACTTACCCTTCCTCCCCACTCCTGGTTAATAATATATTCCCAATCTGTTGTTCATTAAGGTGAACAGCTGTGGATTTATTACTATTTTTCCCACTGTGCAGACAGATCTGCCTTCAAACTTCATACATGCATATCTAAATAATAACTCCATTATAAGTTTGGTTCATGGAGGGCCACATAATTCATTACCTGTTCAGGGTACTTCTTTTCAACATTTCACAAAGACTACCAAGGTAGTAATAAATAAAGGAAGAAAATAAATGAATGCTACATTATGAAGCCAAAGTGAGAAGAGATCTCATGGGAACACTAAAACTTAATTTATTTGGCCCAGTATATTTCAGGTCGTATCAGAGAGGAAGATCCTTAATGGACCAGATTAAACGTCTATCATCTAGTACTGTATCCTGTAGCAACAGTGTCCAACCAGAGCCTATGGAAAGCCTATAAACTGAACAAGAGTGCAATAGCCTTCTCTCATGCTTGTTCCCCAGCATCTGGCATCCTTGGTGCAGTTGTTACTGCAGGTAATATATGTCCATCATCATCGTTCTGGAGGTCTGTTCTTAACCTGAAACTGTCTACTGTGTACATTCCGTTTTTATGCTTTGCAGACTCTCCACCAAGCATCCCTTTTAATACTGTCCTGTAGTGGGCTTTATCAGACTCCAAAGTATGAATGAGCAAATTCATCTATTTCAAGTTCTCTCATTTCTCACTCCTCCCCCCCCAACTTAAATTCAGTTCTCCACGTTTTATATCAGTTTGCATTTTAATAAATCCTCGTGAAAATTCATTAGCATTGCAGTGCAAATATCTCCTATCATTCACGTTCATATTCGTATGTGATTTTGCAAAATATACAGTGGTACCTCAAGTTAAGTACTTAATTCGTTCCGGAGGTCCGTACTTAACCTGAAACTGTTCTTAACCTGAAGCACCACTTTAGCTAATGGGGCCTGCTGCTGCCACGCTGCCGGAGCATGATTTCTGTTCTCATCCTGAAGCAAAGTTCTTAACCTGAAGCACAATTTCTGGGTTAGCAGAGTCTGTAACCTGAAGGGTATGTAACCTGAAGCATATGTAACCTGAGGTACCACAGCATACTTTTCTCCCAAAGCAATTTTCCCCAATATAATGGTTTGTTTGAATGTTATTTTCACTAATATCTGAATTTTTATTCACAATACGAGGATACATTACTTTATTAGAGAACTGAACTGCAAAATCTGGAGGTATGTGATGGCTGTACTTTGGTTCACACATTGTTTTGGAAATTTCATAGATTCCCCTTTAAATTGAGAACTGAATCTAATTTTCCCCCAATCCCTACTCCACAACAGGTAGAAATACTAAAGCCCTTGATGTTAGTCTCTTTCCGCCAATCACCCCTTCCAGCAAAAATTTCAGTACTCCCAAGAGAGAGTTCAACATGGTATATTTAAGATCCTGCAATCCACAAAGCCAGGGGCATTTTTTTTTCATGGCAGCATACCTGACTAATTCACACATTTGACTTGGCAGCAACATGCCCCCTTGCCAGACAGAAACGGCTTCCAGAAAAGCCCCTGGGACACTCCTTTTCTGCTTCAGTGGAAATATTTGTGCATTACTGCAGATAAAACAAGGCGAGATGTCCACAGAAGCAGCATTAATACACAACAATTAGTATTATGTTAAACCAAGAGGCAGAATAGGAAAATACTTTTTTTTGCAAAGAGATACGTGGGGGGTATCTGCATTAGACATATACTGCTATTTCATAGCAATATAAATAGTGCTATAATAGTGTAACTATTTCTATGCTCTATTTTTGTAGAGACTTTTGAATATTTTGAATTTTGGAGGTTTTTAACATGTTTGCATTGTTTAAGTCAGGCATGTCCAACGTCCCAAAGCATACCTCCAGTCGGTTTAATCTGGCCCCTGCGGCAGTTTATTTCTGGGGTAAAATCCTAAATAAACCTCAACAACTTCAATCCTAAAAAAAAGAAAGGTCAACAACTTTGGTTGGCCCTCCGGTCAGCCCTCACAGCCCTTCACTTCATCAAATCTGGCTCTCTTTGAAAAAAGTTTGGACACCACTGGTTTAAGTGGTGGTTATTCTTATGCCTGGTTTCATGAAGACTTCTTTCTGCTGATAAGTTGTTTATAAATTCATTAAGACAGGTAAGAAAATAAATTTCTATCCTAGCAATGTATCATAGAACTGAAAAGGTTTTTAAATAACCTTTTTCAGCTTGGAAAAGCTCAGAGGGTAAGGGAAAAGAAACATTCTCCTTTCATTTTTTTTTTCTTTCTGCCACCACCAGCTTTGTGATTTTGTTGCTGATTGTGTCTCCGAATGCTGTTTTTTTGTGGGGAGGAAAACAACACACACTCTCCAGAGTGAGAGCAGGAAAAGCTGCCCTTACTTTGAACTGGCTTCAGCCTTTAGCCCATGAAGACATAAAAAGCCAAATCAGAGTAAGGGAAATGCTTTCTGCCTTCAGCCTGGAATTGTGTGGGTAAAATCCCTGCTGTCCAGCAGATACTGTTAGAAAGTTTGTCTCATACTTTGCCCTTCTTTGTACTCCACCCACTGAGATCTCCATCCACTATGCCAAAATACCTCCAACTTCAATGCCTGCAAAATGAATCATGATATTGTTGGAAGGTGGATTCCAGCTCAACATAAATCCTAATTCAGGCTGCCTGCATGTGCTTCATGTCCCTGTATTCTGTTGCCCATTTGCCAGGTGTGACTGACATGTGCTGTGAATTGTATGCAGCAAAACAGGCAACTCAATCAATTCAGAACCCAAGCAGGGGCAATCCACTTGCTGTAGGTTAGACCATTATTTTTCATTCTCAATTTGCTGCAAGCAGATTACAAAAAGCACTATTTCATTTTTATTTATTTTTAAAAGCACAATCAGAAAGGATTCCAATCTGGGCTACAAAGGGGGGAAATGCAGCTGGGATGCCACTTAATGAGTGAAATTGCAAACTGCCACATTTACAGAATATTCCATGTTTTTGTTGTGGAAATGTTTTGTAAGTGGGAGCACTAAGGCTTCAAGCAGAATATGCATAAATACAATCAAGCCCAATTATTTATGGATTCAGTTAAGATGTATAAACACCTCCATCGTAATCCAAGTCTGTCTGTCCTTGGAGCCTTTTCTGCAAATGAATATTTACATGATTCAATAAAGGGAAACAACACAAAACAATACTTTCCCCCAGAAAATACAGTGTGTGGACTCAAGCAGGCTATTGTGAAGATCACAGGGGGAAATGAAAACAGGAAAGTGTTATAAACACAGCTTGATATTAGGATTAGTCTTGCTATAATGGAGTGTAAGACATCCGTTTCCAAAGAGGGCAACGTCATAGGCAGACATGAAAAGGATAGGCTGGAAGAAGATTTTCTTCTGATGTAGAAGAGCTAACGCAGATGAGCATAAGCTTCCTTTATCTTTTCTTTATGTCTGTAGTGATTTTAACAAGTGGCAACTCTGAACAAAACGTTGCAGTTTATCCCAACCTCCTAGGAGCAGTGGTTTTGCTTAGGATTCCTACCAGTCAACCAGGATGGTGTAAGAAGCTGTAAGAAGATGCTAAAGGCTACAGAACACGGCCTTCCTCTCATTTTCTGTTTTAATTTCTCAACTATCACTCAACCTCCTATGGCTACTGAGGATGTCCTGGCTTCAGTGGGTAACTTTCTCACCATGTTGTATTCAAACAAATTATACTCAGAATAGACCCATTGAAATTAAACCCTGCTTACTGATTTTGATGGATCTGCTCTGAGTAGCCTGCAATCTATTGCTTGTTTTTGTTTTGCCAAAGTTGCTTTTCAAGTTTTTGTACCGCTCCGTGTTACCTACTCTCTCATTTCCCAGTGGCCCCATTTTGACTACAATGCTCTCAGTGTTCAATACTTCCATTTGCTATTAGAAGGAATCAGTATTTTTAAAAAAGTATTTTCAAAAGATGGGGGGAGCCATATGTGATGTAGCTGTTGCCGGGTGGTTTACAACCAATCTGCTGGGCGAGGGACTCAGAGCGGATCAAATGTCTCATACTCAAATAAAATAGAGCTGAAGGCACCTTATTGCAGTCCTGGTGGTTCCTGGCACATCTGAAATGTTTGTTTTGGGGGGGGGGCAGAATCCTACAATGATTCTCCCCCCTCCTTTTTAGGGAGCATATGCAGTTTTTATTGCCAGTTCCTTCTTTCTCTTGTTCCTGATCCACTAATGCTTTGGTGCTATCCCCTGCCTCCCCCAGTTGATAGGGGTTCTTTTCAATCAGGGATCATGAAATATATGTGATGGCATCACGCTGATACATGTCTAATAAGATAGCACTGAAGTATAGTATGTCCAGGGACGCAGGTGGCGCTGTGGGTTAAACCACAGAGCCTACGATTTGCCGATCAGAAGGTCAGCGGTCAGAATCCCCGTGACGGGGTGAGCTCCTGTTGCTCAGTCCCTGCTCCTGCCAACCTAGCAGTTCAAAAGCACGAAGTGCAAGTAGATAAATAGGTTCCACTCCGCCGGGAAGATAAACGGCATTTCCGTGTGCTGCTCTGGTTCGTCAGAAACGGCTTAGTCATGCTGGCCACATGACCCGGAAGCTGTACGCCGGCTCCCTCGGCCAATAAAGTGAGATGAGCACTGCAACCCCAGAGTCGGTCACGACTAGACCTAATGGTCAGGGGTCCCTTTACCTTTATAGTGTGTCCAATATTTCCTGGATATCATATGGGTGATTCTAGCCACTCAATAAAGTAGAAAATAGCAAAGCCGCTGCAGGGTAGTAATTCTTAAAACTGGTTATGCCGAAATCGACTGCCAGTGCTGGTGAAAAGGTTCAACAAAAACTATCTCCTTTTATGCATGCATAGTGTGTGTGGGGGGGAGAGGAGAGTCCATTAAGGCTTCCCTAAAATTTACTTTTTGCTAGTTCTTGCTAGTTATGCATACGGAAGGAGAATTTCTCCAGGGAGAGAACTCACAGTTCTCCCAACTAATCTGAAATGATGTTGCCCATTAACAGCTCACATAGAGCTTCTGCAACTCTGGTTTAGGTATAAGTTTTACAAAACCTGGAATACTTTGAAATGATGGCACTTTTCTTCAACTGATAATGTTGTTGCTGGAAAAGTTTGAAATCTATATACACACAACAGCAGCAACATCCAAAAATAAAAACGAGTTTTATGAAAGAGAGACCACAGAGAGGTTTGGAAGAGCTCAGATGTGTTCAGTAAACACCAGGACGGACGCAAGACATTTTGCTGCCTGAAACTCAGGATAATAAAAGGACATGTGAAATAAAACACTCCCAAAAAAGGCAGTAATGACCACCAATTTGTCATGAGACAAAGGTTTTTGAGAGCAGAAGCAGTAAGGCAAGGCCTACAAGGCCTACACAATCATTCAAGCCAGCTAACTGTTATCAGCTAACTGCAAAGTCACTGTGACTCGTGACTCATCTTGAGTTCCCTATAAAAGCAGCCAACATCTCTATGGGCCTCAGTCAGTGTCTGTCAGTACTGTGTGTGTATCTCAGCCAGTATGTTGTGTTGTTGCAGACAGAGTGGCTCCAGGACTCCAGTTAACCAGTAACTAAGACTATATCTCTGTGATGTGGGACTGGATAGGCCACTGGGATCCTATATTGGGTCCTCCCTTAAAGGGGGCACGTATTGCAGTGAGACCTGGAAAACTGACACTCTGTGTTGTGGGTGGGTACGATTGGTCAGCCACAACACCCAATTGGTAGGTCCCTTGAAGCTGGGTGCAATCTGGCCAATGGGACGCAGTCCAAACGGTTTGAGGGACCTATTTATGCCCATGCATGTGACCCAGAGCTTCCTCTTTCGCTGTATGCATTCGGAAAACCTGCCCACCTCTCCCTACTTTTAGGGCTTTGTGCTTGACATTGCTATGCCGTCATCTGTCGTTGGGACACGGGCACAGCAGGAATTTTCCCCACTTGGCTGATTGGCTGTTGCCATTTGGGTTTCGCCTGCCACATAGCAAATCATCACAACTTGTAAGGTTGCGGATAGGCTCTGGTTCAGGTGATAGGGATGGGAGAATGCTCTCGCCATCCCTATGTGAAGGGTATTCCGTTAAAGGAATCCAGGGAATTGATGGTTTGGTCAACTCCTGAGAGGGGGTTGTGCCCGTGCCTGAGTCCAGGGGGACATTTAGGTGGCAGAGTTAGCCTGTTCCCGGCTTTCTGCTTATCCAGGTGTTCACCCTTGGCTGACCTATGCTGGTGCCCTGCATGGCAGGGAGCTAGTCGAACCAGAGCCCATTGCAACCCATCACTTTCTGTAATCAATAAAGTTGTGTTCTAAATTCTGCCAAAAACCAAAACAAAAATTTTGAGTCAAGTGTGAATTTATTTAGGGGGGTAGGTTTCTGGGCCTGAACATGCAAATTCCACTTCTGGAATATTCCACTTCAATGTCATGAGAACAGGCTAGCTTATGGGGCCCAGGGCAGGGTGCATGGAACACAGAGTTCTGTCCTCATGTCCCATTTGAGGAATTTCTATAGGCAGCTGGTTGGCCACTTTGAGAACAGGCTGCTGTACTAGATTGGCCTTTGACGTGACTCAGCAAGGCTCTTCTTCAGCACTTAATGTCCTGCAGCACCTAGCCACCCATCAGTGCTTAGTACCCTCTTTATTAATAATAATAAAAATTTTTATTTATATCCCGCCCTCCCCAGCTGAAGCTGGGCTCAGGGCAGCTAACAACAATCAAAATAACCCAACATTCTAAAAACATTCATTATAAAATTAATTAAAATCAAATTAAAATCAAATTGATGGCAACCATTAAGCAAAATTCTGTGCAGATTGCCAGAGGAGGGGGTCAGGCTGCGCCCTGACCAAAGGCCTAGTGGAACAGCTCTGTCTTGCAGGCCCTGCGGAAAGATGTCAGGTCCTGCAGGGCCCTGATCTCTTGTGACAGAGCGTTCCACCAGATTGGAGCCGCGGCCGACAAAAGGTGTTGCATTGCACCATTGCTACTGTTGCATTGCACCTTTAACAAAAGGTGCAATGCAACAGTAGCAGCGGCAGCACTGTGTTGAACCATTATTCTGGAAAGGTAGAATGTCATTGTTCTCTGCACCAGAGTGGGACTGGTAGGGCAATATGCAGGGATCTTAACTGTAGGTTGAGTCAGAGCAAATGATAGGCAAAACCAGCTAATCCTCCTCCCCTGGTACATTTTTAGAACTAAAGAGGAGGGAACAGACAGTCAATGCTACCCTTTGGACAGGTTGTAAGCATAGCTGTCAACTTTTCCCTTTTCTTGTGAGGAATCCTATTCGGAATAAGGGAATTTCCCTTAAAAAAAGGGAAACATTGACAGCTATGGTTGTAAGAAGGCAGGAAGGTGGAGGGTGGCTTAAGATAGAATGAGGTTATTGATGCCATGTACCATTCACGCTAATGGATGAGCCTCCACTTCCTTATTGTAACTAGTAAGAAACAGAAATAAGCTCAAAGAGAAAGACAGAAAACAGATTAAAAAAAAAATCTGTTCAAAACATTATATATTGCTTGATGCCCTTGTAACGTTTGAAATATAAAAGAGGCATGTTAGGATTTGATCTCAGGCAATGTTTTTCAAATAAACTGTATATGTAAAGAAACTGGTCACCAGAGATATTTAATAGTTTTGTTAATTCAGTTTGTTTATTACAAGTTCTCAGCTGTGCTGCATATTAATGGTGTTTTCCGCAAGACACTGTAATGAACCAAATCCTCAGATGCTTAGCAAATAATTAATAAGCCACAATGTGGAGAAATGTGTTCACTGCAGCATTGTCTGAAAATGTATCTGATGTTACATACACAACTCTAAATGCAGGGGGAATGGCAGGGGGCTGCCCCAGGCAAAGGTAGCCAACAAGTAGTCCAGATGTTGTGGACTACAACTGCCAATAGTCCCTCATCAGAATGGCCAATGGTTAGGGATGATGGGAGTTGGAGTCCACAGTGCCTGGAGGACACCACATTGGTTACACTGGGGTAGGCAATGAAGCATGGAAAGGCAAACAGGGGACTGGAGCTGCATACAGGAAGTATTTTGACTGTCCTAAGAAGGATACCAGCACAAAAGAGATGGTCTTTTTTTTAGGACGAGGAAAAGGTAGACAGGTCATAGCTTAAGACATTGGCAGGATTATTGTAAAAACCTGCAGTTTTGAAAACATATATGAAGTACACATGAGAATAAACAAATAAAGTGTCAAAGTTTCTGACTTGAAGAAGACATCTGAAGGCAGCCCTGTTTAGGGAAGTTTTAAATGTCTGATGTTTTATTGTATTTTTAATATTTTGTTGGAAGCCACCCAGAGTGGCTGGGGAAACCCAGTCAGATGGGCAGGGTATAAATAAATTATTATTATTATTATTATTATTATTATTATTATTATTATTATTATTATTATTTAATTTGGAGTATGCAGAAAATAACAAAAATAAGGGTAAAGAACTGCAGAAAGAGGGGAAGGGAGTCTAAATCTGAAATGTTAGAATTATTGTTGGAGAATTGTTGTATTGCATATAAATGAAAATTATTTTTAAAAATTATTTAAAAAAGGAAAAGGTAGACCAGTCATGTATGCAGAGGACCAGTCTATATCATTTAGACCACAATGAGATACTGCAGAAAAGGTCCAGTGACTTTATACAACTAGTTGTAGCAAAGCATAGTAACCCACAACTGAGGGTGCATGACATTACCCTTCCTTAGATATTTTGCTAGAAAAATAGAAAGATGCCTTATAGTGAGACAGATCAACGCTCGCTCTAGCTCTGTACTGTCCACACTACTAGCAATGGCTCTCAAGGATTCCAGCAGGGTTTTAACCCCTACCTACAGATGCTGAGGACTGAACCTGAGAACTTCTGCATGCAAAGCAGGTGCTCTAGCACTGGTGAGTTCCCTAGGAATTGCACAGAAGAGAAATACCAATTTCACTTCAAATTTTACTCTAGGACTTTTGCAACGGTTATCTGAGATACAGTTATAGCTAGAAAAGCTCGCAAACTTCTCCATTTGTGCATGGTGTTCAGTGTATGGGGGGGAGAAGGTTCACTCAAATGAGTGAAGAATCAAAAATTATTTTGTACGTGTCAGTATAGGAAACTGGAAACACAATAGAAAGGCAAGGTTTTTCCTGAAAGCCAGTGAGAGCCAAACAACAGCAACAAAAATTAGGAGAGGCGGTCTCTATGGGATGTATGTGTGTTCCAAATCAGTCTGGTTTCTCTAGATAAAGTAATTGCTTTTGAACACTGTAAACATCTTCAATAAGCTTTGCTAGAAGTCACCACTGAATGAGGGTAAACATAGCTTCTCCAGTGATAACATCCTCACTGAATCAGAGTTTTATTTTTACAGCAGTGCCCTTCTTTGCCTAACTTCCAATGAATATGCTAGTAGGCCCAGTAGGCCAGGATCAGTGGCCTGGAAAAATCTTCTTGCCAGCCCTTTCATTAAATAAATATATATAATAAGGTTTTATATATCACTTTTAACTATGCCACTTGTATTATCATATTTCAATCCTTACAGCAATGTTCCTGCAAGCTAGTCAATGCAAACACTTGGTCTGAAGCTTGAAGATTCAACATAAATTGCCCAGAGATGTGCTGACTCATAGCTCAGCCGTTAGACACCAGTGCATTTGAAGTCCTTCCTCTGCCTCATGAAACTAATCCCCTCCTGTGAAAGCAGGATATATTCATTTTTGTGAAGGGAGAACGTCATTGAAACTTTCACTTAGCTCTTACTTTGATGGCATTCTAAGGTGTTGAGTGGAGCAGTGTTCTTTCCTCTATGGTTCCAGTGTCTGAGGGTTTTGGGTGGCGGGGTTAGGTTAAATGGAAGCTTTTTAAGCTAAAAAAAAGGAAACCCACTCTGGGGTGGTTGAATGTGTGGTCACATCTGATTAAATGTGCAGTTCAATCTTTTATTGTTTGGGTAAAGGTAAAGGGACCCCTGACCATTAGGTCCAGTTGTGGCTGACTGTGGGGTTGTGGCGTTCATCTCGCTTTATTGGCCGAGGGAGCCGGCGTACAGCTTCCGGGTCATGTGGCCAGCATAACTAAGCTGCTTCTGGCGAACCAGAGAAGCGCATGGAAAGGCCGTTTACCTTCCCACCAGAGCAGTACCTATTTATCTACTTGCACTTTTGATATGCTTTCGAACTGCTAGGTTGGCGGGAGCAGGGATTGAGCAACGGGAGCTCACCCCGTCGCGGGGATTCAAACCGCTGACCTTCTGATCGGCAAGCCCTAGGCTCTGTGGTTTAACCCACAGTGCCACCCGTGTCCCTTGAGATGGTTTGGGTACCCCCCAAAAAATGCAATGGTGAGACAGCGCCAATATGTCTAAACTATATAATACAAACACATTAAAATGAGCTTTTTTAAAAAAAGAAGAAGGGGAAACTTCCTGACTGGCAGCACTTCCCAAAATGCCTGTGGGAGGCAGCATGATGCACTGGCCTCCTGTGGGCATCCCAGGAGGTACATACTCTGAGAAGCATTAGAAATCAGTAAATCATGCCTCTTATTGCGTTTGCTTGTGTATACTTCCGGGTTTCACTGCAGAAGCATTCTGCATACTACACACATGCACAGAAGCACTCTATCACGCTTGCGCAGAAGCGCCGCTCTAGTTGCAGACTTTTTGGGGTGTGAATGGCACCCTGGAATGGATCGTGTCCACTTCTAGAGGTGCCAATGTATTATCCTTTCTCTGACTTTTTAAAGAAAGAATAACTCATCATTGTTTCAGGGTAACTTGTACTCTGGATTCCACCACCCTAGGAAACCTACCTGGCCACTTCTGCTGGCTTTTAGGAGACTGAGGAATCTCTTTAAAAACCATAAATATATTGAAGTGATTGCTGGCTAGTGAATGCAATGGGTTTTGTTATCCCAACAGTTGGGTGGTCTCATAACTGGCTTATTGGGCTTAAGTGGGTGGATTTCCTTGGAGTGTTTTTAATCATTATAAGTGGATCTGACTGCATTTTGCTAGTCTATGCAAACTGGCGCGTGGATCCTCTTGAATCGAATGGCTGAACAGAAATAAAACAAACAAATAACTGAGCAACTGCCAAAGTCACTGTGTGCCTGACAAGAGAGAAAACCTGAATGAATCTATTCCCTAGCTCCATTGTGCAAGAAGAATGACTGCAGAAGGGTGTCCAGCTTGCCCGTGTGGGAGCAGTGTGTTAGAAATAAAGCACCATGCTATTATTTATATCCCTTCACTGAGAGAAACCCATATAAAAATAGTGCTATGCCAGCCAGACTGGTGCAGTTGACAGGTATAGAGCTTCAAAATATTGCAGCAATTAGGTATCTCGGCTTAAAGCATGCACATGCACATACTCACATGAACACGTGCCAGGTTTAAGCATTTCAAGTGATGGAGCTGCCAAGGTTTGTAGCAACTGCTGAGGCAGCAATACATTCTGAAAGTTCTGCTGCACCAAAGATAATGTTCCCCAGCAATTGTGGGTCTTTCAACAACTAAGCTCTGTGAATCAAACCACAGTTCACTGGTAGGCACAGGCGAACCTGACAATTTCAGTTTCTCTAAGTTATTCACATTCTCACATCAGGCTGCTTTTTTTTAAAGTCCTCAGAAATTCATCAGCATTTTGTCGCAAATTGCTTCATAGATACATATATTTGTATGCAATTTCCCCTACTATGCACATTTTTTGAAAAGCTATTTTCACATGTTGTTTTCACTAAAATATGTATTTTTAAAATGGAAACTTTACCCTAGTTTTTGTACACTAATATTTTGGAGTACAGAAAGCACTGCAAAATTCATAGAAGTGTGCATTTTGAAGGATGACTGCAATTTAGTTTTCATATTATTTCAGAAAGTATGAATTAAAATGAAAAAGAAAGAAAGCAAGAAAGCAAGATAGAAAGTGGTAAGTTTAATAATTTTAATAATAATAATTTTATTATTTATATGTCTCCCATCTGGCTGGGTTTATTGTTTCAACTGAACTGAATTTATACCCCATTCCTTCTCACTGGCAGATTAGATGCCTTGCTTGTACAAGGTATCAAGTTCAGTCTTTGGAATTTCCAAGTCAAAGGATTCCACGTATCAGGTCTCTTTGCTGGTAGTCACAATAGTACTAGATGGAACAATGTTTGGCTCAATGTGAGGCAGCTTTCATGGGTCCAGATGGGAAGTCTGATAGTCTATTAAAGTTCCGTTGAAAAGAGTATTTCATAAACCCTTATGAACTAGACTTCCTCTGTTTTCCAAGCAGCGCCTTCACCAGCAGCCATTCCTCTGGCAAGCAAGTATTCAGAATCCTTCATGGAGCCCATTATTGTGTGTATATAGATTAGTTTCCCAATCAGCTACCTGCATTGGTACATAAGTAGAACAGGGCAGCCAGCCAAGGAAAGATATAGGAAGGGCAGGAGATAGAGATGAGGAAGAAATTTGGTTCAGTTCACATTTAAAGGTGAGCATACCTAATTTGCAGTTTCCAAAACAATAAGTGAACATACCCACCCGCCCTCTGTCTTCTACCCCAGCAGCCAGAGTGCAAGGACACATTTCAGTCAGGCAAAAACATTCAAGGAGGGTATAAATAACATAGGGTTGTTGTGGGCTGAGGACAAAGGGTATGGTTATAGAGTGTGTGTGGCCGCAGGGACAGGATATTTGAGTCTGAGTAAGCCCCCTGATTCTATAAAGGCTTCTAACATATAAAACCTGAGTTGGGTATTTTTTTAAAAAAATAAGTTACTCCCCCCCACCACCACCAACAACAACCAACTAGGGCTGAGGAAGAAATTTGGTGAAGTTCACATTTTAATTAGTACCATCCCAATTAACACTTCCTGAAACAATGCACAAACCTACACGTAACTTATTTTTGAAAATTCATCCTTTTCTTAATATTGTGAGTTTTCTCCCCTCCAACCAAAGCAAAAGTATACAAGTATGTATATCTGAGGGGTGAATTCTTATGGACGTTAGGCAAAACTGCACTGAAAAATGTATAGAAATAATGTTGCAGGAAGCATTTTATGAAAAGAAACTGATGCAGAATTGGGGTAGCAGCGAGAGAGAGAGAGAGAGAGAGAGAAACAATATGTTGATGTTACCCCTTGCTCCCAGGTGTTCACAGCAGCACAGCTTCAGTGTGTTTATGTGAGCATACACACTAAAGGGTGTTGACAGGATATTTCTTTACCTTCTGAACACTGGCTCAAGATAAATTAGGGATGACTTACGCACTTCAATTGGCAGTGAAACTGGTTTGAGAAACAACACATCAAATGGCAGCATCTTAACATGAAGTACCTAATACATGTGCTTGTGGGATAACGTTGTGTGAACACAGATTAGAAAACCAACACCATAAATGCACATTAAATAAGAGTGCGAACATGGCCCGAGAGTAACTGAAATCAACAGGTTCATCTATCTGCATTACCTTGGCTCTTCCAACATAGCAGACAACTTGGGTTGGCATTCTATGCAAAAGGAAAAACAAAACTCCTAGAATGTTCTTTTTGCTTTCTTTCTAAGAGGCAAAGATGTCTTGAATACAGACAACAGCTGATTCGCCAAAGTTCAGGTGGACCTTCCCATAGCTGGGAGCTCTTATTCTTTCCTCCAGCTGTGACAATTTGTCTAGCATATTGCCACAAAGCGATACGGTATCAGAAAATGTCAGGCAAGTACACAGCAGCTCCAAAATCCCTTTTCTTCTGTTTCCCCTTTCTCCCCCCTCTGATAAAGCGGGAAGTGGGGGGGGGGGAGAGAGAACCACATACAGTTACTACAGCTGCCTTCACAGCTGTGTTTCCACGGCAACACCTCAGAATTCATACTACTAGTAAAAAAACAAAAACACAACCACCACTACTCAATGGGGAAGTTTGTGAGATTAAGCAAGAGACGGAGGCTAAAATTGAGTTTAAAAGGCTGATAGGGAGAGATAAAAGATACAGTCACTGTAGGAAGACTAAAATTATGAAAGCCACCCTGACTTCCCCTTTTAAAATCTGTACATATGATTTGTGCTCAGGTGGTACTTTTCAATCTGTCACATAAATCCTTTCTTTCTTTCTTTCTTTCTTTCTTTCTTTCTTTCTTTCTTTCTTTCTTTCTTTCTCACTGGTGTTCCAAAATGCCCATCCATTGAAGCCACAGGAACGGCTATTAGCCAGGAAATTGATAGCATGCTTTCTGCCCTCTTCGTCTCGCCTCAAAGTAATAGTCCAATCCATCCCATGTTATTTGCTTGCTTAGGCGAGTAACTAACCAATTAACAACCCAGTGCATTGTGATAAACAAATACTTCATAAACATTACATAGATTCAGAAAGCCCATTACTTCCCTTTTTAATAGTCTTCTTGCGCTTCTGTGCACAAGCTTAGAGTATTAACGTCTTCCATTTTACAAAAAAATAAAAATAAAGGAAAATAACAGAGAGGGAGAGAGGGGGAGAAAGAAAAGGGCCTCTCTTCATTGGAACTAGATTATAAGGGTACTAAATTATTCAAAAAACTATTTTCACAGCTTGCAAGCCACTGTCTCTTCCACTTTTTATAACACTGCGGATACTATCATATGCCTTTCTATTCATGGTCCTGGGTATAAATTGAGGCTCCCAGTGTGCACATACCAGAACTGTTAAAATGTTTGTATCCAACCTATTTTTCCCAGCATTAAATGGATAATACTCAAAGGTATCAGGTGGGGAAAATAAAGATTGAAAGATACATGCACACACACATGTGCACAGCACACACCCAGTACAACCTCTGCAATGTAAGGATGAGGAACTATTATTGAAAAGTTGATTATATCTATGTTTTCATTTATTTCCATCCCACTCTTTGTCTAATTAGTTTGGGATGGCATCCCCAAAGCAATCTTATGTGGTGGGTTAGGCTGAGATATATTGACCGACTAACTTCAAGTTACCCAGTGAGCTTCAAGGATGAGCAGGGAATTTAATCAGTCTTCCTCCTGCATGTCTGGCATCATAAAAACTATACCCTATTCACTTCATTCCATTAAGAATCTTTCTTGAGACTGCCTTCTCCTATAAGATGCAACCAGATACTGAGGTGTGTGTGGTGTGTGGGTGTAATTAATGGGCTGTGTACTGCCCCCAATACACCCTGTGGCCCAGATCTAGGGGTCCCCAAACAGGCCAACCCTGGGATCACCTTCCTCACCCTGGATCAACTGCCAGATTAGTTCGGGGGCAGTGCTAATGTTTAATTAGGAGCTTTGTTTTTTTTCTTTTTCAAACTAAATCTGTGATGAGGGAATCAGATATTGCTCAAAGCTTGGGCCAGATCAGATGCACCAATGTAGCATTTAAAGGTGTGGGGGTATCAATGCTAATTTTCCTGGAAAAAGACGGGCCAGAACTCACCATGAACGCCTCGCTTGTTCTCTTATAATGGCAATGGCACCCACATGAGAAGTGCCGGAACTGAGTTCTGGTGGCAAAAAAGCCCTTGGGGGAATCATTAGGAAAAGCATACATTGAGAGAAAATGCATTTAGAAATGTGCATTTTGAGAGACAACACATCCAAAAATATGTATTTGCATACACTTTTTTTTTACTAACACCCCCCCCCCAAAAAAAATAATAATAACGTAGAAACAGAATTAAGCAATTATGAGCAGATACATTTGAATTTAGCATGAATTGGGAGTAAACCAATACCTCAGTCCACTTCTGGCTCTCACGCAAGAACTAAGGTAGGAGTGTTAGTTGCTAAATATTTAAAAAAACTGCAGTTTAAGGAAGAGGCTAGAGAGGCAACCCAAATAATATAGCCACAGTCCTTCATCTCACAGGCCATACCCCTGCAATGTCACTCACCATGCCACACTACTTCCTAGCATTCCTACCAAGTCAAGCATCCTCCAGCCACCATCTTTCTTACACAAGGAAATGTTGAAAATTGAAAGTAAAAGTGGAAAAATGAGAAGTAAAGGTAAAAGGAAGAGCAACGTATTTCCCCATTCCCACCAACCACCACTGAGTAATCAGCACTCTCTTGTTTGTGAATGCCTGTTTAGTAATCCACACATTTAGGCAATCTTGAAAGAGTTGTCAGATCTAGGAAAACATAATATAAGATACACACACTACTCTGTTGACTTTGTGTTATACCCGAGGAGATTCAGGTCTTGCTAACATATGTTGGTCACCCAGAGGGAGTCACAGCACATAAAAACAAAACAAAAAAGAAGGGGAAACACCTGCAAAATATTGTGATGTACTACTTTGCTTGATTTAAGGTATTGTTTCTGTCAGGGAACTGACATCGGAGCAGAGGGGAGAGGCGGTACTTCCCGATTCTGCAGAAGAAGGAACGAGTAAGGGTAGAGAGAGAACGTCATCTGGGGAAGAATGTCCAGGTGACACCAGGAAGAAGGAAGAGGGGGAAAGCATCTTGGAGGAGAGGCTCCGAGACTCTGGCACTGAAGGCAGTGAAGAGAGTGGAGGGCCACCCCTGGGCACGCCCACTCTGCGCAGAAGGGTTTCGCGCAGAGAGGGGAGGCGGAGATTATCCGTCAAGGAGCTTCTATGCTGGAGGAAATTTAGAAGACGCCCACTCATGGATTCGTTGAGCGACTGAGCAGCAGCAGCACCCAGGCTGCTCAGTCAGGGAAAGACACAACCCACCCCTAAGCAGTTTGGAACCGCTAGAGGTTTACACACAAGCAACCCCAATTCCCGTGACAGTTTCCAAATACATCTTTCCCAGACTGCTCTCTCCACCCCAGCACAACAAAGTGAGAATTGCATTGTGAGAAACAACACAAGCTCACAAAAACAAGAAATGTGTTCATGTGTATACATGTGTATGCAATTATTAGTGGTGCACAGGAGTGGAAATAAAGCATGTTATTCCATTTTGATAGTTAGGTTTTCCGGCATATTTAATATTAAAGGGCATTTTGTGATAACTTCAAACATTTTCTTTCTTTGTCTGTCTAGCCCTATTTCCTTTGCTCTTTCCCTATTTTTATTTTAGATGATAAAATAAATAGACTTGTCATAACTGTTCTTCATGAAACATAATGCACCTAGATGGTGTGTTGTTGTTGCTGTTGCTGTTGTTGTTGTTTCATATCCTGCATTGCTATTCTGCTAGTACAGCAGACTTCTGCTTGCACAATGACGCTTGTCCTTTTCTCCTCTCCCTTGCAGCCCCCTGCTGACCTTCAACATCTACCTGCTGCAGAGTGTTGGAGAAGTAGATTGTTTGGGTTCTAGAGTGCGCGGGAAGAGGAGACAAAGGGAAAGTCCCATTGCAAAAGCTGAACTCTGTGCAAGCAGTGTTGGATACCATGTTAGAGCTGTAATACAATGTTAGAGCATCTGTTTTACATGCACAATGTCCCATGTTCAGTCCTTGGCACCTCCAGGTAGGATGGAGAGAGAACCCACACTGAAATCCTGGAGAACCACTGCTAATATGTAAGGACAGTATTGAGTTAGATGGATCAATGGTCTGAGACAGTAAAAGGGAGATTCCTAAGTTCTAAGTGGGCGTCATCGTCATCATCATCATCACACCTGTGCAGTTTCAAGAGAAAAATGTACCAGCCATGGAATGGAGCAGACTGGAGTGACCTTCTTCAGGAAGCACTCAGAGAAGGAGTTGATGTATTTAGGCAGGAATTGTTGTTCACATGATTCAAGACTTACAGCTGTCTCTGAGTACGAGGATGCACAGTATTTGGGTTAACACTGCAACTTGATGAAGCAGGCAACAATTATTGGAACAAGGGAACAAGTGTACACAGGCATGGCCCCTAACCAGTGTAAAATTGGTTGCTTCTTGCCTGAAGTGGGGAAAGAAGAAAAAAGCCACCTGTCACACCCACACCAGAACAGAGGGGGTGGAGCAGGTGGATCAATTGGCATGGATCTATAATTTCGAGGGACCCTATCCTGAGTACCTTTGGCAGAGTCTCTTTTGCCTTTGGTAAGGATTACCAAAACAGCACCTACATTTTCCATCTGGCCTGGGCCCGTTACCAGCTTTGTACGGTCCTGGCCGCAGCAGCACAGGACAAAGTTATTTCCCTTGTCATGGAGGTGCAGAAACAGGAGATAATGCACAGCCGGTATGGCTAAACCAGTAGAGTTGCATCTTTGGAGGAGTCTGCAATGATCTCAGTGTTGAAACTAGGTGGAATAGGACACTGCAGGAGGGATTGTCTTCAAGCCAGCACTCAATTCTGGTGCCTTATGATCATTTCTGCCACTAGCCATGCAACTTCTAAGCTTCAATACAATACAATTTGATTTAGCACTTACATGACTCCCAAGGGCCAATCTAGCTCCAGAAGGCCTTGTGAAATCCCTGCTTCCGTTTCTTTGGCCTGATAACATTGTCTTGCTGAAGAAGATCCTTCCTAGTTAGACTCCTGCTCCCTCCTCCTACACCGCTCATGCTGGAACATGATCTTTGCTGATCTGGATAACAAGGAGACTTTCTCCTGCTAAGCTATGGATTAGTCTTCAAACTTTCTCCTCCTCTGTCTTTGCTCTACGCTGCCCTTGACTTTACAAGAGCCAGAGCTGACAATTGCACCTTATCTAATAATAAAGGATAATGCTCAACTCCTCTTTACTACTGGTACGTGCAAAGGGCTCAACATTCTGAGAAGAAACAACAGAAAATAGTAGCACTAAGAAATCGCTACCACTCATAGGGTTGTTTTTTTTAAATAAAATAAAATAGCATGCCTGAACTGATTTGCTATGAATTAAAAATGTGGAAAATGTTATGTAAGTTGCCACTGCCAATTTGTGAATTCCCCAGGAAAACAGAAAAACCCTTACGGCCTCCCACATATTTGAGATGACAGTGCACATCATACACTGCATATCAAAGATTTCCCCCCCTTTGCAATATCATTTTCTCTGTAGCAGGTAAAATGACAAACTCCATAAAATCACCTTAAAATGAGGGTGTTCGGTGATGCTAACTGTTGCATTGAGAGTTTATATTTGTCATTGATTTATAGCAGATGCATCCTTGCAGCAAACAAGAAATTGCTGTCAGTATGGTTCTAAACTTGCTTTGAAAAGCCAAACACATTTTTTTGAGGGGTGAGCTTTCATTTGCAACTATAACGTTATAGTAGCCAAATTGGGCTTACACAATAGCCCAACATCTTTTTTAGCAGCACTGTGGGACCTCAGACCCTGTGTGTGTGTGTGTGTGTGTGTGTGTGTGTGTGTGTAAATGTCACCCTCCAAGCATCTATAGCTAGCCCTTTGGACTTCTCCCAGGTCACATCCTCTCCCCAGTCACACTTTTCACATTCCCTGGTTAGCACCTTCATTGGGTGTTTCAGGGGTGTTAGGGGAGGGGTAGTACCTCATACTCCTTCTGAGGTAGTTTGTCTACCTTTGTCTCCACCCTGCATTCAGCTCACACCTGTGGCTCCTGGAAGATGCCAGCAGGCAACAGCAGCCACACCCGGGGAACAGCTTCAACTGCTGACTAAACCAGATAAGGGTAGCCAATGGGTCTCAAACACTCAGAAGGTTAGGGACTTCCCCTGCCTGCAAAGACAGCCTCTGGCAGATTGAGTGGATGGGACCAATAGTGGGTCCAATGGTCAAGAATGCAGTTTCTGCATGTGCTGTAGAGAAAATGAGGGGCAGATGAGGCTCATCAACCTGGGAAGGTAGCCCATATTGGAGAAGGAAAACTCTGGTCGAAAAACTATCCTGCCTTGCAGGATGTCTTTGGGAGAAGAAAAGGCTAAGGGGTGAACCCTATACATTTGGGAGTTCCTTCTCAAAGGAAATCCAGTAAAATTTCAGTAGGACTATGAGGATTTCTCAGGGGGGTCTGCACATCCCAAAGCTGTACCTAGGTTTATCCTAAAGCAAAATTCATAGTGAATTTGGATGTTTCTTCGTATGTGAAAATTAATATTTGAGAGCATCTTAAGCAGATATATCAAAAGGAGTGTTGATACAACTAATACAGTTGTTCAGATATAGGTGTGTCAAGCCCCATAAATCTCTTTCCACATATGAGCTATTTATGCTTTTTCATTGATTCTATTTTTTATGTTGTTTTCAATTTCTATTTCAGCATTATTATTATTATTATAACCATCCACTAAAGGGAGAAAATAACATATATTTCCCCTTTACTCTCTCTAATGCAACCCAGCTGCAGAGATAGCTAGCTAGATATAAGTAAAAGGAAGGATACACGCTACATGTGATGATGAGATTAAATATACAGGGAAATGAGGAGAAGCAAAAGCACAAACAAAAAGCTGAGAACTTTAACAAAAGGGGGAAAGGAACTCTCTAATGCAGACACTGTGTAGCCCCCTGTATAGACAAAGGAGAATACTGTTAAATAAATGAAATGGTAAATCAACTGGGGAATCACTGTGCAAGACGTATGCGCCTTTCTTGATTTCAGAGTTTGGTCATGCAGAATAAACCATATGTGTGAGGCGATGTGCAACTGTGGCGGAGAATATGAATACTGCGGTCTGCCTTTCAGCTCATTGCTGACAATAATGCTGGACTTGTTGAGTTCAGGTCCACATGACACAGAGCCACTCAATTAGAAATGACAGGCGCATCGTCCTCTCCCAGCATCACAGTCATATTCCCGGTGGGGCACAGTGCTGTGTAATGCACCCAGTTGTACGGGAGCTGAAGTTCAAACCTTTTGAAATGAAGGCAAAGGCACAGATGGGTTGGAAAGATGCAAATGTACAGTTCCTCAAAACAGGTTCTTGCATCTTTTCCATAAAGCAGACCAATGGTATTATAGGACTGCACTTTAGTGATTTGCAAGGTTTGGAAACCAACTTGGTTTATGGGTGACATAAAAATAGGGTTGCCATATGTCCTCTTTTTCCAGGACACACCCTCTTTTTTTCAGGATCAAAATTTCTGCCCAGACAGATTTTTAAAATTTGGCAAAATTTTGGGGGTTTTTGTTTTTGTTTACAGTAACCCATTTTTTTTATTAAAAAACAAAAAACCCAAACATTTGTTAAAGTTCCCTGCAAATAAATACAGTAAATGGAGAAAAATACAAAGATTCACAAAATGTTTAGGGGTATGCAGCCCCCTGCATCCCCCCAGAAAAAAGCCATGTGTGTGTGTGTGTGAGTGATACCAGTTGATCTGCACTCACAGTCTTCCATTGATTCTGGCAATGAACATGATCCCACCAGGCAGTTTTCTTAGGCAGGCTCACTCTCACTCTCTCTAGCTCTCATTAATTACTGCTCACTCAAAACCTTACGCTGTTTCATTAAGGTGAACAAATTGGAGGAATTAAATAAACAATCCATGTCAGCTTTCCATCGCACTGCCTGTGATCTTACTCTGCTGCTCTCAGAATGCCAACAGCTAAAAGGGGGCTCTTCCCCTTCCTCCTCATTATTCCTGTCCTAATGTTTTCCATGTTCGAGTCTCTCTCTTTGTGGCAATGGCTGGCAGTCTCAAATTAACTCTTCAGCACAGTGCTGGAAATATGGGACATGCCAAAGGCAGCTACATCTCACTCCCCCATGGCATTTAGAGCAGTGCATGGCTCATAATGTGCATAAGCACAAACTTCCATGGACCCCAGCAGAGCACAAACAAGTAGGGCAACAAGAATGGGTGGTGGTAAGAAATATCCATAGCTTCCCTTGGCTTTGTAAAAGGTCTGTGATTCAGAGGTAAAGTGCTTGCTGTGTGTGGAGATGCTTAATATTTTACACCTCCAGGGAGGGCTGGGAGAGAACCCAAGTCATGGAGGGCTGCTGCTGGTCATCATAGACATTACTGAGCTCAATGGACCAAAGGCAGCTTTCTATGTTCCTGTGTTCTATGTTCCTGTGTTTTATGTTCCTATGTTTCTAGGGCAGTGCCTAGAAAGGTCAGTGTGGATGCACATATAAAAATGTAATGGAGTAAGGGTGGCAGCTCAGTGGTAGAAAAACTGCTTTGCATGAAAAAGTTTCAAGGTTCAATCTTCTCCACACCCACCAGCATCTCCAGGTGGGGCTGGGAATGTCCCCCAGGAGAGCCACTGCCATTCAGTGTAAAAAATATTGAGCCAGATGGGACACTGATCGGACTTAGTGTAAGGCAGATTTCCATCCCCTACTCCACAGGCAGATGGCAAGCATGTCTCCATTGTCGCATGGACCCCTCCAGCTTATAACACAGCTCTTGTTACAGCTTTAGCTCTGGGACAAACCCTCCTGACTTTGAGAACACGCACTACTGGTCTGGTATCTGGCATCACTGGTGACCCTGTAGACAGCTCAGATTGCCCATTCCCTTTCTGTTTCAAACAAACAAACTGCTTAATCAAAACAAACAAACACTGCATGGTTTTTCAGAAACAATATAAACTACTCACAAGAAGAACACCGATAAAACAGATCTTCCAGAAGTAGACATTATAACATTTATCAAATATAGTTGAAATTAAAAGTTTTAAAGGTATGGGTGTAGAATAAAGTATATGTCTGGGTTGGCTTGCCTATACGAAAAGGTTTTTTTAACAGGCATCAGAAGCAGTGAAGGCAGGGAGTTCCAGAGAGTAGGTACTGCCTGGGTTGATTTCTTGTAAGAGTAGGACAGACATTATGTGCCAGTTGTGCAGATTGAAGCAGTCAAGCATTTTGAATTTGGCCCAGTAACAGAATGGCAGTCAGAGTACCAGTACATATCTGAGCAGGGGTGTGATATGCTGACAGGGTCTCACTTCTACCACCAATTCTGCTTCCTTTGCAGTGTCCAGACCAAGCATAGAGTAAAGGAAGCCATGCAGAGGGTGCATTGCAGTAATCCAAACTTGGCATCACTAATGCCTGGACCACAGCTTGGAGCAGGAATTTGGGGCGGGCGGGCAGAGGTTAATGCTGGAATCCTCTTACACACTTACCTGGGTGTTAGTATCTTGGAACTCAAGGGGACTTACTTCTGAGTAGTCATTGATAGGTTCTCTAACGGAATCAATTAGGGATGGCAACAAAGATTTGGGAAAGAGAGAATGCATATTTACATGATCAGAGAGGGTAGCTCTAGATAAACTAAAATATTGTTATATCACTTCCTTTCCCAATCAAAAGGTCTTTGTCTCAGTCCCCATAACAAATGAACAATTCTTTTTTTCTTTTTTTTAAATGCCCATTAGTAATTCATTACATAACACATAAATCCAACCTTCTACAGTCAATGCCAGCAATTAAGTTTTCCTTTCTCGCAAAAGGAATTGAGAAGCTGAGACCTTGCGTTTTCATGTCTCTGTTTGGTGCAAATTGACTTCTTGGGCTTAGATTGGCTTCACCTATTCTCTTTACTGCTGACTGTACCAATTTACAACAGCTCCATTCTCACGCCAGCTCCTATCCCTTTGTTGAAGAAAAGCCAGGCTGTTGAAAGAATGACATTATCTCATAGCTTTCCCTTCTAAGAAAGGATACAGATCCCCCCCAATGTATCTAAATACATTCCAATTGATGTCATTTGGAAGAAGCACAAATAAATTGCAAGGCTGTAGGATTTGCAATTTGCAATCTCTCTCTTCCCCCTGCACCGCCACTCTCTGTAGCAAGTCTCTCTCCCCCCGCCACCCACCACCACCCCACAAGCCATTCCCTTCACCAGTTTTTCTCCTTCAGTTCTCTATCTACTTTGTCTGAAATGGACCTATCAGCTATTATAATGCTGACTGGCAGTGATGAGGCTGCCAAAATGTGACAACCTTATCTGCAGTACAGCCTGCAAATTGCCAGCCATTGATCCAAGAGCATGGACCATCTGATCAGTACAAGACAAGATGGATTTCGGAGGAGGGGAGGAAAAGACAAGGAAAGACAGAAAAATCTGAATTGCATCTACTGAAAATTGTGTCCAGCGGTTCCTCACCCCCAAACAACACACTCAGGCGGCAGTCCCATGGCCAGTTACATTGAAATACTAGTGAAATCAATAAATAATGTTAAGGGAGAGCACAGTATTATGATAAGAAGCTGCGGGGGGGGGGGGGTTGCTTCCATTCCCATTTTAAATCCAACCTTCCCAAATTAGTGCTCCACAAAACCGTATGTGAAATGAAACACACCTACCCTTCGAAAATTGTACTTCTCAAAATTTTGCCATGCAGCTTTCCAGCTGAAAAAGTGTACATATTTTAAAGAAATTAGCATACAAAAAATGCATTACAGTAGGGGAAATTGCTTGCAAAAATGTGTATATTGGGAGAAATGTGCACAAAAATGCAGATGAATTTGCAGAGGACTTTTTTTTTTTAAAAAAAGGTGATGTGTAAGTGTTGCAAACTGAATATCTGAAAAATTATAAGCTAAGATAAACCACAATTGACAGATTTGTCCATGCCTATTCCTATCTCCCAATAATTCTGGGCCCTGCCCTGATGACCAGTGCTTCTTGCGGTCAGCATGTGATTAACCACAATATCCTCCTGGTCCAGCTATGCAGAATGGGAATCGGGGGCACTGTGTTACATTGCTACTGGTCCTACCTATGGAACAAAGACCAGAGGGTAGCACTATAAAATTGCCTCCCCCGGCCCCCCCGGTGACTATGGTAACTACGGGTACAGGACACTATTCTATCCCCACTGCTACTTAATAACTATATAAAGCCACTTGGAGTGGTCATTAGGAGTTTGGGGGCAAAGTGCCACCAGTACATTGATGATGTTAAGATTAATTTCTCCATAACATCTGAATCAGGAGAACAGTCTCTGGACTGGTGCTTGGATGTAGTGATGGAATGGACTGGGGCAGGGAATAAACTAAGCTAGAATCCTGGCAAGATGGAAGCACTGTAGGTGTGGCACATTGTACACGGAGTGACACATAAAGGGATCGCCCCGAACACATGACAAGAGTTTTAGTGAAGAAGCAGTACTTTGGCACACTGAGGATGGGGGAGTAGTCTGCTTTTGCTAATGGTGTCAGACCCACCACCAGCTCTCTCTGATATAACCTGATGGATTTCCTTCAGCTTCAGGCAGGATGGGGTTGATGTAAATAGCTTGGGGTTGCAACATCTCCGCGAGAGACAGAAACATAACACTTCTCATTACGTAAGGAAGGAAAAGATGTGAAATATGCTTTATGGCAGATGAACACCTTGGAGGGGAAAAAAACCTTGTCGCACATTATAATGCTTCTCTCTCCCTGCTCCTTTACCTTCACCGAACTCAAATGGAAGAGGGAGATAAATCAAAGGAGACATAGGAGTCTACTTGCAACTAGCTGTTTGGTAATGTTAAAAGAACATTATTTGAGTCATGCAGTGCTATACAGAGCATCAGCCAAACATACTCGCTTTTATTCCACAAGGTCAGAGCAGAACAAGATTTGTGTCTTCTATTCTATGCACACTTACTTGAAAGTAAGCTCCAGTGAGCCCAGTGGGGTTTTCTGTACATGCATAGGCAGGGCTGCATGTCTGTTTTTAAGAGGACACATTTGGCATTGTTGTAGAACTGCTCCTCACTTGTGCTAGTCCTTTCCACTTTCTATCTAAAACTATAGGGTGTGTGTGTGTGTGTATCACATGTAGAGGTGGAAAGAGTGGCCTGGTTTGCATCTCATACGAATCCTGCCATGGGCCTCTTGCCTCTGTCAGCAGCTGGCACAATTTGTAACTCCAAATGCAAGAGTTGGAGGAGAAGCTGATGGGGGGCTGGAAGGTAGGCTCCCAGGGATGGAGGGGAGAGATTCTCCTCTTGTAACTCTAGATGTTAGAAAGGAAGGAATAGGTATGCCACCTCTCTCCACCACCACTCCAAAGTACCCATTTGCATTTGTAAGAAATCAATCTGTTAGAGTGGCAGCACCCACAATTTGGAACTCCCTGCCTACTCAGGGAGGCATCTTCTCTGTACTCTGTTGTCATTTTGGCACCTGCTGATAATAGAAGTCTACCCAGATATGCAGAATGCCTATATGTGTTTTAATCTGCTTTTAGCTAATTGTTGATTTTAACTATTATTTGAATGTTTTAAATAGCTGTTTCTTTTAACTTTTTTTTTTTACTGATCATTTTATTCTTTTTGTAAACTGCTTTGGAGTGTGTGTGTGTTTTACAATCAAGCAGTGCATAGATTTTTATAAAATTAATAAAATGTGAATTGAATCAAAATTATTTCCTAATTCTAGCCTCACCGGGGGGGGGGGGATACTTCTGAGAAGTTCAATTACTTGTTTTCCCTATATTTTTCAGAACTCTTCACAAATGTCCATTGATTTGAAGAATCCTAATTTTTCAGTGTCTATATAGGAGATTTCGTAAGATTTGGGTCCATTGAGGAAAACCATTAAATTCTAAATATGCCTGATATTGTGCTCTATAATCCCCTCCAAAACTGTGGGGTGGGGGTTTCCCTTAAAAAGAAGAACATGCTTCAAGGGTGGAGGGAACAACAAATGTAGCAACATTCATGTCCATTCATTCATGTATGGAGACAAAATAAACTTGCTTGTTATGTGTCGCCTTTAGCCCTCAAGTCTCCAACCTTCACACTCTGTCCCTGTTCAAGTCAATAAGTGGTTTAGATTAACAGTAATTCCAGGGAGTTAAGTTCAAAACCTGACCTGTGGAAGAAGCAGGCTCTGAGTCCCAGGGCGCCTTCCACTGCCTTTAATTACACGGCACTGTTCTAGCCTCTTACGGTGCCAGACACAAAGGAGCAATTTCCTCCCCCTTGCTTATATTCTGCTATGTCTTCAAATACCAAGGGTCTTTGAGCATAACTTACATTAGCACACCATTATGGAACAGAATCCGAAGGGAATCGCCCAAAAGCAAAGTGTATTTGCAAAATAAAGAAATCCAACAACACTCTGAAAATGAATTGGAATCAAGGCAGGCGCTAGAAATGTTGTGCTGATGGGGTCTTAAAAGTACATGGGTCGTGGGGGGAGAAAACGGAGTGATAGAATCAATGTCAAACAGCCAGAGCCTAAATACAGGCAGTCCAATATGTTCAAATGTATTCAACTAATAATATGACATTTAAATGTTAAAACATCAACTGCTTGTTTTTGACATTTTTTTACAGAACAATGAACTACAGAAGAACCATGTATATTGGTTGCTCTGTTGCATGTTGAAGGTCCGAATTTAAATGATCACATAGTACATGATGGGGGTAGATTGCTTTCTGAATCCCTGGAAAGCCAGTGCTGGTTTAAGGTAGACTGGGAATAAACAATATGTGGCCTTCTGTCTCCCATCAGCCATAGTCAGCATAGCCAATGGCCAGAGATGGTAGGAATGGAGTCCAATACATGGAGGGCCACAGGTTCTCCATGCCTGGAAGAGACAATACAAAGTAAGATGGACAAATGGTGTCTCTTAACATAAGGCAGTGTTCTATGTTTCTAGTGGAAACCAGTAACACATTCTCTTCCTTCGGAGCTGTAGGACAGAATAGGTTACTTCCCTCTTCCATCTGACAACCTGTCAGACATTTGAAGGTGTTTGTTTTTGTAAGGATTCAGGATAACACATGTAAAGTGCTTTGAATGTTCTAAAACACGGTGCACACATGTGTCTAATTTGGGTTCAGTGCAATGGGATCTACTCAAAGGAGTAGCTTCATTAGAAATGAAGAAGATGCTAAGGATTCGCAAATCTGTTTTCTTCCTACTCCTTTGCATTCAATATTAAAATGCAAATGCAAATACCCTACAACATAAACACTTGTGCCTCATTAAAAGATCTATCAACCCATCCCTCTGCTAGAATTAAATCAATCATTTATTTGCTCTGCATGTGTGCTGTATTTGAAAAAAACCAAAAAACCAAAGACAAAGAGGAAGGGGGAAAGGGGGGTGGTGATACAATGAAATCAATAACACTTTGATGTTTTCTCCCCCAAGTAGCTTCAAATGAACATTGAAAGATGCATCACTGTATTTCAGCAGTTAATGAGAACAGTGTAATATAGAAGTTTGGTATTTAACCGGTAGGCCTTTAATGCGCTTCTTTTTCAGCATGACTGAAGATGAGATCCCTGGTTCAATGCTCTGGTGTAATCAGGAGATGGATGTAACCAGGCATTTCCTGTTCACTAGAGGCTCCTCATTATTTCACATAACTACAGATAGAACATGAATAAATAATAGCCAAATTCCTATAAGCTATTTGTCCAGGCATTTTTTGATTTGCCCTCTTCTTGCAAAATGGATATTGGTGGTCATGTGAGAGACTCTTCTAAAAAAGAGACATGCTGAAGCATTGGTCTTAAAGAGCACATTCCAAATACCAATAACGATATCAAAGTGAGACACAGGCAGATCTGCTCCACTAATGGCACAATCTATGAGGAATCTCTCCAGCCCAAGCACTACCATGAGGCTTGCATAAGACAGGATGCCATTCTGAATGTTATACATCAGTGAGCGACCTGTCCCTTGGGCTTGTGCTGAGGCGGTCCAGTTGAATCCATTAAGCACATGCATGAGGGGATTAGGAACACAGGGCTGTCTTGTACTGAATCAGACCATTGGTCCATCTCATTCAATACTGTCAACAATGACTGGCTCTTCTGGGCTGTATTTACTCTCCAGGGAGCATTCCCAGTATATCTAATGATGCCAGGGATTGGATCTGGACCATCTGCATGCAAAATAGATGTTCTACCACTGAGCTATGGAGTTGTGAGCCATAGAAACTGACCCTACCTTCCACCAGCTGCACGTTCACGCATGGTAGCAATGAGATTCCATGGACTTGGAGTTTATCTACACTTACCATTTGTCCCACTCTTTCCAGGCGCAGATCCACACTCACAAGCTCTGTGGCTGAGCATTGTAGGTTTGTTTGTTTGTTTGCTTGCTTGCTTGCTTTCTCCATGAAAATCTGCACTTTAGCACTCAATCGGAGCAAATGTGAATTTGAGTCTTCTGCAGATTGCTGTTTGCTCCAGTTGAGCTTTAAAGAGCTTTAAAGAGCTCTGGAGCAAAACAAAGAACACTTGGACACAGAGCGTTAAAGCAAAGAGCATGCCTGGAAAGAGAGGAGGCAAGTATGGATAAACCCTTGGTCAATATTATGCATGGAACAAATAAGAAGCCTACAACACACCCCAGAATCCTCTGGAGTCCCATGTCAGACAAGCCAATGTGAAGATGTGCTCTCCAGATGTTGCCCTCTAGATGTTGAGGGACCACTAGCTTTACTGTCTGGGACTTAGGGGAACTTTGAGTCCAACATCATCCGGAGGATCACAGGTAAGCCACCCTTGTCCTACAGCTGAAATGGGGAACCTGTGGTCCAGCTGTTGATCAACTCCAACTCCCATCTCCTGCAACCAGCATAGCCAACACAGTCAGAGATGATGGGAGATGAGCATTACAGGTGGTTGGACTAGATGACCCTTGTGGTCTCTTCCAACTCTATAAGTCTATCGTTCTATGATAGTCAGAAACCATCTATACAGGTTAGTCATTCATGCAGTAGAACAAGCTAGGCATGGAGGAATTGCTTGTACCTGCACATTTCCAAGATCCTCCCACCCCCACCCCCCATACTTCTATGGCTGTGCCACTGAAGGAAGAAAAGGAAGAGATAAATGTAGAGAGGCTTATTGTTGTTACTGGTCTGTTTAAAATATCACTTTCTACAATACATTTTTATTGGGGTGATTGCTTCCTTTCAGATTTGACGCTCACATCAATCTTTTTCAGGATTCACATTGAACCATTAAATATTATCATTTGCCATAGCAACTAAAATTATTTCAATTTGCACAGGTTTTAACCATAGATATTAGATGAGTTACACTAAGCACTTTGGGGTTGTTAAGAAGGAAATGAGGGAGTATTCCAAGAGCAGATATTTACATCCAGGCTCAGAAATAAGTAGTTAATGTCTTTCTGTTGTTGTTGTTGTTGCAGCTGTTCTTTCCACACACATTTTTATATTATAGTAATTTTAAGCAGACAACTCAGTGAAACAACTCTCATAAACTGACCCACAGGATAGCCTGAAATCACCTTTCTAACCAGGTATTTCCTCTGTGCTACATATTATGGGATGGGGGGTGCAAGAGGCTGAATGTTGTGCCTTTACATATACCTAACAGCAAGAGGTGTGCACAAATTTGCTATAAATGTTGTAAACAAGACAAGGGTGGTGTATGTAGAAGTAAGTAAATCATTTGGCATAAGTTAAGAACTGCTCTGGAGAAGAAGAAAAATCACTTGAGCCTTGATCAGGATCCAATCCTTTCTACTGAGGTTCAAACAGGCTTGTGCAAATATCGCTATTCCTCTTGTTTGGCTCCAGAAGGCCCCCTAGCTAGGAGGAAATCCAATTTGCAGTCAGAAGGGTCGACAAATCTCACCTGGACATCTGTTCATTTTGTTCCACCCTAATCAAAAGCAGGGCTGTTTGGGCTTCCCAGCCCCAGGGGGCAGTGGTGTGAGCTGGTGTGGCTCTGTCATGGTCCCACAATCTGCAAATATTTCTGAGCACATTTGCAGGAAGCCAGAACAGCAGGAAAGCATAAAAAATGAACTACTCGCTTGAATAGCACATGTCTTATGTGGTGGTCTGAAGAGTGTCAGAAAAGATAAAGCAGGAGAAGACTTGGGGATTGGAATCATCAGAAGGGGAATATAGGGGGAGGGAAGAGAAGCAGTATTCTAATTAGTACAGGAGAAAAGAAGCAGAAAGAACTGTTAATTTGGAATCTATCAACAAGTTATGTCTATATTTGGTGTATTTTTGTTTTCTAACATTTATATCCCACATTTTTTCCCATAGTGGAATTCAAAACAACAAACCTGTGGTTCCCAGGTACAAAGGTTGGAAAAGTCACACAAAAATGGAAACAGGGTAGACATTGCTGATGTTCAACTTATTTGCCTCATGTCTAGTATGGAAATCAATCTGTTGCATATTATCTGTATTTATTATTTCTGCTTTCATTGCACGTATGATGCGTAATTGATTAGATCACACACACACACACACACACACACACACACTTGCATTTGCACTGTGTTTCCTTTGTATTGAAAAGAAAGGGGTAGAGTAGCATATTGACAATGTAACTTACATGATCTATGTAATTTACACAAATTATTTGCATTGCATAATTTCATCACAGTGGACAGCAAGTTGGATAATGTAGTTTGTGGTGGAAGATGAACTGCAGTAGAACAGTAGCAGCAGTTAGGGAAGATACATGAGACCATTGCTTTGTGAAAATTAAGCAGATCTGTCCAGTGTCCTGGGAATCAGTATATTTGAAAGGGTGGGTGTGCATGCGTGCTTTTGAGCTGTTTCACTTCAGTCCAACCTTCTACATTGCCAGAGCTGAATATGTAGTCCACCGCATTGGATGGGGCTGATGGGAGTTAAAAGGTAAAGGGGCCCCTGACCATTAGGTCCAGTCGTGGCCAACTCTGGGGTTGCGGCGCTCATCTCGCTTTACTGGCTGAGGGAGCCAGCGTACAGCTTCCAGGTCATGTGGCCAGCATGACTTAGCTGCTTCTGGAGAACCAGAACAGTGCATGGAAACGCTGTTTACCTTCCCGCCGGAGCGGTACCTATCCAAAAGGTGGGCTATAAATTTTAACAGCACTGGCAATGTGGTTGCAAGAAAATGGTGAGGTCATAAACTGAGGTGAATTTACGGCTGTGCGAACAATTCCCCTGCACAGTGCCCCAAGTCAAGGGGGACCTTCTCGCCTCCTTTCCAAAGCCTAGTAAATGCTAGCTTTGGAAGGAAGGTGAGAGGGTCCTAGAGTCTTCCCCAATCATTCTCAAAGTCCTTTAAGCATTTGTCCAGCTTTGGGAAGGAGCTGGTAGGGCTCTAGGACCCTGCCAGTTCTCTCACATCTTCCCAAAGCCCTGCATCTTGCTTACCAGGCTTTGGGAAGATAGCATGATAGCTTGGAGGGGGTGTCAAATTTTGGCCTCATACAGGGCACCAAGTTCCACCCCTGTCTTAACCCCCCTACACTGTAGCAGTGGAAATGAAGCTGAATGGCAATGGCAGCAAAATATGTTCAGTTCAAAGAGATGAGGGGAAAGGGAGAGAAGGTATGGGACCTTGGGAGAGTGCACAAAGAGAGAATTCTGAAAGCTTACCTTCCTCTTACTGAATTCGTGGACACTAAACTAAGCAGCCATTTGCTTTGATATATGTCTTCTGTGGTATTTGTTATTTTCTGAATTATTTAAACTGCCTAACAAATAGAGCAGAGAGGAAAAAGCAATATAGAAACTGGCCTGCTAGACAGCTTCCTGGGGGCATCTGGTTAGCCACTGTGTGGGAAGATGGATGATGGACTCCTAGATGAATGGGCGAGGGAAACCTCTTGTGCATTCCCATTGTGGTCTGCATGAAATTGCCTTCTCCCAGGCCACACCCAACCTCATCCACACCCACTCCCCCAAAATACCTTCATCACCAACCGTACTTCATACCCCTCTTGAGTGGCTTTTGCTGCCTTGCATGTGTGCTTGAATGTTGACAAGCCTTACTGGTTGCCTGTATGTAGGATAGAGAGGTGACTCTCTTGTGCAGAAGGACTAAGCTACTGTACAAAGGTTTCCCCTACTCTTGCCTCTGACCATGCCTACCATTAGCTTGTGGCTCCCAGAAGACATCGTTGCCCTTGATCTGGAAAGGATTCTCCACCCCTGCACTAGATGGAGCTTTTGGTCTGATCCAGCAAGAATCTTTTGAGGTTTGCACAGAACAGGAGACGAGTAAAAAGCGTTGAGGGCTTGGAACAGTATGTGAGCAGTGCTGGAGACTTTTTCTCCCCTTTCAAG
The DNA here is from genome assembly GCF_965112155.1 of Podarcis liolepis. Taxonomy (NCBI): domain Eukaryota; kingdom Metazoa; phylum Chordata; class Lepidosauria; order Squamata; family Lacertidae; genus Podarcis; species Podarcis liolepis. The sequence continues at coordinate 14,249,591 of NC_139570.1, read as the reverse complement.
CTCTGCAAAAGGGTTTTGGTCCCCTCCCCAGTCTCTTTCCCTCGATCCCACACGCTGCTCCCTCTGCCGACTGTGATAATAGAGAGCGGAGCAGCTTTTCTGTCCTCTGCTGATTTTGTAAGATAGGAAGGCAGGGAAATAGATGAGGCCGGGAACAGTGAGATGCAGCAGAAGTTCCTTGAATGCGCCTGACAAATTACTCTCCCTCGCTGCCCTCAGTCTCCCCCGTTGCTGGGGAATGACTACTGGCATTGTGGTGACTAACAATCTGTATTCCGTTCCAGCTGTGAGCTCTGCACAGTACTTTTGTGAGCCAGAAGGATCGTTTCTCATTCCTCCTAATGTGTTTTCACACACAGCTACATGATCGTGTATCAGCTATCACATTTTAACAGGGAGCTTCAATATTTCTCAGGCTCCAAATTTGTTCAAGCTAGGCTCTCTAAGGAAGAAGCGCAAAAATTGCATAAATATCAAAGGCACTTAAAAAATATCATGTGGCTGGGGAAGGGGGGAGTGCACTCATATTCAGCTCTGGCAATGCAGAAGTTGGACTGCAATGAAACAGCTCACCAGCATGCATAATCATATATATAATGCCAATTTATGTTCTTTCACTTTCTCACCCCCCAACTTAAGTTCTTCATAATCTATACCAGTATGCAATCTTTTCCTTTTCTTTCTTTTTTTCCACACTGACAAATTTCACCTTCCAGATATTTATTGGTTTCTACAAATTCCTTCCCCCCTTATTAATAGTCTTAAAATACATTACATAAATATATGATACATCTCATAACATAAATTGAAGTTTCAATCATATACACAAAAAGAAAAGAAAAAACGTTTACTTTATCTTTTCTTACCTATATATAAACCTTGAACTTCTGCTGTATTTATGTTACCTCTTAAGCGATTATTAACAAAAATTCTTGTCAAAAATTATTAACAAAAAATATCCTAAGGACTTTGGACTTCCTGTCAATTCCTGTTGTATAATTTTATTTTGATAGTGAATGTACCTGCCATTATTACTCTATTATTTACATATCCTCTAATACATTCTTACAACAATTTGCAATCTTTTCTTGGGGGGGGGGGATTTGGCAAATTTCTCCTAACATATGCATTTCTTGTATGCAGTTTTATTTATTTCTTTCGTAAAAACAATATGCTGCTTGATTGTAAACGAACAAACAAATCCCTAAGTGATTTGGAATGAGAATAGGAAAATTATCGGTTAAAGGCAAATATATTTTAAAAATTTAAAAAATAGCAATAAACTACAAAAAGATCAAAAATATGGGCATTCTACTTGTCTGGGGAGGTGCTGAAAAGTGTACCATGAAGGTACCTACCTGATGTCAATAGGCAGGCAGTTGTCAAAGTGCAGGTGCTGCCACACTAAACAATTGAGTTCTTACAAATGTGGAACTGGTATTATGTGGCACCTGCAGTAGTGCCAATTCTGCCAAGCCCAAAGATGCAATATGTTTTTCCTTGTTTTATTGTTGTTGTTATTAAAGTGACTTGTGAATCTAGCACCATCCTCTCCAGCATCTAGATCTCAAAGTCCTACCTGCAGTCTGCAGGTATATAGCTTCGCCACACCATTTATGTTCCTCCCCTTTCCCAACTTGTTATATTTGGGGAAATGTCTGAAAGCAGGAAAGGAAGTGAGGAGATCACCAGTGAACTCCCTGAGGCTGGACCAAATTGCATACTATCGTGTATCTGTGAAGTACAAAACCAAAACATTTTATCTCAAATACAAAATTGGTTGCTTGTAGTTTTGTTTTGCTTTGAATCCCCTTACAGTGCCTTCCCAAGAATTGTTTCATCTTGTAAAACAATGCAGCTTGGCTCTAAAGGTTTTTCTTTTTCTTTTAAGAAATCATATCTGGTATTGAAGGGAAGTGGAGAAGCCAGACAAAAAAACAGCCAATCAACCCAAGTGGACGTGTTGACATCCCCAATGACAAAAGAGCAAATTGCATTCCACATATGAGATTGCAATGAAAACACCATTTAATTTGTTTCTATTTGCACCTGTAGGGCCAAAGCCCCACTGCTACCTCCTTAGACTGACCAGTCAAGCTCTAAAATCTCTACTGAAGTTGCAGCTATCAGTAAAAGTGCAAGAAAGACAAGATCATATGCACACACACACACACACACACTAACCCCTCCCCCCAAAAAACCCCAGTTTTTATGAGGAAGGAGAGAATAGGTTGGTGCGTAGCATAGATAAAGTAGCAAACTCAGGCTTGGTTTGAATTTAGGAAGAGGAAAACTGCTGTGGTCCAAGGAAAGAGGCAAAGAAAATGCAAGAGCACTCTCTTGATAACACGTTTAGGTCCCCAGAGTCTGCTGCCTCGATCACAATCAATGTCTCTTCCATTGTGCTGAGTCTTGTTGGATAAAAACAACAGAAAAAAGTCATCCAGGAACTAGGAAACTTATTTCGCTGTAGTCAACATCTTCTCCTCACTGGATGCTGGCCATTAACCCTTCAAGGGATGAATATGAACGCAGGGGGGAAACTTAGCCTCTCCAAAAATAAGAAGATGGGAAGACCTACTGCTCAATGACAGAGCATCTGCTTTGCATGTGGAAGGTCCCACATTTTTACTTCAGTGTCTTCAGACAGCACTGGGATGGTTACCTGTTGGAAACCCTGGAGAACCACTGCTACTCAATGTGAACAGTGTAAAACAGATTCCCATGTTCAAGTATTTAAAACATACTCAGAGGGCATACGCATGTGTTACAACACCCCTGCTGAAGCTAAATTAGTCTTTGATGGGAGATGGCAATGGCATGTCACATTTGGTTCCTGTAGTGGAAGGAAATTGAGAGGGAAAGGCCATAAATAAATAAAAGCCAGCCAGGCTCTAGCCTCATGGGGAACAGTTCTACCATTTTAACATCGTAACAACAAGGAGATGATAAAATGGCAAAACCCAGTTTACACTACCTTGAGATGCTTGGAGGAAGCAAATATGCATAAAGTAAACACTTGGCCCTCTGTGACGTAAGTTACAATGAGAAAGAAAGAAAGACAGACAGAGGGAGCACATGCCTGAACACAGCACCCAGTCCCCCAAGGCATCAGGAGAACTGAATTTAAGATTGGTAAAATGAGAAACTGAAAGAAGTTAGCCAATTCATCTGTCTCTATAGGTCACACATCCCTGGCTAAGCTTGCCTCTTCCCAGAAGTCCATGTTCAGCAGGTATTGCAGTGTTGGATGAGGATGTTGTGTGACCTCACAATCGTGGACAAAGGACCCACTGTTCCTTTTATGCTCCTTCTATGCCCCCTTCAATGCACTATTGTTTTGGAGCATTCTGGGCAGCACAAAATGGTTGTCAGAAGCAGAGAGGAGCCAGAGGAAGTACATGTGGTTTTTGCACCAAACCCTCAAAATTCAGCTCCCAAGAATAAACATGAAAGAGAGGCAGCTTCCACCTCTCTTTTGCTGCTACCACCTGCAAAGAAAGAAATCAGGCTGAACTTTCCCCATATTAAACATATAGCAGAGTGCTAAATTTAGCTCCTCCTTCTCCTATCTCAGTTTATTAAAGACACCCTGTGTGTACCTAACATTCCTTCTTTCATTTCCTAAAAACAACAGACTTTCAGGGAGAATCAATGCCCTTTTGATCTGCGCTGACGCATTTCAAATACTGAAAAAGGAACAATCTATGTCACAGGATCTTTAATCATGTGAGCAACATTATTTTATTTTCATTATTTTGAAAAGAACATTAAGTGCTCCCCTTCCCCCTTTGAAATTTATCATGTTTTTTGATGCAGTAATAGGAATGGAACTCACTGACTTCAGTCTTAGACAACCAGCGATAGGGAGGGGAGTGGGGACAGCCAGAGAGCAAGAAAAGGAAGAATGTGTGGTGAAAAATTGGATTTCATGATATGATCTAATAGTTATTGAGTTCTGTTTAAAACAGATTATCTGTTACTGGTTTCTAATTAAGTCATTTTTTAAAAAAAATATTCTGACATCTTAAAAAAAAAAAAAGCAAACATATATTTCCAGATATACTTGGGGGCAAGATAGTTTTTAGCTGTTGTCTTTGATACTCTTCAGTTTACTGCCTCTTCTTTTAAGTGCTTCCCATTTTATCAACTTTGTAGCAAAGCCTAATCCTAAACTTCCAAACAAGGAGGACCATTCTGTTGAAATTGAATGGTTGCTCCTAAATCTAGCTAGGAGTTTCAGAAATCTGTTGGACAAGAAATAAGCAAAGCAAGACTAAAAGATCTGGTTGGTGTAGTGAGTACAGTGGTACCTCTGGTTATGAACTTAATTCATTCTGGAGGTCTGTTCTTAACCTGAAGCACCACTTTAGCTACTGGGGCCTCCCGCTGCCACCCCGCCACCGGCGCACAATTTCTGTTCTCATCCTGGGGGAAAGTTCTTAAGCTGAGGTACTACTTCCGGGTTAGCAGAGTCTGTAACCTAAAGTGTTTGTAACCCAAGGTGTTTGTAACCCAAGGTACCACTGTACAAACAAACATATGAAGAGCCTATTGTATCTGGAGAGTTGCCTATCTAGTCCAGCAACCTGTTATCACAGTGACCAACCAGTTGCCTAAGGTAAATCCACAAGAAGGATTTGAGTGCAACAGCAACTCTCCCCAGTTTGTGATGTCCTGCAAAGCATGTTCTCCCTTGTGGAGAGCACATGTTGTGGTGGGGGCTGACAAGACACCTCACTGTTGCTAGGCAAAAGAGTTTGGCCATCTTTTAAGCAGGGGCGGGCTGTTACTGGGGAAATTTAAATGTTGCCATTTAATGATTGACAGCCCTGTTTGTTAAATACAATGCTCACAGCGAGGAACTTCCTCTTTTCGCTGCTTACTTCGGATCACCCGCCCTCCCTTCCCTAATTTTAGGCTGTTTGCTTGACCTTGCTATGCCTGTCTTGGGGTCGTCTGCTTTGAGGCAGGGGCCTGGTGGGAATTTTGTCCATTTGGCTGATTAGTGTGTGCCACTTGGTTTTTGCCTACTGCGTATCAAATCGTCACAACTTGTAAGGTTGCGGTTAGGCATTGGTCTTGGAATTGGGTGGTGGAGGGGTATGGATTTGGTTGTGCCTGCCCCTCCAAAATGCTGCTGCTGCAAGGGTTTTCCGTTAAAGGAACCGAGGGGCTCCCCATGCTTTTGTCTGAAACCCCCTGGCAAGGGGCTAAGGCCACAAAGGCCCCTGGGAGCATTCTGGGGAGAGGTGAGGCATGGTTCCCAGTCCTGTCTCTCTCCCCAGGTGACTTACCCTTGCTGACTTCACGGGGGGTGCGAATGTCAGAGCTGTCCCCGTGCTGGGTCAGTTAGTGCTACCAATGCCTAAGCAACCACTCACATTGCTGTAATTTGAATAAAGTTGTGGCCAAAATTATGCCAAAAACCTTAAACAAAAATTAAGTTTCATTGTGTTTTTATTTGGGGTGTCTTGGGGACCTCGACGCACAACTGAATTCAGAAGCTTACCACCTCTGTCTTGGAGAACCCTTGGAGAGCTGCTGCCTGTCCGTGTAGACAACACTGAGCTAGATGGACCAAGGGTCTGACTCAGTATAAATTTATCATGTTCCTATTTATTTCCAACCATGGGCATAGCCAGGATTTATTTTAGGGGTGGCAGCTTTATGTTTGAGTTGGGGCAGAACTGAGTTATCTGCCACACAATTGGTCAGTTATTTAAGTATTTTTATTTATTTACTTGATGCGGGGGCAGCTGCCCCTCTGCATGCCCTTGGCCACGCCCATGTTTCCAACATTCATTAATTGCCACCTCAAAAAAGGACAAGGACAACACTGGAGGAGGAGAAGGAGAAGGAGAAGGAGAAGGAGAAGGAGAAGGAGAAGGAGAAGAAGAAGAAGAAGAAGAAGAAGAAGAAGAAGAAGAAGAAGAAATTGTATTTATATCCCATCCTCCCCAGCCAGAACCGGGCTCAGGGCAGCTAACATCAAAATATACAATACATTAAGACATAAAATTCAACAGGTAGGAGACTATAAGGTCCTCCACGGGGCATACCAGGAGAGACGGTCTTGTAGGTATGAGGGTCCCTGGTCATATAAGGTCATATAAGGCTTTAAGGGGCATAGCTCAGCGACAGATCAGATGCTTTGCATGCAGAATGTCCCAGCTTCAACATCCAATGCTTCCTCTGGCTCAGAAATGAAAATTGGTACAGAATGTCTTTGTTTACCATGCTGAGTGTGAGTGACATTTAGGGATGCCAGAGTATTTTCATCTAGGCTGGATTGTGTGTGTGTGTGTGTGTGTGTGTGTGTGTGTGTGTGTGTGTCACACGCAGAAAACACACACACAATTCTGCAGTTCAGTAATAAGGTAGCTTCTTATGTTCCTAGGTGATTCTGCAGTCTGGCATTCAACTTGCAAGATCTTCCCTAATATTACTCCAAATTATATAATCATTGTGACTGTGTGGCGGGGGGTGGGGGTGGAAGGAACATTAATTGGAAATGCATAATTATGTGAGATAACAGCAAAATTAAGTGTAATAAAGTCGTGCATGGAAGTAATTATGATGCCAGTGTTCTTGCGACGGGTTGCAAACAGGTTCACCTCTGCTTAATTGAAAACAAAGCATATTTGTAAATATGCTTAAGACGGCAAGCCAGGTGCTAAATATTGTTTTGGCACCCTGATTTTTAATATTAGTTCTCAAGATATTGGGGTGTTAGGCTGTTACAATGCCCCCATGCTTGTCAGATTTCAGTAATTCACTAGAGGACCCATTCTTACAATCACCAGCACTTTATAGAACAGAAGCTATTATATTCTTCTTCCTAGGCTAGCAGTGTCGTTGAGGATGGTTTAGGACATTCAAACTGTGTTACAAATGGTGTTGTGTGTATATAACCAGTGAAGTCAGAAGGAAATGAACCGCAGAAAGTTTTACAAGGTACTCTCTCTTTGCAAAAGGCCATCTGAGGTTGCTGGACTCCAGTTCCCATCAGTCCCAGCCTGCATGGCTAATGTACAGGGATGATGGTACTTGAAGTCCAACAATAGCTGAAGAACCACAGGTTATGCACCTCTCATTTACAATATTCCACAATCCACATATAGCAGCATCTCAAGATGACGTTTTATGCATCTGATAGGGTGGACTTGATTCATTGAAAGTACATGCCATAGTAAATGTGGGTTTCATTTTAGAACCCTGAGAAAATTAGCATTCGGAAATGCAAGTGGAGCCTACACAAAGTATAGGTGGGTATTCAATTCAGAAGTTCAGGCTACATGACTTGGAGGAACGAGTGTAGTGACAAAGCTATCACTCCTGCCCCTTAGCATGTTTACCAAAGTTGTAATCTTAACAAAGAAAAAAGAATCTCCAAAAATACTAACCAGCCTTCCTTGCCCATACATTTTAGGTTCTGGTGGTGAAGAAGAGGGCGGCAGGTGGGGGTGGGGGGACTCAATGGATAAAATGTATTCTGGCTGCAGGGGAGGTTTGCACATATTGTCTTGGTAAGATGACAGAAAATTGCAGTGTTGTAAAATGGCAGAAGACTCTATGTTACAGCCAACTAAATAAACCCTTGGAAAAAAATTTAGGCTTTCGAAGTGCCTGTGTTTTCAATGTATTCGAGGCCAAAGACAGGTGGGGAAAGCAACAGTACTTTTGGGTCAGCACCAACAAAACAACAGAAAGAAGCCCATCTGTGAGCTTATTATCCCCAATGATCTAAGGGCTTGGCTTGCATTGCTGCATTATACTTGGATGGCCCAGGACTCTCTGTGAGGATATATAGAGATGCTTTAGACTCAATTCAATAGCCCATCTGTCTACACTACTGACACCAGCTCTCTAGAGATTTTTCCTGCAGTGGCTGCTACCTGCCACTCTTTAATTGAAGATGCTGGGATTGATCTCCATGTGAAGCAAGTGCTCTATTCTAGTGTAATGCAGACTGTAGAATTTGTTTATTTTTCTTGGGATTACAGAGATGGAACTACTACCGTTGTACTCTCCCTTCCCTCTGATTAAGGTAAAGGGTAAAGGGACCCCTGACCATTAGGTCCAGTCGTGACTCTGGGGTTGCAGCGCTCATCTCGCTTTATTGGCCGAGGGAGCCGGCGGACAGCTTCCGGGTCATGTGGCCAGCATAACTAAGCCGCTTCTGGCGAACCAGACCAGCGCACGGAAATACCGTTTACCTTCCTGCCGGAGTGGTACCTATTTATCTACTTGCACTTTGACGTGCTTTCGAACTGCTAGGTTGGAAGGAGCAGGGACCAAGTAATGGGAGCTCACCCCGTCGCGGGGATTCGAACCGCCACCCTTCTGACCAGCAAGTCCTAGGCTCTGTGGTTTAACCCACAGCGCCACCCGCGTCCCTTCCCTCTGATTACACTGTGGCAATTTAGGGCATATCTTGGCAATAGGCTAGGGCTGATTCCATTTCACTCCCTACTGAACCCAGGGAGTTGTAGATGGCAGTACCTTCTCAAACTGCAGATCACAGGGTTCTTCAGGGAAAGTCATGATAGTTAAAGGATATGTAACAAAGAGGGAGAGGGAGAGGGAGAGCAAGAGCGAGAGCGAGAGGGAGAGGGAGAGGGAGATCCATCTCCATCTTTCTGAAATGGACCTCTCCATCTGCAATTTTGGAGGATTCTCCATTGTTAAAGTTTAACTCTATGCCACGGTAGAAGCCTTTTTTATTTTTGAAAGGGGGGAGGACAGGGTGCTGCAGAGTACATGAGAAAGCTGGATATCCCTCAAGAGTGTAGAGTGTGGAAGTCAAGCATGGCCCAGAGTGCGAAGCTGCATATGACCTAGAGTGTTATCTAACAGTAAGATAATATAGTGAGCCTACTGCCTATGTTATTATTATGCAGCTGTTCTTCACGGGAAGAACTCAGGATGCAACACTGTGATACAGCCTAATCTAAGATGGGCTGGGCAACAAAGACTACCATCCTGTGCACATATGGTGAAAAGATGTAGGTCCCATAACACATGTCTGGACAAAAAAAAAAATAGCTTTCATGTTTGAAAAGAATTAAGCCTGCAGATACATGCAGCCTTATTCTATGCATTGTTATTAAGAAGTTAACCCCACAGTGCTCAGAAGCCCAGGGGCACATTTCCTATTAGAATTCAACCACCACAAGCACTATCAGGGGAGATGAGTATGTGTAGGACAATTCCAGCACAGGTAGGTTAGAGGGGAACCAGAAGTTTTTCGTCTACTATCATGTGCAGCAAAAATAAGACATGCACCCGTAGCATGCGATAAATGGATGTATGAGATGAACATGATTTCATACACAAAAGCATACAGGAAACGGGTGTACCTAGTATCTGTGTACAGTACCCATATTCTGTCCATTAACCTTTCAACAATCTTGCTCTTTGCCCTATAATCATTACTTTCAGTAGCCAGCAGGGGGAGATGTTATCCTTTATGCCATTAAAAGGATATACTTAGGAATAGCCAAGGAATTATAGTTTTGTTTTGTTTTTTTGTTTTAAAAAATGGCACAATCCTGGATGGTCAGAATGTAGGAGCTTAGCCTGATGAATGCACGGCACATTATATGCTGATCTTTCAACGAGGGAGGCTTCAAGCCTGTCTTTCCCATGGCCCTGTTTGCTTGTTCATTGCATGCAGCCTAAGATAAGCTTTCACAATGTTATGCTCTGACATTAATGGAATTCTTCCTTAAAGAAGAATTAATGTAAGTTGGAAGTCCTAGCATTTCCATTTAGAATTATTTTTAAAAGAGCTGAAAAACCTACAAATGTGACACCCAGCGCACAAATCTACGTGCTTTCTTTCGAAAGCTTTAAAGAAATATCAATAATATTCATAATAATTCAATTCACAGGCAGGTGATAAACACTGCCATTATTGCATGGAACAGATAAAATATTCCTTTACTTACACAGAAAAGCATAGATAGGTTTATAATTCATATTAGCTCCATTAGCCCCTTGAGATCACCTAGATCTAGACTTCACATCAGGGTAAACGATCTTTCTCCAACCTGGTGTTCCCTCTAGATGTTATTGGTCTATGGCTCCCATAACCTTTGACCATTGGCTATGCTTGCTCTGGCTGATGGGAAGGCACCATTGTAAACTGGCACCAAGACATAAAAGCTGTCTACATAACCAACATAATGTCTGTGATTATGGCAGCATCCCCCTCACCCTCTTTAAGCCATTACAAACTGACAGATCAAAACTGATGTGTGATGGACTGGAATGCTGTTTCTTAAAAAAGCAAAACAAAGGGAGGTGGAACTCTTGCCCATCTCATAACGTTAACTAGAATAAGAATGCAACTGCTGTCTGACTGCTATCAGAATACTCTGGATAGTGTTCTCGAAGCTACCAGCATGAGTTTGACCAAACTGCGCGAGGCAGTGGAAGACAGGAGTGCCTGGCGTGCTCTGGTCCAGGGGGTCACAAAGAGTCGGACACGACTAAACGACTAAACAACAACAACAACATAATCAGCAAAAAAATCCATCTTTTGGTAGGAAAGGAGCGATTCCATGAAAACTTATAATTTAAAGCATTCTTCCCCAATAGCAACCTGCATGTAACAACAATAACAAACAACTTACAGGGTGCTTCAGAGGGAAAACAAACAATGGCTACAAAACAAACAAATTTATTAACCTGCTGGTGATGGGGAGGCCAGAGAAAAAACTAGACTGAACAGTTTTGCCAATGACTGCAATGGGTTAAAGCTCAACATACACCTACAAGTAATTAAAATGAGTGTGTCTCTGCAAGGACACAGGATTATTTGAGTTGATTGTAGCTATCTGAACTCAACTGCCACTTGACTGCAAAACAGAAGCTGCTCAGCTATTATTAGTGGTATTCTTAGTGTTCATTTGGAGAGCCCTTTTAACTCTGCCAATTGCTTTTTTTAATCTGCATTTTATTCATGTTCAAAACAACCTTAGGGCAAAAGTACAGGCAAATAGGTAGTAGAGGACATTTTCTCTTAACATGAAGCCCTATAAGAACTGAGTGGCTGGATCTGCCTGGAGATCCATCTGGCTCACTCTCCCTGACAATGGAAGATCAGATGTTTCTATGAAGAACAGAAAGGCAATATGATCAGGGTTGAGGAATGAATTTGCTCAGACATAATTCATATTTCCTGAGCCAATAAGTGAATGAGTGAAAATGTGCAAACCACAACACAGCTATTCAGTTTTCTTAATTTTGTGACGCAGTTCTCCAAGCAAAGAGTGTGCAGTAAAAGTAAAAAAAGTGTGCAGTGTGCAGTGAAGTAAAATATAAAACTACATTACATTCAGGGAAAGTACTTGCATAAACTGTGTATATTAGGCAATATTCTGTATCAAAAATACAAACATTAGGAGATACATACCACCTGCAAAATGCACATATATTTTAGGCAGATTTTTAAAATAAAAATTCACAAACGGATATGGAAATGGTGGAACTAAAGGCTGTAAAAACTAGGAGCTGAAACTGCCAGTTTTACCCATTCCTATGATGGAAAAATCCAATGTCTGTCATTTGTCCCTAGCACTTGGTAGAATCATAGAATTATTCAGTTGGAAAGGACACAAGGATTATCTAATCCAACCCTCCGCAATGCAGGAATTTCAACTGAAGTGTCAGTGACAGATGGCCACCCAGCTTCTGCTTGAAAACCTTCAAGGAAGGAGTCTACTACCTTCCAACCAAGTCCATTCCATTGTTGAACAGCTCTAACCACCAGAAAGTTCTTTCTAATGTTTAGTTAGTCTCCTTTCTTGTAACTTGAAGCCATTGGTTCAAGTCCTAGCCTCCGGAGCAGGAGAAAACAGGCTTGCTCCATCTTCCAAGTGACAGCCCAGTTAGGGTTGCCTTTTTTTTTGAATAGCAAGAAAGAGGACACATTTGCCAACTATGGATCGCTATAACAACCTTACCCATGAAAAAGAGGACACATGGCAACCCTATAATGGCTACCATATCTCCCCTTAGTCTCTTATTTTCCAGGCTAAACATACCCAACTTCCTCATAAGGCTTACTTTCCAGACTCTTGATCATCATGGTTATCCTCCTCTGCACACGTTCCAGCTCATCAGTACCTGTCAGGGAACTGCCATCAGTGCTGGAGGGAGAGAGAGAGCTCCAGAGGGATCCCAGAGAGCGTCCCAGGATTGGGAGAGGCAGCCCATCTTCTGGGGAAGGGAATCAGCTCAGGTCCAGTGGAGAAGGGGGGCAGATGGGGGAATCTGAGAGGGAGTCACATGACTCCTTGCTGGGGACCAGCGGGGGGAGGAAGGGTCCTCTGCTGCCTACGCCTTCCTTGCGCAGAAGGCTTCCGCGCAGGGAAAGTAGGAGGAGACTGGGCGTGAAAGAACTTCCTTGCTGGAAGAAGTTTAAGAAACAGCCACTGACGGATTCTGCCAGCGATTGAGACAGTCACGGGCGCGTGGCTGTCCAGACAGAAAGGGTTCATTCAGGCAACCAGCCAAGAGTGGCTTTGATTTACACACAAGCAACCCCTAGAACCATTACAATACCCTTCTTAAATTGTGGCACCCAGAACTGGTCACAGTATTCCAGATAAGTTCTGACACAGGAAGGAGCAGTATTATTACTACCCTTGGCCAGGACACTACTGTTAATACAGTCTAGAATAGCATGGGGGGGGCGGTCTCACTGCATCATGCTGGATTACTTTTGGATATGAAGGTTTCTATTTTGGCTGCATAATTAACAGATTTGGAAAAGCCGGTCCTCCCCAAATCTGTCTAATTTCATCTGGGAGCCAGGCATCATCACAACTCGGGGGAACAAATGATGTCAATTAACCATACATTGCTTCAAGATATAGTCTTGTTCAGTTGGCCTAGATTTTCCACCAACAGATTTTGCTAAATGACCTACACTCTAGTATTTCCTGTTGTTGTTGTGCTTGTTGTTGCTTCAAAGGAATTGTTTGTATATTTGTGTGTTTTCTCAATACTCCTAGTGCTCTTGGATAAATCTAAGGGTTTTGCATTTTGAGGGAAAACTCAGCTGATCCAAATCTTCCAGCCTAGTGTGCAAAGTTCCAAGTTCCAAGGATTTCTATGAGGTGATATGAGCAGGCTGCTCTTGACATTTTCCTTCCTGTTTTGAACTGAAAATAGCTAGAATGCACAGCACTTACCATTGTGTTTGAAAACAGTAGCCAAGGAAGAAGCCACAACAGGCCTTTATCCATGTAATCCTCCTGGGATTAATAACATCCTATCCCTTCATTCCATCATCACCACCCAAAAATACTGGGGGGGGGGGTTGTGCTGATTTCCCCCCTGCAGCACATTTATTTATTTATTGCAAAAAGTGTGAGATATAAATGCAATAAATAAATGCAATAATAAATAGTTTAAGTGTCGAGGAATTATTTCAGCAAATCATATCATGATGATTTTTCTAAAAAGAGATCTTATCTTCAGATTTTAGCTTTGAAAATGCAAACGTGGAATATCTTCCACCAGATCAAAACATGCAAAATTTAAATCAAAGATTGTCATCCCAGCTTCATGCTGCCAAGGGGAGGATAAAGGCCATGTCTATGCTGCTACTAAATTGGGAAGCAATGGCTGTTTGAGTGCCAGAAAACACTGAGATATTATTGACAATGAGAGCAACTTCCTCCCAGCGGTAGGGTCACCTTGATCTGAAATTTATCTATTTATTTTTTTTGGGCAGAATGACAAAAAACAAAACAAAACCCAAACAAACAAGCAAAAAATCCACTTCTTTCCAAACTCACAATTTTGTTTTGTTTTGTTTTGTTTCCCCCCCTTGTATTTACTCTGGACTTCCTGCTAACACTTTCTAAGCTGCAATTTTTCGCAGGGGGCGGTGGTCATTCTTATTCAGAATTGCCTGCTGCATAACCTCCACTTGCCCTCTGCTCTCTCAGATAAAGCCTCAAACAGACAGAGAGCCAAATGCCTGTGTTTCTTATCCTCCTTTTCTCATTACAGGCTGATGTTTAGATTTTAACCCAGGGTATGGGGTTTAAATCATGCCTTTTTCCCAAAGCCGAGTGCCACATTTACCCAGATTTGGGAAGCCAGAAGGAGGGCTGAAGTGGGGGTGGGAGGGTGGGGAAGCCCTGGGACTGCACCTTGGACCACCCTGTTCTAGATAAAAGATTGCCAAGCAAGTGTTCCTCCCTTCCATATATATGTTTAACCGAATGAACCATGGCAAGTCTAGGTGAATGCTCCTAGACTTTCCTTGGATTAACTTGGAATGATGCAAGAACTTCTTGGGGGCAGGGATCAGAAAACCTCAGAAGATTTTCCAAGCCATCCCATGGCCTAGGAAAATGAAATATGACCCACTTCATCCTCTTAAACTTCTTTCTATTTAATGTAACGGAGTCCGTTAAATGGAAAAGCAGATTTTTACAAGCCCCAGATTTAGGGCTTGTAAACATGGCATCTCTATTCGGTCTAGTTTTATTCGTGCATTTGGTACCTTACTCCCTCCACATCTCAACCTCACAAGATCCCTGCTAGGAATGCTAGGCTGAGTGATGGTGACTGACTTCAGACCAAGACAGTCAGCTTCAGTGAATAATGGGAATTTGAACCTGAGCCACCCAGGTCCTAGTCCAGTGTTATAACCACTACACCACACTGGCTCTAGTCTAGATAAGGTAAGCCTTCATCCTCTTGCCTTTTGAGCCAGTTGCAAACAAGCTATTGCAAAATCCAGAGTGCAATAAGGCAGCAACGTTTGGTAGGAATGGGGATGCTGAACATCCCTGCACGATCTTCAAAGGTATTATGTCTGTTTCTTGGGGAGTGGATAACTTAGAAGAAAACACGATAACCTTCTATACTGTTGTTGAAAAAACTCCTTCCGGTTCCATTCTTATCTTAAGTACAAGCTGGGGTGACAGCAAGCATTTAATTGGGCTAACCTTTCATTACGCTAGCAGATAATGGATATTTGAATCTAACAAGCCAAAAATCTCCACCCATGGGCTCCATATTTAACTTATATGTCTATGCCAAGACCCTACCATAGTCACAGAGATCAGAGAGCTTCAATTTCCAGCGGGTCTAACAGCATCATGACTGTTCAAGTAGTATACTAGTGCTTTAAATCTATCGCACAGATTTGGCTAGTACTGGCAAATAGCCAATATAAGGATTGGCCGCCCCTGCTGCCCCTCAGTACTTGCCACCTGAGGGCATCTCCTCAGTCTGCCTAATTGTAGGGCCAGCCTCACTCCCAGACAAGGAATACAGCCTTATAGTAGCCTTTACAGTGGCACATAGCTGTCAACTTTTCCCCTTTCTTGCGAGGAATCCTATTTGGAATAAGGGAATTTCCCTTTAAGAAAGGGAAAAGTTGACAGCTATGCACTGGCAACAGTGTAAAGGAACCTAAGCTTCATACTCACAGTTCGCAACTAATGAGTCACAGTACGATGTCCGTAACTCTGCTCATTCTATCAAACCAGATCATGTCCATGACATCGGCACATGCCCACTTCATTTTACTGTAAGGAAATGCATTCTCTACCGCTAACCTTGACAATAAGCTGCTGCAATTACACAATATACTGTATTTTTCCGTGTACAGGACTAGGTTTTTTAACAAAAAATTTAGGTTTAAAATGGGGGCTCGTCTTATACACGGGTAGTGCTGAGTGGTGTTTTCTTAATTTGGAGTCCCACAAAATAGGGGGTGTCTCATACGTGGTGGCATCTTATACATGGAAAAATACGGTACCTCACGTGTTCCAACCACTGGCCTGTATTTCATTTGTCTGTGCTCTCTCAAACACATTTTCTTTTTAGTAGTAGTAGTAGTAGTAGTAGTAGTAGTAGTAGTAGGTGTTTGTTTATTTTTTGCAATTTTCTTTGTTAATGTACTGCTGCCTTGAAGGTAGAATATAGAGATGAAATGCAGACCAAAGACGTAAAGATACTCAAAGCGTTGCTCTTAGGAATTGCTGCACTTCACCCAAGCTCCTATTCCACCCCGCCTTCCCCATGCTAAATGAAAACAAGAGCAATAAGCTTCCATTTGCTTCAGTTTATCACCCTGTGGAATCACTCAACTCCCTTTCTGGCTTTCATATTTCATCAAGCGGCATCAAATGTCATCTCAAATAAGAAAAGATGCTGCATTAAAGTACCATTATCCTTAATATTTTCTTAACAGACAATGGGACATAGACAATTGGTTTGAGCTGAAAAGCACTGAAGAGTCTTAAAGTCTCAAATGTCAGTGATGGATCATCAGCTCAGAGTTTTTGTGTCTTTGTTGACTACTGGGTTTCTGATGAGAAAACAGACTTTAACCCTTCTATTCACCCCACCCACCCACAATTGCTAGAGTGCTGTAAACTAAGAGTAATTTTAGATCTTGTCACAACAGACTAAGTACATGCTCAAGAAAAATGGGAGATGAAAGTGATCCTATAAATCTGATGAATGTACCTAGAAGAAACATAATCAAACAACTGACCCTTGCAATTCTGTCATACTTTTCGGTGTACACTAAAAATTTGGAAGAAATTCAGTTAGGTTCTAATTTTAATGTGAACCTGTTGGAGTCACACTTCCTGGAACAGTATGCAAACTGAGACACAGCTATCCTTTGAAATTTGCTCTTTGTTGAATTCTGTGCGGAAGCTCTTCAGCTAGATAGTATATACTAAAATGCATTATATTATGTAATTCATTTAGTTTTTGCAAATATGTGTACATTAGGCAAGATTGCATACAAAATTGTGTATATTTGCATACATCCACACTAATATACTGACATTTTTTGGTGAAAATTGCAAAGATGCGGAAATGAAGAGAACTAAAAAGTGGGTAACTGATGAGTGAGAAAGTTGAGAAAGTAAGCAAAACTCAGGTTGACAGATTTGTCAAACCCTCGTTGCACACACAAACACTATACATATGTTTGTATATCAGGAAGGGATACTGCTTTTGCACCTCCCCCCCCCCCCAAATGAGGCAAAACTGATTTGCCGGAAATATCAGAACAGCACTACTTTTGTCTAGTTATATCACTATCGATGTTCACAGCTGGACTTTTGAGTGCTGGTAGTGAAATAAGCAAATTGGCAAATGACCTACAAGTAAGAACAGGAGAATCCATCAATTTCAGTTTCTCTCAGTTTTTCATTTTACCAATCTTAGTTCTCTACATTTCCAAACCAGTTTCATTTTTCCCCCTCATGAAAATTCAGCCGTGTTTTAGTGTGAAATATATCTCCTAATAGATATATATTTGCATGCCATTTCCCGTAAGATACACAAATTGCAAAGCAATTTCTCCACATATAATGCATGTGTGTATGTTATTTTCACTAATATGTGCATTTTAATGTACATTTCACCCTAGTATGTGCATTTTTTGAGAACTGCAATGCAAAATTTGGAGAATGGAAATTTTTTGAAGGATGGCTCTGTATTGTTTTTTTGGTATTTTTTTTTTCCTCCAGAAAGTAAAAATTAGGTAGGCTTACATTTAAATGTGAACTGAATCAGATTTCCCCCTATCCCCATGACTGCAACAAAATGCTGCAGTTTTGAATGCTCTTGTTCTGTATTTCACCAGGTCATTTTGTCTTTTTAGGTTATTCAATTCCATCTCCTTCCCCCTTTTTTCTGCCCTAGACACTCAGCATTTTGTAGCCAAGCCATACTCAGTCCTCATAAGGCAGGGGTATTTTGGGGGTTTTTTTTGAGGGGGTATTAGGATCTCCCTCCATTTCCCCCCCTAGTTCTGCCAACCTCAGGGTTGCTACCAAGTATGATGAGACTGTTTAGAAGGATTGTAGTTCTGTGGTAAAGCATTTGGAGAATACAGGACATCTCCAGTTAAATCTGGGGGTGTCCCCTCCTTTCTATGTACCTTTCAGTGTTGGGTACCTAGCCATCATAATGCAGAGTGTAGTTTGTTTGTGTAAGAGAGAGAATACAATGAAATGATTGACTGTTTTGGGAGAACTGCTAAAAAAACAAATAAACATGGAACAGAAATCTACAGCACTGCTAGTATAACTATCTGAAGTTCTTCAACGTGGATGCACTTCTGGCATTAAAGTCTCCACCAGGGAGCCTCCAATGAAAATAATATCATTCTCCGCCAGCAAAACGAGAAGCAACAATAATAGAGGGTTGTAGCATAGTTCAGTACACAATAAATATATGCCTTGAACAGCTCTGTTGGGCCCCATGTAGGAAAAGTTCCAGGCACCACACAGTGGATTTCTCAGATACGCAGCAGATGTGTTCAGCAAGGACATCTGTCAAAAGGTCTCAGCACCACCATTTCACAGCCTAGATGGTCTTATTTCTCCCTTCTCCCCCCGCCCTTTTCCTAGAACAAGATTTCAAACGTACAGCATGGGCCATAGATAGCTTATTCCCTTGACTAGGGAACTAGACAGTAACTAGACAAATGCCTGTAAGGCAGGGTTGGGGAACCTTCTTCAGATCAAAGGCCACATTCCATCCTGAACAATCTCCTGGGAGCCACATATCCATGGTGGGACATGGCCAGGAGCAACAAATGTGAATGTTACCATTGTAGTTTCTTCATATCCACACGTCCCTTGCAATGCAGCGAAGCAGAAAGCATTATGAGTATTCAAGTATACCTTCCAAAGGGTGTGCCCTAGACACAGTCTTGAAGTCCAGACATTTGGGAGCAAGCCTTGGGTCCCCTATCCCTGCTGTATGAGTCCCACTGTATCTCTAAGAAACATGCGCAGGGCACGAACAACAGCGGCAGTTGGTGGTAACTATCACATCAATTGTTGGAAAAATAATGCTAAGACTAGGCAGATATTTGACTGACCTGGCTAGGGAGTCCTAGAATTGCCAGCTACATATTGACTATATGTCTGCAAAATTAAAAGAAAGTAAAGAAATTTAAAGCAAATACAGCTAACTCATTTTGCCTAAACATTTAAATGACCTTGTGTTAGGTGTATGTGTATTTGAATTCAGCTAGTCTGAACAAGCTAAGAAAACGACCACATAGCCCCCTTCCTTCAATCTGGTATGTGTATGTTTGCCCCACTTGGGTTGTGTCTGTACTTTCAAGATACAAATATTTCCTGCAAACTGGTCTGTATTGGTCAGATATAGACCCACATCTATGCATGTTTGGAGGTAAAGGTGGGTGGGTGGAGGGGAGTATCACTGAGATAAACACTACAATTAAATCCAAATAGGGTGTTTGCTTTGGTTTTGCCTGGAGAGTTTGCAGTTGCTGAATGTGATACTCTGAAAATGTGTTTTTGTTTGAGCAAACAGTTCTTTATAATCCAGAGCAAGGGGGGGGGAAGGAGGGTGCAGTAATAGGTGAAAGGAAACAAAGCGGAAGAATATTTCCTGAGACCTTATAATGCAGCCCCTGAGAAAAGATTAAAAATAGAGATGGGTAGCAGGAAGAAGTCTATTGTACAGCTTTTAACTCTGAGAGACAGAATGAACACTGTACTTCTCTGTATCTGGAACAGGCAACCTGCGGCCTTCTAGTTGGTGTTGTACTTCAGCTCCCAACAGCCCCAGTTAGAGTAGACAATCATCAGTGATGGCGGGAGTTGGTGGTAGCCAACACAGCCTCATGTACATTCTTATGCATTTGTTAAGTGCTGCATATGGAGATGGACATATGAACACAAAGACCCCAAATAAACTCCATTAAATTCCACTGCCCAAGAAGCTCCTTGATTTCACACACATATTATTTCAAAGTGTGGGTGGAGATGATCTTAATGCCTCCCTTCGTTTCCTTTGTGGGTGATTTCTGTGGGTGGGCATTTGATTTACCAGGCAGAAACCTTTCAGATTGGCCTCCGTACAAACACCTTTACCAATTGTTTCCATGGGAGCAAATTTGAAGTGCTGTACTTGGGCTAGGAAATTAGAGCAAAATTGAGGTGAAGGTGGGTTTTCTGTACCCACCTCAGTTCTCCATGTAACAATTTCAGCAGGAGTGCTCAGAGCTTGTATAACAGCCATGCCTCAAATTCTAGCTTCATCCCTACTTCAAAGGAAGTGATTTTCAATGGAAGTCATTCAGCATTCATTCACCACTTATGCAAGAATACCGTGATCAAGTGCAAAAGAATCAAGGATGGTATTCAGCTAAGTTTCACTCAGAGTAGGCCCAGTGAAATTAGTGGACCTAACTTAACCATGCCCATTAATTTCCATAATTCTATTCCAAGTAAAACTTAGCTGAATACCACCTATGTGTTAGTCACACATGTCCCAGGATTGGCAAGTTCTTATGTTGATTGAGATGGCTCTTGTCTACCCTGAGGGAGTAATTCCAGTCTGTTTCAGCAACAACTCTCTTGCAGGCTTTTTGGTGTCATTCACAGACTACTGTTTCTTGACTATAAAATTACAAAATTTACCTGCAGTGACAATAATCCTCCAGTTTCAACAATCCCTTACTTCCAGCATTAAAGATGTGTTGGGAGCCCTTCACAGAATCAGAGACCTGTAGAGTTGGGAAGGACCCTAAGGAACATTTTGTCCAGCCCCCTGCAATGCAGGGATATGCAGCTGGCCCTTACAGAGATCGAATGTGCAACCTTGGTGTTATCAGCACCGTGTTCTAACCAACAGACTTATCCAGGCTGATAATTCAAATTGCCAGCATTTGAGAGAATTCCTCCAGGACTTCCCTCAAGTGATAATTCACCATTTTAGGGGCTGAAGTGAATGAGAGGTTATTAACCCATGATAAAACGACCAAGTAGTTCCAATTAATTTCAATGCATCTTATGTGACTGGTATTGATTGTGAATGGGAAACAATTCAGTATAAGACAAAGGGGCATACCATGGGACTTTCCTGCTTTTGTCTGTTGTGTGACTGGGGTATCACCCTGCCAAAAGGAGTGGACCAGTGGTTACATAACCATGATCTTCTCAATACTATCACACTACTACACTATTAGGTCAAATCTACACCACATACATTTAAACCCCCAACATGCCACAATCAGGTTCCTGAGAGTTGTAAGGAGACCCTATTTCCCTCACAAAGCTACAATTCCCAGAGTTCCCTGGGAACAGGGATTGATTGTTAAACCTCTCTGAGAAGTGTACATCTGTAAGGGAAACTGTGGAAATCTGGTAAAAATGACCCATTGAAAACACATTCTGTCTCTCCCTCTCTCCACACTATGTCACTGAGAAATGGGCAGTTCAGTCTAATGAGGTTTTTTTAAAATAGGCACAGAGTGACACTTGGAGGCAAATTGCAAGGTGGATGGCCTAACATATGTTCTCTCAAATGCTCACACAGCCTGCACACCTTCATGTTTGACTTGAACACGCCAACTGCACTAGTGACAGCTGTTTTAAAGAGGAATGGCCAGAGGCAGGTGGAGAATTTTACATTAACAGCTATGAAAGCTACTATTTCTGTTACCTCCTTGCCTAAGCTTGATAGAAGCCACTTTGTAAATTCACCTCAGGCAAATATGGTGAAATAAGAAAAGGCACTCTTTGGAGAAATCCCACTCGGTTCAGCTCCTGCCACCTTTAGTTTAGCACTTTGGTGAACATTCTCTTTTACAAGACTGGCCATTTGTTTCAGGCCTGAGGGCAATTCAAGTTTTAGACATTAGTGAGGGAGAGCGAGAGAGGGAGAGACTCTACTGAGTAGAAACATGTCAATGTGGGGTTCGATTGGGCACATTTCAAACAAAGTTTTGCTGAAAGCAGGGAAGTAAGGAGGGGTGCCATTTTGTTTTTTTCAGTGCAAACAGGGCTGTGGTCGTAGTGATTTTCAATGAACAAACAACATCATAAAACTCAAATGTCTGTTCCGGATGCATTAAAAAAAAACCTAACCTAAACAAATACTAGTGTATTTTAAGAGGACTTATTGTGATTACTTTTGAAAACTCACAATAATCACAAAGAGCTCAACCTCTTTCTAGCTAACAGCACACCAGCTTATCTGTTTATTTTGAAGGTCAAACAATTCCCCTTCCCCCAACAGATACCATTGACTGTTTGGGTGCAGGAGGTGAAGAGGAACTACATCCCAGGACCAAGAAGTTGGGGGGAAAGCCAAAAATTCTTTTGAAATCTTCTTTCCAAGAACCCAGGACTTCGCAATTCAAGTTTTGCACAGCCATCACCACTTGCGATGAGCCACATTGAGGGATAGGGGTGGAGAGCACAGCCTCTCTCTTTTGTCTCTGAAATAGAAGATATGGGGCGAAACCCTCTGGGTCTATTTTTCTCTCTTTAGGAAAGGCCAATGACATTAAAAAAAAGAGGAGACGGAATCCATAACTTTCAATACTGAACAGCACACGTGGAACACAATACAGTGGTACCTCGGGTTACAGACCCTCCAGGTTACAGATGCTTCAGGTTACAGACTCCACTAACCCAGAAATAGTACCTCGGGTTAAGAACTTTGCTTCAGGATGAGAACAGAAATCACGTGGTGGCAGCACAGTGGCCGCGGGAGGCCCCATTAGCTAAAGTGGTACCTCAGGTTAAGAACAGTCTCAGGTTAAGAATGGACCTCCAGAATGAATTAAGTTCTTAACCCGAGGTACCACTGTATGGAAACTGTAAATCTAGGAATGAGTGGATTTCTTAGTTTTGGTTTCTATCATTTTTTTCTAATTTAAATTTTCAGTTCTTTTAAATTCATTTCTGCATCAATTTGCATTTTTAAAATAATGCGGGCAGGGTCAACAACAGCAAAATCCTCATGAAAACTCATCAGCAATTTTGTGTGAATTTCTCCCAATAAAAACATTTTTGTACACTATATTAACTAAAGTACACTTCTTTTTCAAGCAATTTCCCCGAATATAATGCATTCTCGTGTACTCTTTTTACTAATACGTGCATTTTATGGGGGGGGGGGATGTGTTTGTACACATTGCTTGGTTGGAGAACTGCGTCACAAGATATGGAGAGGTATGAATGTCAAAGCGTAATTGGTTTGTGTATAGGTTCGAGAAGTGCAAATTTGGGAACTTCTCATTAAAACTAAACTTCTCCCCCATCACTACCTAAGTATTTGTGCTTGCTTCCAGTCAGCAAAGTAGAAGAAATGAAGAACCTGCAGCAAACAGACACAACTGTCAAGGACTAAGAGAGAACGACCATGAGCTGGTATTTTATTTATTAGTTATCGATTTGCTATTTTATTTGAGTGTTATTAAATATTAAAACACCATCATGATCAAATTTGTTTTGCTTCAATTCACCCCAATGACCAATATGTTTTACCGAGAAACGACTATCTAATTACACTCCATTATACTGAGGGCCAGCTGCAGAAACTGCATTATCAACATTTAAAATTTTTAAAAGGGGCTAGTGCAGGAACTCCCAAACTGCGGGCTGCAAGAGAGGCTGATTTGTGCTTTGAAACTTTATGCCACACCGCTGCATCTATGTCCACCAAAGTCATCTTCATGCAGCACTGAACATCTTCTACTACAATAAGATCAGCAGAATTTTCCCAGGGAAGGGAGCAAGGATGAACCAGGATTCCCTAACAAAAGCCACGCTAAAATAGGTCTGGGAGAAATGCCACTCTTGCCCATCTCTTATCCCAACCCTGATTGGTTGAGCCCTGGGCACAGAGACAATAAAAAAATAGTTAGGCTATCCTGTAGCAGAGGCAATTTAAGGCAGCAGAACTGGTTTCCCTGCACTGGGCACTGAGCAAAGAGGGTGCCTGGTAAACACTTCTTCAGCTATGACAGTGGTGTCCAAAGTTTTTACAAAGAGGGCCGGATTTGATGAAGTGAAGGGCCATGAGGGCCGACCAAAGGGCCATCCAAGTTTGTTGACTTTTTTTTTAGGTTTGAAGTTGCTGAGGTTTTTTTTTAGGATTTTACCCCAGGAAATAAACTGCCACAGGGACTGGATTAAACCGACCAGTGGGCCGGATTAGGCCCCCGAAACTGACTTTGGACATGCCTGGGCTATGAGAAGGGTGTGTGAAGGTACTGACAGGGTCCTAGAGCCCTCCATCCCTAAGCCTAGTTAGCACTTGCCCAGCTTTGGGAAGGAGGGCTAAGCCAAATTTTGGGCTAGCTTTGGTCTAGTATCGAAGTCTGCTGCCACTGCCTGCAGCTGAATTTGTTTTTAGCTGATCTTTGAAAATAACAACAGCAATAGCAAATAGTATTTTACTGATGTGTTCATGTGCTCCTACTCACAGTTAACCTTTGGTGGGGAGGGGACATGATGTAACATCATCTAGCATTCTGTTTCTCTGTCTCCTACTGTTTTTATCATCATATACCTGTGTATCTGCAAAAACTCTGAAAACACACACATTCGTGGTTTTGTTTGTGTAATGTTTTATCAGCACACACATATGCATCAAATGCACATTTGGACATGCTGTGAAAGAAATAAAAGGCCATATGGCCATAATTTTCTGTTTCACGCAGAAGATTCAATCCCTGGTATTTCCAGCTAGAGTATTGGAAGATTCCCTTGTCTGAAACTCTGGAGGGCTGCTGGCAGTCAGAGTAGACCATGCTGATCTAGATGAACCAATATCCTGACTCAGAACATTGAGGCAGCTTCCCTTGTTCCTCAGAGAGCTGCAAAAAGCACAATATGCTTAGTGTTCTGTAAAAAAAACAGCTTTTTTTCCTAACGGAATAATGGATATTACATCAGGAATCAGGAACCAGCTAATTCAGAATTCAAAAATCCAACTAGAAATTCAGATGGGGGGGAGGAAATTGCATGCATGCATGCCTGTAAGCATTATAGTTGCCTGCGTGTCAAACACATTTATAAATCAAGGTAGCATCTCATCATTGTTCTAGGCAGTCATGTGAGTACAATGGCACAAGCAATGCAACCTTCCTCAAGGTCACAGGCTGCCCTGGCCACAGGCAACCCAGCATGCCTTGAGAGAAGACGTAGCCAAAGTAGACCAGACCGTAGGCAATGTGCCTGTGGCTCATGTCAAACTGACATTTTGCTTTGTGTGGCTTCCATAGACAGCTGTGCAAGCTTGCAGATTTTCTAGACAGCTAAACCTGGAGGTTAGCTATTTTAGGGGAAATGCCGTTATTTCAGGGGAGATAAACTTTGACAGAGACAGAACTGCTGGAAGAGGAAGGTCAAAATAACATGTAATACTTTTTTTTTAAAAAAAGTACATAAAACAGATGATTATAATTTGCCTAGCTTTCAATAAAGATCCCCCCCCCGGGGGGGGGGTTGGAAACCAGAAACAGAAAAATGATAACAGTTCAGGATTTTATTTTATTTTTGTATTTTTATCCATATTGCTAAATTTGTAGTCAATTTAAAATGTGAATAAGCAAAATTGGTTTTACTTTTTAATTATGGAGTTGGATTGATTGATTGATTGATTGATTTTTAAATGAACCTAGTGGCATTTGTTTCCTGCCAACCTAGCAGTTCGAAACCATGGAGTGCAAGTAGATAAATAGGTACCACTCCGGCGGGAAGGTAAACGGCGCTTCCGTGTGCTGCTCTGGTTCGCCAGAAGCAGCCTAGTCATGCTGGCCACATGACCCGGAAGCTGTATCCTGGCTCCCTTGGCCAATAAAGGGAGATGAGCGCTGCAACCCCAGAGTCGGTCATGACTGGACCTAATGGTCAGGGGTCCCTTTACCTTTACCTTTAGTAGCATTTGTACCACATAAGGTACATAGTCCACACTTCCACCACCTTCCCCCCCGGGGAGAACTCAGTTTACTATTGAACCAAACAGAAACACAGTTTTTCTCTGTGTTGTCATTTGTTTGGATGCAGCGATAAAGTGTGTGTTTTCCAGGTGAAAGCTGCAGAGCCAACACAAAACCACCCAGCTCAAAGCTTAGAAAGCATGGGGCAAGTGGAAAAGTACCTGTGCCAAGACAGAAAAGCACATTTTTTCCCACTTCACAATGATAAGATAAGCTCCGACCCCCACACTCACCAAAACTCTAGAGAAAAATTGAAGTCACTTTTGCAGAGGAGCAAAACTTTGGAGAGGTTGGAGGTCAGATTTTTGACACAGCCCTAGTTTCAAACAGAAGTAGCCTTTGGAAGTGCAAATATCATTCTACTGTGTGAAGGCTACAGAGGTCTGTACAGCTACATACAACCTAACTCTTTTAACTGTAGGTGACTGAACCTGGGTCTTTCCACATGTAAAGGAGGGACTGTTTCACTGAACTGTGCTCTAAGCAATTTCTCTTATATAGCCGACAATACACACATACGCCTTTGTTCTTTCTAAGGAAGGCATATATACATTGCAAAATAACTCTTGAGTCAGGAAGTAATAGAACAGTTTATTTTAAAAACGGGCAGTGATTGAAAACAACAACAACAACAACAAGAGAAGGGTGAGAGGCACAAAGTGTCCGATGTAGAATATCTCGAGAGAAGGTGGATTTCAGGGAGCTAGGCAAGGCACTCGGGTCTGGAGGCATTTCACTGCAAAGCTATCACTGTAAGGCTTCGCGTTGCCCTGCCTCATCTCTTTGCAGCTCCCATTTACTAGCATTTTGCTGTCATGGCTAAATGGTAAATTGACACCAAAATGGTCCCTTTTTATTGCTGAAATTTATCATAACATAAGTACTACAGGAGAAGATTCCAAAACGATGCTGTCAGCACTACGTCTTTTTTGCACAGTAGACAAACTAGTTTTTAAAAATAAATAAATAAATAAATAAATCAGCATGAAGAAATTGCATCCAAGTTTCCGAAAGTAGCCACTACTCTCTGCGGGGAGCATAGCTAAACTTTGGAGGGGACACATCAAAGATTTGTATCTTGGTGTCTCTCTATCTGTTAAGTTGTGGGTGAACATATCAGACGACACAGAGATTCTTCAAACAGCTCTTGTTTATTCACAGGGCAGAACAGAACTGAGCTGAAGGGTTCAGTCAGCCTGCTTATATAGAGCTCCAGTACACATAATTGTAACAACTTTCTAAAACTATCCAATCACTGAACGTCACTTTTGATCCCTTATTTGCATAACTATCTACAGTATCCCCCTGCTGGCCCAGGGTGAGAACTTCAGTACATAACACTACCATCCTTAAAAAATGACCCCACATTGTGTAGTTTACAAATGTTAAGTGTTTCTTTAGGTTGTCTGATTCGCAACAGTTCTCATGTTACTTTTCAACAAGGAATATCTAACACATGCATGACTTCAATGCAAAGTGATAACAATTATATGTGAATGGATCATCTGGGATACATCCATCATAGATGTGGAGATGGAGGAATGATTCAGTGTAGTTAAAATAAAAAAATTCCTTCCAGTAGCACCTTAAAGACCAACTAAGTTAGTTCTTGGTATGAGCTTTCGTGTGCATGCACACTTCTTCAGATACGTGTGCATGCACACGAAAGCTCATACCAAGAACTAACTTAGTTGGTCTTTAAGGTGCTATGGAAGGAATTTTTTTATTTTGACTATGGCAGACCAACACGGCTACCTATCTGTCAGTGTAGTTGTGATCCATGCCATTTTTAAATGTATATACTCATAAACTCATTCTGCCTGTTTTCGTTTTATTCAGCAATATAATATACTATGACAATAATAAATCCTCTATTTCTACTATTAATAACAATCAGTAAGTAAACAATACTAATACTAAATGCACATTTCTCTAAAAATGAATGTTTATGCATGTATTGTTGCTTTTATTTTTATATATTTGGGATTAAACCATTGAACAACTATGCTGCAGTCCACACTAATGGGTGTGTTTTTTTGGGGGGGGAGGTTAATTTCAGGTTTCTTGATTTCAGAATACGGAAAGCTCCAATTGTTTATAAGCACCCTGAATAATACCACAGGCAGAGCATCCATATCTCTTTACAACCCTCTCAAACACAGTGCTTTTGATTCAAATCAGTTTGTACATTCGGCAGAGCCTGCCCCCCCCCCACCTGTATGTATGGTGCTTGATCAATTCCCAAATACTTGGTGAATGTTTGAACCGATTCCCTAGGAAATAAATGAGTAATGCAGGGAGATATAAAAGGTCCCTGTATTACACCTCGCTTGTGGGTTTTGCACTGGTTGCCAATCTGCTAAAGGACCATGTTCAGGGTGATGGTACCAGTGATGGATTTTGGGCACTCAAATTCCAGCAGTGCCCTGTGCCACACTAAAATGTGGCCTCCCTCACCTGTCATGCTCGTTCTATAGCATTACAGTGGCGTCACCTGCAGCACTACACTCCGTGTGGCCAAAGCAACTGCACAAGCCTAAAACCGCCTCTGATGGTACTAACATTTAAGGCCATATACGGCTCAGAACCATGTTGCTTGACAGATCACCTTGTCCCTTATATACCCAGTAGATCATTATGGTCTGTGGGAGAGCTTCTGTTTCAAATTCCAAAGATGCCAGAACCAAGCTTTGCAGTACCTCAGAGTAAAGCTTTTCGAGTTGATGCTCCAAATTCTAGGGAACAGCATTTATGTTGAGATATGAGATGTATCTACTGTCTATATTTTCCAGAAACAGCTGGACATTTTCATTGCCATATGCTTTCCCAGTTGGATGAATAGGTCTCTACCATGGGTATCTACTTTACATTGCTTTTAAATTCATCTGCTGTTATTTTCATGCTGTTTTAAACTGGTTGTGTGGTTTTTTTTAGCATAATGCTTGAACAGGACATGATTAACATATATATATATGTGAAGCAGTCCAAACTGCTTCAAGTATATAATACTTCAAGTACAGTGGTACCCTAGGTTAAGAACTTAATTAGTTCTGGAGGTCTGTTCTTAACCTGAAACTGTTCTTAACCTGAAGGACCACTTTAGCTAATGGGGCCTCCTGCTGCTGCTGCACTGCCGCTGCACAGACGTGTAAGAATTAGGCATGGACACACCAGATGAATTGTGTTGTTTTCTCTGCAATATGCATTTTTCTCTGCAATATGCATTTTGTGCATCTTGCTGGTCCACAAGCAAGTTCAGGGACAACCTAATAGAAGGGGAAGAAATGGAGGCAGTGAGAGATTTTACTTTCTTGGGCCGCATGATCACTGCAGATGGGGACAGCAGTCACGAAATTAAAAGACGCCTGCTCCTTGGGAGAAAAGCGATGACAAACCTAGACAGCATCTTAAAAAGCAGAGACATCACCTTGCCGATAAAGGTCCATATAGTTAAAGCTATGTTTTCCCCAGTAGTGATGTATGGAAGTGAGAGCTGGACCATAAAGAAGGCTGATCGCCGGATAATTGATGCTTTTGAATTCTGGTGCCGGAGGAGACTCTTGAGAGTCCCATGGACTGCAAGAAGATCAAACCTATCCATTCTGAAGGAAATCAGCCCTGAGTGCTCACTGGAAGTACAGATCCTGAAGCTGAGACTCCAATACTTTGGCCACATCAGAAGAGAAGACTCTCTGGAAAAGACCCTGATGTTGGGAAAGATTGAGGGCACAAGGAGAAGGGGACGACAGAGGACAAGATGGTTGGACAGTGTTCTCAAAGATACTAACATGTGTTTGACCAAACTGTGGGAGGCAGTTGAAGACAGGAGTGTCTGGTGTGCTCTGGTCCATGGGGTCATGAAGAGTCGGACACGACTAAACAACAACAAAACACCCTATGCTGGCTTTCTCTAGCACTTGACCTGGAAACTATAGTTCATGCAGAATGATGAACCATGGATGCTGACAGGATGGAGAACCTGATTGTGTATAACACTTCTCCTCAAACACTTCTCCAAACCGGTGGCTCATGTCCTCCTGGCTTGCACTTATAAAGATTTGAGGAGTGAGGTTATCACCCCTCTTTTATTGTCCATTCCAGGTCGCCCAACCATTGTTACAGTGTCCTTTCTCTTGGCAGATCAAGATGAGCAGGTGACAGCAAAGGTTGCAAGGTTTTTAGGTGCGGCAATTACAATTAGGTTTGACTATTGATCCAAACACCCAAAATGTATTTTATATAATTGATTTTATACCTTTATCCACTGTATACCGCATTTTGTTTTTGTTTTTGTTTGTTTTTTTGCTATGGCTGGTGGCTGATGCAAATAAAGATTCATTCATTCATTCAACACCTCTCTTCAAAGGTCTACATTGGTGGATCATTTGCTACCGGCCCATGTTCAAGGTGCTACTATTAATATATAAAGCCTTTAATGACTTGGGACCACTTTGCTGGCAGGACCACCTTACGCCATGTAAGAATCATTCCACTTATATCAATGTGATTTAATCTCCTTTACTGTTAGTTGTTTTCATTTATAATTTTAATATTTCTTGTAAACTGCTTAGAGTTTTTACTACAGTCAAGCATTGAATCATTTTTGATAAACAAACAATTAGTGTGGTTAGAAATGGCAGTCTAATACCGTGCCAAATTTCCGCCTCAACCATTTGCCTGGACCCCACGGCTCCTAATATTTGGTGGTATATTAGGACATCGTGTTGATCACATAGTGTCCAAGCCTTCCATTTTAAATAAAGCACACAACTGGCATAATCTGCCACAAAGCTATCCCACAAAGAAACACCACTGAAATAATTTTTAAACACACATTTGTTGAGGTCCATCATGAACAATCATAGAGAGATCCAAACAGTTGAGCTGCATATCCTTCTATTGTCCTGCGTACGATGTTTATTTTCCCCAAGACGCATTTAACGGAACCTAAACCACATCCCAGCGAGAAGCCAAAGTGCACACATTTAAACCCACTCATGTCAGTGAGACAAAAATGTGGCTTATATCCAAATGCTTTGGTTTAAATAATTGTGGTTCAGCCTCTCTGTGTGTGTGTCCCTTAAAGATACTTTAAGAGTTGGCATTAAAACACAAATACTCACAAAAATAAAAAAAGAGAGAGAACCCCTTACTAGCTTTCTCTTCTTCTAAGGGTGCCTGATTTTATGAGGACAGAAAAGCAAAGTTAAGGTAGCCCTGTTCCATTACCCTTACCATTTATATTTTATTTATAACACTTGCATGATATACTTTTCCGGCACGACAAGACACAGGTTCAAGTGTATTATACTTTCCATTTAACTGCAAGCTTTCCAAGCTTCTCTGGGGATGTGGTATCCAATATTTCTATTAAAAGAGAGCATATAGAGTAGAGCTGGGGCTCCCAGAGGAAAACAGGGAAGTAGCTAGCACAGATTGCCGGACAGGAAGCTAGGCAAAGGAGCTGTGTTTCAAATCCTACTCTGCTGGAAGGTTTGTTAGAAGAAAGTCAGGAATGTATGCCCCCTTGCACTGGTGCGGATCACATGGGAATGTCTCACCCTGCTAACAAAGCTGGGTTAATACACATTATACAGTGTGGGGCCTAGGGATGGGTAAGTCAACCTACTTTTATTTGTCTCAGTTTCTTATTCATTAGCATTTTATTGTGATTTTTTTCCTAATAGACACACATATATGCAATAATATAAACATTTTTCTTTTTGTGAAGCAGTCCTGCCTAGTACAGTGGTACCTTGGGTTACATACGCTTCAGGTTACAGACTCCGCTAACCCAGAAATAGTGCTTCAGGTTAAGAACTTTGCTTCAGGATGAGAACAGAAATCGTGCTCCGGCGGTGCGGCGGCAGCAGGAGGCCCCATTAGCTAAAGTGGTGCTTCAGGTTAAGAACAGTTTCAGGTTAAGAACGGGCCTCCAGAACGAATTAAGTATTTAACCCGAGGTACCACTGTATAATGAATTTTTGCACTATATGCATTTTAATGTACATTTTACCCTAGTTTGTGCATTGAGGCACACATCTCCGGGCTGAAGAACCGCATCAAGGGGAGTGCAAAGTTCAAAGCGTAGCTGTATTCCACTTTGTGTATTATTTGCTTTATTTTATTTCATAAAATTTATACATTGTTTGATCTAAATAGGTGGGGAGTTCCAAAGTGTGTGTGCTGTCAAGTTATTTAATCTCTTTGGAATGGGGAGGTCACGGGACCTCGACATACAATAACTCCCTCACTGAATTGCACCTCAGGAGTTCTGTGGCCCTAGCTCCCGCCTGGGCGTCCAGAAAGAAGCATCTCCCCTTGATCCATTTGACAGGATACCCCATTTTCTGGAGGAGCAGGCAGAGGCTACAATCTCCCTTCCCTCTGAGATTATGCCTACCCAATGCCTAAACTACCACTCGAGCAAAATGCTCGTCACCAAACCACTCACATTTGAAGCCAAGATCTTAAGGGTTCTACCAGGTCAGTCAACCGTACATCAATTCCCTCATCATACAGGCATACCCCATCCTGCCTGAATAACGTCTCTTGGATTGCACCACTTATAAAGACTTGAGGAATGAGATTTTCACCCCTCTTTTATTGTCCATTCCGGGTCGCCCAACCACTGCCACAGTGTCCTTTCTCTTGGCAGATCAAGATGAGCAAGTGACAGCAGAGGTTGCAAGCTTTTTAGCTGGGGCAATCAGAATAAGATCCTCTATTTGACTATTGATTCAAAACCCTAAAATGTATTTTATATTATTGACTTTTTATTTCTATTCTTTGTATAGTGTATTGTTGTTTTATTGCTATGGCCGATAGCTGATGCAAATAAAGATTTATTCATTCATTCTCTTGACTGAGTGTGCTAGGTGAGTGCCAAATTACCTGGCCACTGGAGCTTCCCACACAACACAAAAAGAGTGGTGGTGGAGATGGGGGGGGTCATCTTATGAGGCCACACAGTTAAATTCAGAGCATATGAAGAGGGCTAAAGATGTTGCCTACTGTGGGACATTGGCAGAAAATGAGGTTTGCATAACAATTTTACATATAGACCTGGATGAGAAGAAATACAGTTGAATTTTCACCAGCTTCCGAAGCTTTTTATAAGTAAAACATCTCTGTGTACCATACATTCATGAAGCTGAGAAAAGATGTGCGTGCATGTGTATTTTTATATATAAAAATTGTGTGGGCAGGAAATCTATATTTCATTAGATATGCTTTAAAGCTCTCATTAAATCATATTTTATGAATGCTTTTAGTTAATATTTAATTCACCAGAAAGTTATATATATATTTCAAAGTTTGACTTTCTGATATATATATTTTTTAAAAAACAAGTGTAAAGCTCATATGGACCTGCTCAGGAATAATCTGACAAATGGTGCCTGACATTGTGGTTATCAATCCCTTTTAGAATGCAACCCCCAAATATTTAAAATATGGGAGAATAGGGGGAAAACACTCTTCAGCTCAGGGATGCTTGAGACTTTTCACTTCATTTCTGCCTTGCCTCCCCTTGATCTTGTATATACAAGTTCTGCAAAACTGGTAAGAACTGGGCAAAGACTTAAGACTTGACCAAAATTCATAAATTTGTGTTTTATTCTTATTATTAATTTAATGGAAGAGAGCCTCTGCTTGTATAAACTGCAGACACGATGCACATTAAGACCAAAGCAGCAGGAAAATAGAAACAACATCATACATTTTTGGAAATGAACCTTACCTAATATGAGGGAGCTCAGATCTTGTGATTTTAACACTGAGTCATCTTGAATAGTTAGACTGAAAAGGCAAGGTTGAGCTAACTTTTCATTTGTTAGTTAAGGATTGCAAATATGTTATTAGCCAAATACTGGAAAAGAGTGGAAATTAGCAAGCCACTGGGAGGAACAATATCGCTCAGTTGTGAGATACCTAAGATTGGCATGCATTTGTTACTATAGGAAAGGAAGGAAGGAACATACAGGGGTACCTTTGTACTCGAACAGCTTGGCTCCCGAACAAACTGGCTCCCGAACACCACAAACCCAGAATTAAGTGTTCTGGTTTTCGAACTTTTTTGGAAGCCGAACATCCAACATGGCTTCCGCTTGAGTGCGGGAAGCTCCTGCAGCCAATTGGAAGCCACGCCTTGGTTTTCAAATGGTTTCAGAAGTTGAACAGATTCCTGGAATGGATTAAGTTCAAGAACCAAGGTACTACTGTATATGCATACCATATTTTTTGCTCTATAGGACTCACTTTTTCCCTCCTAAAAAGTAAGGGGAAATGTGTGTGCATCTTATCGAGTGAATGCAGGCTGCGCAGCTATCCCAGAAACCAAAACAGCAAGAGAGATTGCTGCTTTCGCTGCACAGCGATCCCTCTTGTTGTTCTGGCTTCTGAGATTCAGAATATTTTTTTCTTGTTTTCCTCCTCCAAAAACTAGGCGCGTCTTGTGGTCTGATGTGTCTTATAGAGCGAAAAATACGGTACTTTATTTGAAGCATAGGGGTGAGCAATGAAGTTGCAAATAAGAATCATAATCAGACATATAGGTCAATTTCTTATATTCAGGTGAATGGAAACAATAAAGAATCTATCTATATATGTAACTGATACTGAAAACCAGTCTTCTTCAATGTGCTGCCCTCCAGATGTTTTGGACTGCAATTCTAATCTGCTCCAACAACCATGGCTAATGGTCCAGGGTGTTAAAAGAGTATTCCAGCAATATGGGGGAGGCTGTAGTAAAAGGGATGTCTTGGCTGATGCCATTTGATGACATAGGTTTAATCAGATAAGTAAACTGTAGGTTGCACTGATTAGGTCAGTTACACGTTTTGTATTTTATAGCAAAAATATTTTTTGATGTGCATGAAAAGAAACGGTGGCTATTGTTTGCAAGCCAAGCAGTGAACAATATACAGTGAGTGTGTCCAATACACACATGAACCCTCTGAACCATACACACTTGCACCATTCTAGTTTATGTGCCTGTTAGTCTATGTTGTTTGCCAGTGTCACAAAGGAAGATAAATACTCAGCCTGAATGACAACGTAGCAATTTCTTCATTTTTATTGCTCCTTCGGTCTGAATTTGGCAGAAAATGGGGGAGTCTTTTCTTTCTGGCACAAAACATAAAGCAAAAGTCCTGCTTTCTAAACTCATTATACTGTATGTACAAAATCTGTAAAACTATGTTTTCTCATTTGGCCAGTAGCCCGGGGGGGGGGGGGGAGGCTGCAATTTTATGATGCCTCAAAGGCTACAAAGAAAGTACAACAGTGTGAAAATTCAATCCAACTTGAAGGCTCCAATATACAAAAGGAAAGCCTTCCTTCCACCTTCATCTAAGGAATACAAAATGTGTGAGAAATCATTTCACTTATACACCCTTCAAAAAAAGCCAGAAGTACACAATGGCAAGAAATCTGTTTGCTTGGAAATATTGCCATTAAGTTTGCAGAACACAAGCCTGCAAAAGGCATCTCCAGGTAGAGCTAGGAAACACCCCTCTTTCAAACCCAAGAGAGACACTGATAATAGTGTAGACAATACTAAGTTAGGTGACCCACAGGTATCTGTCTGTGTTCCATATGGTGGCTTCATAAATCATCCGATAAGAAAATGGAAGCCTGAAGGAACCAATAAGACTCAAGTTCACTTGAGGGAGCACTACAACTGCCAACAAGGAAAGTCTGAGGCAGAACCACATGCTCAGCCTCCCTGCCTTGCCTCAGAGGACCTCAGGGGGCTGTGCTGCCTAGTAGCTGGTGGCCAAGGATGGGGCAGGGAATTATACCTGAACAATCAAAGCACCTGATAACATAACCTGAATGTGATTATTATTATTTTTAATTGCAAGCTGAGTCAGAGAGAAGGAAGGAAGGAAGGAAGGAAGGAAGGAAGGAAGGAAGGAAGGAAGGAAGGAAGGTGAATAATTTTAAATCTATTAAACTGGAATGGCTTTACCATCAAACCCTAGGAATTATGCTTCTATGAAGAAGGCTGAGGATGCTCTAGTTACTTCAGATTGATTCACTTCTCGGGATTCCTTGGGGGGAAACCATAATACTTTCAGCTTGCAAGGCAAACTGGATGTACAGAAAGAGAATTCATTTCACTTCCACCTGGTTAATGCACAGTAATTATCCATGACATAAAAAAGAAGCACTTTAGGAACTCAATCCTAAAGCCAGGTAGTGGGGGGTGAACATGGAACATGCCAAAGCAATTAACTATTGAAAAAGAAATAATGAAAACAATAAAACATGTAAATAATGTAAATAAAAACATCTGAGCCTTTTAGTTTAAAAGGCAACATATTTTAAAGTTGCACAGAATGATCATGCTTCCTATTTGTAAAAAATAAATTAAAAAAATCTATTTCATTGCTATTTTATATACATTGATGGCCACACAACCCCTTGTTATTAACATTCATTGTTATTTACATTCAGTATCATTCATATATGACAAATTAAAGGCACTTCATTTGTAAGAGGCTTCACCAGATTGTAGGCTAGGCACACACACAGTTAAACCACCAACGAAAAAGGAAGAAAAAAGAAAAAGCTGCCAAGTCCCCACCCCCCAACCCACAGAAATTATGCACCTAATTGTTTAAACAACAGCTGAGAAACTACCAGCAAGAAATTGCACAGACCAGCAAGTACTTGTCTGGCACAGGGTTAGCAATAAAATCAAATTTACAGCCATTGATGTGCCAAAGTCTTGACACAAGAATTACTTTCCTCTAGATCTCTGTATTTCCACCCAGCCAGTTTGAAGCCAAGCCATTCTTGGGATGGCACCCTGAGATAATGAAAAATAAACTCAGGGTTCAGGGTGGGGGAGTCACAACAGCAACGTTTTATGGAACATCAAGAAAGAAACACTTAAAAATGGAATATATGTTATAATTTATGGGGGAGAAAAGACAACATGTATACAACACTGGAACACATGTTGAGCAAAATGAAATAACTTAAAGCAACCAGATTTGTGAGCTGACCAGAGAGCAATGCTAATGGTTGGATGTATATAGATATTGGTTACTTAGTAAATAAATAAATAAATAAATCAGCCTTCCCCAATCTGTTGTCTTCCAGACATTTTGGACTATATCTCCCACCAACCCAATCCAGCTTGACCAATGATAATGAGAGTTGTGGTCCAAAACATATGGAGGGCACTAGGTTGGAGAAGGCTAAAGTTAGTGGGGAAAACATAGCCCCAGTTCAAACACAATGGCAGGGTAGTTTTCCATATGGAAAAGGTGGTTTGTCCATCCCAATTCCAACCAGTAGCATTACATGTGACATTAAGATGGATGCTGCACATGGATGCCTAGTCTACTCAATCTTTTCTCCTTTTGAGCGAAATGAACAATGCAAATCTGACGATTGCATCACACACAATCAGCAATCCAAGCAATGTTGGTTTTATCAAGGGAGAAGGGCAGTCACCAAAACTGTCAAAGAGCAAGTTAGGGAGGGAAGTACTGTAAGGTACACTAAGAAGGTACACTAAGAAACTAGAATTTGTACCTTATCATGGTCAAGACATGGAAGATGTGGAGACAGAGGCATCTTTAATCTTATTACAATACATTTTCTACTTAGGTACAGTTGTAGAAAATGGCTGAAATATTCTTAGGGGGTGGGGGTGGAGTTAAGAAGAATATTCTTGCAAATATGCTCAGATTAAATTCAAACTGGCTCCAACAGTGATCATTAAGTGGCTACAATGCTATTTCTTCAGTGATACTAAATGCCTGAGCACAAGGTTAATATGAATAATAGGAAAACATATGTTCTGCAAATAGCTCCTATTGTATGTGGAAGAGAACAGGTGTCTTGTTTGTTTTCACGGCTATTTCACCAGCACAGCTAAATGACCCTTTATGTTCCATCTTTCATGCTTCACCTTATTTTCCAAAAGCCGTATATGACTGATCTATTTAATTACTAGTGGTGCTGTTGAGAACATTCCCTCCAGCATGTGAGAGAGCACAAGTTCATCTGACACACTTTACCGCAGCCTTTCCCAACCTGGTGCCCTCTAAATATTTTTGGACTGCAACTCACATCATTCCTGATCACAGTCATGATGGTTGGGGGAGCCTACTTTACACCAGCTATTAGCATGAAAATAAATAATGTGGAACAAGAGTAGGGTCAAATGTTAGCTAATAACTGAGCAGTGAGCAATGACCATAAAAAGTTGCCTTACACTGAGTCACATCATTGGTCCACCTACCTCAGAACTGTCCAATCTGATAGCAATGGATCTTCAGGATATCAGGATCTTTCCCTTTAGCTGGGGAAATTCAACTGAAGATTATGGGGACCAAAGCCAAGATCTTCAGTACGGAAAGCGTGTGTTCTGTTCATTTATGTCTCTCCTATAATGTTCTGACTTCTTTTTAAGCAAGGCATATACCTCTGTTCTTGAGCTCTTTATTTGTGACAAGCTTTTTGTAATCTGTTTTGAGGTTGTTGGGTTTTTGTTTTTGTTGTT
Organism: Podarcis liolepis; assembly: GCF_965112155.1. Taxonomy (NCBI): domain Eukaryota; kingdom Metazoa; phylum Chordata; class Lepidosauria; order Squamata; family Lacertidae; genus Podarcis; species Podarcis liolepis. Next base: position 14,211,291 of record NC_139570.1, on the reverse strand, counting down.
TACAAACCAGCAGTGTATAAATTTTATGAAATAATAAATAAATGGAACAAAGCCTAACCCCCCCTCTCTTTCCTGATGTGCAATTCAAGGAAGGACAACATTTGGACTTAATTTCATTAGGCATTGGCATAATATCACCTATTTCCTGCAAGTGGCTAGTTCAGATCTGGCAAGAGTGATTTGTTCCTAGTAGGACTGAGCAATATATATCAATATATCATCCAAAACTGGTTTGAAATCCATATAGTGATATTGGTTTCATAATTTTTGACCTGGAAATGTATTGCAAATAATGGTGGGTAGGTGGGTGGGTGTAGCAATGTTCAATTGGTGATATATCACAATGTTGAAAACCAGCTATTACCCAGCCCTAATTCCTAGGCACTTTGCTGGAGAGATGGAGAGCGAGAGATGGCCATTCCAATATTAGCTTTGTGCCTGCCCAACACCAGCTTTTATCCCATGCAATATCATTACTTATCCAAACTTAACTTTTTGCCCAGCTCTTTCCAGACTCCAAGTGACCTTTTTTCACCCCAAGCTTCCCTCTTAAAAGCCCACTCTTTAAAGCTGAATTGGAACAAAGTGTGTTCTCCTTCACGGAGAGCACATGTTGCAGTGGGGGCCGCCAAGACACTCCAAAGTTGTGGGGCGGGCTATTTGACCATTGGCCACTGATGCGATTGGGCTTCCCTTGTCGTTGGGAAGAAGTTAATGTTGATTGACAGCCAGAAATGCTAAAACTCCTTGCACGAGGCTAGGGCTTCCTCTTTTCGCCCGTGCATCGGATTGCCCGTCTCCCCCTCCCTAGAATTAGGGTTGTTCGTTTGACCTTGCTATGCCTGTCATGGGGTCATCTGCTCTTGGGGCAGGGGCCCGGTAGGAATTTTGTCCATCTGGCTGATTGGCTGGGGCCACTTGGTTTTTGCCTACTGCGTAGCAAATCGTCACAATTTGTAAGGTTGTGGTTAGGCATTGGTTTATGGTTTGGTTGGTTGAGGGGCATGGATTGGCTGTGCTTGCCCCTCTAATGCTGCTGCTGCAAGGGATTCCATTAAAGGAATCGGGGGCTAACTATTGCTTGTCCACCCTGTCAAGGGGGCTCGGGCCACTGCAAGAGCTCCTGGCTGCATTTGGGGTGGGCTGAGGGCAGGTTCCCTGCTCCATTGCTAGCCCCAAAGTGTATTCCCCTTTTCTGACTTTCGCAGGCGTGCGGGATGTCAGTCTGACCCTCATGGTGGGGGCAGATAGTCGCAACCAATGCCTAAGCAACCACTCACATGTTTGTATTTTAATAAAGTTGTGACCAAAATTATGCCAAAAACCTTAAACAAAAAATATTGGTGTGATGTGTGTGTTATTGGGATGGCCCTGGGGACCTCGACACACAAATGACAATTCGGGTTTTTTGCAGATTGCGATTCACACTGATTCAGCAGTGAAGAGTGGGTTTTTGCAGCCAAGTTCTGGAGTAAGTAAAAAGGGTGGACTGTGCCTGGAAAGTGTGGAGGAAAGGCAAGTGTAGATTAGGCCCAACTACAGATTAACAAATAAAATGTGACCATCAACAGGGAGAAGGGAAGAAAAAAATTCCCACTCCTGATGTAGTTCAAACCAAGGAACAGCAAAGTAGTGATGGGGGAATTCTATGAAACTTATTTTTTTATTTAATTTTATTTATACCCCATCCTCCCTGGCCAAGGCCAGGCTCAGGGCAGCTAACATCAAGTATAAAAACAATTGATTAAAATACAGCTTAAAAACAGGATTAAAGTACAACTTAAAATGCAGCCTCATTTCAGTGGAAGCCCAGATCAAAAACAGTTTGGGGGGCGCAAAACATCAAATCTTCACCAAGGCCAGCTATCCAGACTGGTCCTATGTGGGTCAGAAAAAAGCCAGGGAAGTCCCCAAATAGGGGTTCCATCACAGAAGGAAAAGGAAAGAGGGGGAGGGGATCAGGTTGATTCTAAGCCAAAGGCCAGGCGGAACAACTCTGTCTTACAGGCCCTGCGGAAAGAAATCAGATCCCGCAGGGCCCTGGTCTCATGATACAGAGCGTTCCACGAGGCCAGAGCCAATGTTGAAAAGGCCCTGCCCTGGTTGAGGCTAATCTGACTTCCTTAGGGCCCGAGACCTCTAGAGTATTGCTATTTATGGACCTTAAGGTCCTCCGCGGGGCATACCAGGAGAGGCGGTCCCATAGGTACAAGGGTCCTAGGGCTTTAAAGGTCAAAACCAGCACCTTAAACCTGACCCTGTACTCCACCGGGAGCCAGTACAGCTGGTAAAGCACTGGATGAATGTGATCCCATGGCAAGGACCCCATAAGGAGCCTCGCCGCAACATTCTGCACCCGCTGGAGTTTCTGGGACAACTTTAAGGGCAGCCTCATGTTGAGCGAGTTACAGTAGTCAAGCCTGGAGGTGATTGTCACATGGATCACTGTGGCCAGATCAGGGTGGGAATGGTAAGGGACCAACTTGTGAAAAAGAAATTTTGATTCTTATAAGTGTTTAAATAGAAGGGGATTTTTTAAAATAACCTGATCCCTTTGTGACACCAAGGACCAATGTCCCTGTAGACAAGAGATCAGGTTGCACTGCTCCTGAATTCAGGCAGTAAGTTGTGCGGAGTTTAATAAACTTCAAACATTCATAAACCTCCAGAGACCTGGGAGATTTAATGGATGACATTTAATGTTAAATCAGTGGTGTAAAGAGAGAGGCTCCCTGCTTGGGTCTTGTGGGACCAGTGCTATGTCTTCTTTATCACACAGCCTCTTAATTGTAGTGCATCTTGAAAATGATTAGATCTATTGTTAGCAACAGGCCTTTGTCAGGGCCGGCGACCCTGTGATGAATAGGAATTTCTCCTTAATTCCTTTAGATGCCGAAGCCTGAAGTCACAACTGAGCCACAGACCCCAATTATTAAGTGATTAATGAAATTGTAATTGCCACCCTTTTGTTCACATTCATCACCTGGTTCACTATTAATCATCACAGGTGCTGCGATAAGGAAAATATTTTCCCACTGAAGGGCTCTAGATAGATAGAGAAGGGAAAATAAAATAAAATGCAGCTACACAGCAGTCCGGAATAGACACAAAACACACATACATACAGTGGTACCTCGGGTTACATATGCTTCAGGTTACATTCGCTTCAGGTTACAGACTCCGCTAACCCAGAAATAGTGCTTCAGGTTAAGAACTTTGCATCAGGATGAGAACAGAAATCGTGCTCCGGCGGCGTGGCGGCAGCAGGAGGCCCCATTAGCTAAAGTGGTACTTCAGGTTAAGAACAGTTTCAGGTTAAGAACGGACCTCCGGAACAAATTAAGTACTTAACCCGAGGTACCACTGTACTTTCATACGAGCCAGGTTTATCCTGCCTATCCTGCACAAATTGCCAGGACGTACAGAACAACTCAGCATCTCCCTATTACTCCAGGATGAAAGCCCAGATGTTACATACTCAGTTGCTAGATTTTGCGCTGCCATGATGGATATTCGCAGAAGGATGGTTTGTGCTACAAACCAGACCTAAAGGTCCATATTGCAAGACCGTTATTCCCCTAAGCTCCACCCCTTATAGTTGTTTTAAATGCGTGTCTTTTAGTCCTTATCTGTTTTAATTATCAGTTTTTATTCATCAATTATCTGTGTTCAGTCTCGTATTCTATTCACATGTTTTATCCTATGCTTGTTTTTTTGTGTTCTTATTTGCTTTAACAATTACCTGTTTAACTCCTAACTGCTATTTTATCCATATGTTTCTCTTATGCTGATCTGTGACTGTAATAAAGTTTATTCATACATACTTTCAGATTTTTGCTTACAGATTTTATTAAAGCTACTAGCACTAGTAACTTTTTTTATAAAAAAAAGTTTACAATGGTTGAAAATGAATATGAATACATAATACGGAGAGTACATTGGTTGTTTATTTGTTATTACAGTTTTATCCCATACCTTTCCTCCAAGGAGCTCAGTGTTACAAACAACATTCTCTCCTGAAGAAGGAATAGTTCGGTCAATAGAGCATGAGACTCTTAAGCCCCATGTTGGCCAAAAGATTTCTGCTCTTCAGGGGGTTGGAATTGATGACCCCTGTGGTCATTTCCAGTTCGACAGTTCTCTGATTCTATGGGATTTGCTTCCATGTGAAATGAACAGAGAAGCCTTTCTTTCTAGGAAAGCTCCATTTCTCCATGGAGCCACTGCACTCATTAGTAATGTTTACTAATGTGATGATGACACAACCTTTGACACCTGAGATGACTTATTTTATCTTCAAGAGTGTGAGGCAGATTAGACTGAGAGAGAGAAGAGGCTGTCTCTAGGGCATGTAGAAGTGTCTCTAAAAGTCCCTCAATGAAGACACAATTGGTCCATGTAATCAGCCTATGGGGACACAAGATTACAAGCATTGTTTGCAGAACACAGTCTTCTGCATATATATATCTATGACAATTTCAAATGTTGTTGCTCTCCTTACACAAATACAGCAACTTACAGCCATGAAGTCTTTTCAGGCTTGCCTGTGCCCTCCAATTACAGCTATATTTGGGTCATTCTTACTACACTGTACATCTCCCCTCCACAAACCCACACATGTTCCTGCTGAGGTAGTGCTTTACAACATATCTTGTTCTTGTTGCTGAGAGAACGTTTGTGTGTGTGTGTGTGTGTGTGTGTGTGTGTGTGTGTGTGATTAAGTAACTTCATGTATTCAAGCAGGGATTGCATTCTATAATGAGTGCTGGAGAGATAGTAAATGACTACGACTGGCTGTCCCATCATGTCACAATGCAGTCTTTCACTCAGTTCCCCATACCCCATTCAAATGTCCCATCAGAGCAAGTTGTGTGAATGTTCCTATCATACACTAGATTCCACTCCTTTTCTAAACTGGCCATATAAAAGTGAGAAACGCTTGCCACCAAATGAGCACTGTGCCTGGTCAAAAGTCACTATCACTGTATCATCTGGTTTCTTGTGTAGAAGGTAGAATCCAAGGAATATGGAGAAAACAAAGGAGGAACACCTGCATTCCTTATTTAGTAGTGGTTTACTAATGATGCTCCAGCGAACCCTGGGTTTCATTTAATACAGGAATAGCTAACTTATGGCCATCCAGTTGTTGTTGGACTATAGCTCCTATCATCACTGACCGTTGTCAGGGGCTGATAGAAGTTTCAGCCCAATGTCTGGAGGGCATTAAACTCTGGTTTAAACCTTAGCAGAGTGGACTTGTTTTCTGTAAACAATCAACACGGAAATGAGCACTAAACTTCCACTAGATTCCATTAGATTTCCTGAAGTGTAAATTATCAGGCAAGGAGACATCTGGAAAATGGAATAAAGTGCTGTCTGAATACTGCCTAAGTTTCTTAGTCTTCTGTGGACCTTTGCTAGCTCAACAGCTCCATTTTGAGCATGTGAAGCTTCAGCTCCAGAAGACTTTCTGGCTCACAATGTTACAGCTTTAATCCCTGCTTCAGTTACCATGGATCGTTGTATAAGAACATAAGAAAAGTCTTGCTGCTTCAGGCCAAAGGTCATTTCCCTCCAGCATCCTGTTCTCACAGTGTCTAACCAGGCCCATGAGCAGGACATGAGCATTATTGTGTTCTCCCCACTTCTGACTCCCAGCAACTGAGATTCAGAGGAATAATGCCTCTGAACACCACCATGGTACATCACTGGAGGGCTTGGAATAGACAACTCACTTCAAACCCACTATAAATCAGACCTAGACTCCCATAATACTTCCTGGCTCATGTTGGGCTTGATATTGCGCCATTAAAATGAACCCTTGTTATGGCTATGCAGAGATGATGTGACAACAGAGGCCCAATCAAAGTCAAGAGAAAACGAAAAACTAGTTTCTGAAGCTTTCAGGTGCCAATGAATGTCTGTCAACAAAGGAAGCTTTGCTCTAGGTAATCCATAGCTTTTTACAAGAGCTCTCAGGAAAGGCCCAGAAAAACTGAGCCAATTATGACTTGGAGAGCTCATCCAACGCTACACAGCATCTTCCTCAACTCACAGGGGTTCCTTCAGCCAATGTGGATAATGCCCTGAAGCAAGAAAGATGAAACAAACTAGTGAAAAGGAATGTTATTAAGGAGGAAAATGGGTTTGGTAATTGTTATTATGGAAGTATACATTTTAAAGCCATGGGAGAAAGGCCTAATGCTCCACTAATTTATCACAATTCAATGTTGTGGTCTCACAGGGAAAATGAAATATTTTTACCCAGTGAATGGTGATGTAACTCACCATTCAGGATGTACTGGAAGGGGCTAAATTGGGTTAGCAGAGTAAATAAATAACCACAATGAATGATGAAAGAGGAATAATAAAGTGCTATAGGGTTCCATTACACTGTTCAGACAGACATCTTGTCATTTAGTGTATGAGATAAGGCCAGTATTATCTATCAGGCTGTCTGGAAATACAGTAATATGCTAAGAAACAAAGTGATATTCAATTGAGTTATAATGGTTAAAAATAGGCTGCTGCAAATGTCCAAAACAGAGAGCCTTTGTTCCATCTGGGAAAGGCTGGTGCAGTGCCAGCTCCAAAGTCTGAATGGCCTTCAGGTAAGCACTTATCCTGGGAGAAGTGGAGTGTGCAACTGAAGAACTATCTCCTGCTGCCTTTGGATCTTTGTCCCATGCAAAGCCAGAGAGGTGGTGGTGTTATGGGAAGGAAAAGCTGTCTGTTGGGCTGGCCCTACTTTAGGCAGAGTGAGCTAGCTGGCTCAGATAACAGTGGGAAGGCAAGGAGTGGTGATGAGTAGTTGGAGGAATAAAGCACCTAGAAAGGAATGCTGTGATCACCAATAGTCAGCATGGATTTCTGGAAAATAAGTCATGTCAGACTAACCTGATCTCATTTTTTGACAGAATTACAAGCCTGGTAGATGAAGGGAACACAGTGGATGTAGCCTACCTTAATTTCAGCAAGGCATTTGAAAAGGTGCCCCATAATATTCTTGTAAAGAAGCTGGTAAAATGCGGTCTTGACTATGCTACCACTCAGTGGATTTGTAACTGGCTGACTGACCGAACCCAAAGGGTGCTCATCAATGGTTCCTCTTCATCCTGGAGAAGAGTGACTAGTGGGGTGCCACAGGGTTCTGTCTTGGGCCCGGTCTTATTCAACATCTTTATCAACGACTTGGATGATGGACTCAAGGGCATCCTGATCAAATTTGCAGGTGACACCAAACTGGGAGGGGTGACTAACACCCCAGAGGACAGGATCACACTTCAAAACGACCTTGACAGATTAGAGAACTGGGCCAAAACAAACAAGATGAACTTTAACAGGGAGAAATGTAAAGTATTGCACTTGGGCAAAAAAAATGAGAGGCACAAATACAAGATGGGTGACACCTGGCTTGAGAGCAGTACATGTGAAAAGGATCTAGGAGTCTTGGTTGACCACAAACTTGACATGAGCCAACAGTGTGACGCGGCAGCTAAAAAAGCCAATGCAGTTCTGGGCTGCATCAATAGGAGTATAGCATCTAGATCAAGGGAAGTAATAGTGCCACTGTATTCTGCTCTGGTCAGACCTCACCTGGAGTACTGTATCCAGTTCTGGGCACCACAGTTCAAGAAGGACACTGACAAACTGGAACGTGTCCAGAGGAGGGCAACCAAAATGGTCAAAGGCCTGGAAACGATGCCTTATGAGGAACGGCTAAGGGAGCTGGGCATGTTTAGCCTGGAGAAGAGGAGGTTAAGGGGTGATATGATAACCACGTTCAAATATATAAAAGGATGTCATATAGAGGAGGGAGAAAGGTTGTTTTCTGCTGCTCCAGAGAAGTGGACACGGAGCAATGGATCCAAACTACAAGAAAGAAGATTCCACCTAAACATTAGGAAGAACTTCCTGACAGTAAGAGCTGTTCGACAGTGGAATTTGCTGCCAAGGAGTGTGGTGGAGTCTCCTACTTTGGAGGTCTTTAAGCAGAGGCTTGACAACCATATATCAGGAGTGCTCTGATGGTGTTTCTTTCTTTCTTTTTTATAAGATATTTATTAAGATTTTCAAAATATTACAAAAGAAAAATAGAAAAAAGAAAAATACAAAATAAAAGTAATTAAAAACAACTCAATCTTTCCATTACTTATGTCAGGAAACTGACATCAGAGCAACAGGCAAAGGAGAGGCTCTCTGATTCTGCAGGGGAAGGAACAAGCACTAGGGGGAGACGCAGCTTGATGGAGGGGGAAGGAAATCAGCGTAACACCAAGGAGCCAGGAGAGCAAATGGGAGAAGAGGTGGAAGGGCTCTGGGATTCTTCCTTGGAAGTCAGTGAGGAGAGCCCTGGTCCTCCACTACCCACGCCCTCCTTGCGCAGGAGACTCCCGCGCAATGAGAGGCGGAGACGATTGGGAGTCAAACAACTCTTATGCTAGCAACGGTTTAAGAAACGCCCACAGACAGACTCTGCGAGCGACTGAGGCAGCCACGCTGAGATGGGCTGCGCAGTCAGGACGGTTTAACCCAGGCAGCCAAGCTCCAAAAGGGGACAGTTTACGCACGAGTAACTCCAAACCACTACAACTTATTTTTCATTAGCTTGTTTCCCGGACCTCCTCACACCTCCCTTTTTTGTATTCCAATTCAGTTTGTTGGTTCAGCAAATCCTTCCCCTCTTTGTTTATCCTAATCTTTAATCTTAAAATATTGTAACATTAAATCTTTACCTATTAGTAATCCATTTTTCATATTCCCTTATAGTATTGCAGCTAAAAAACACTTAGTTTCTATCCAACATCATTCTAACATTCATTAATTTTACAATATTTCTGTAAATAGTCTTTAAATTTCTTCCAATCTTCTTCCACCGACTCTTCTCCCAGGTTTCAGATTCTGCCAGTCATTTCCGCCAGTTCTATATAGTCAATCACCTTCATCTGCCATTCTTCCAGAGTGGGTAAATCTTGTGTCTTCCAATACTTTGCAATGAGTATTCTTGCTGCTGTTGTAGCATACATAAAAAAAGTTCTATCCTTCTTTGGCACCAATTGGCTGACTATGCCCAGGAGAAAGGCCTCTGGTTTCTTCAAGAAAGTATATTTAAATACTTTTTTCAATTCATTATAGATCATCTCCCAGAAAGCCTTAATCTTTGGGCACGTCCACCAAAGGTGAAAGAATGTACCTTCGGTTTCCTTGCATTTCCAACATTTATTATCGGGCAAATGATAGATTTTTGCAAGCTTGACTGGTGTCATGTACCACCTGTATACCATTTTCATAATATTCTCTCTTAAGGCATTACATACCGTAAACTTCATACCTGTGGTCCATAACTGTTCCCAGTCAGCCATCATTATATTATGTCCAACAACTTGTGCCCATTTAATCATAACAGATTTCACCGTTTCATCCTGAGTATTCCATTTCAACAGCAGATTGTACATCCTTGACAAAATCTTAGTTTTGGGTTCTAACAGTTCTGTTTCTAATTTTGATTTTTCCACCTGGAAACCAATTTTCTTGTCCGAATTATATGCTTCCATTATCTGATAATCTCGCACTTTATTTTTTAGTTTCTCAAAACTCTGCAATTTCAGTCTATCTCCCTCTTGTTCCAGAATTTCCCAATATTTTGGCCATTTGGCCTCCATATTGAGCTTTTTCTGTGCTTTGGCTTCCATCGGTGACAGCCACCTTGGCTCTGATGGTGTTTCCTGCTTGGCAGGGGGTTGGACTCGATGGCCCTTGTGGTCTATTCCAACTCTATGATTCTATGATTCTAGGACAGTGATGCATCCATCTCTGCACCACCTAAACTAGGCAAATGCTCTCAGGTGTGGAGTACAAGAATTTTTGTAATAAGATACAACCACCAGTCTGGTTGTCTTTTGCAGGAAGAGTTTGAGGGGGCACCATCTCTCCTTTGCCACTGGTAACAATATGCCTTGGGCTACGTGTCCTGCTGGGGAGTACTGTGACTAAGATTGCAGAACTTGCCTACTTCCTCTTGCAACAGCTGCGTCCCTATCCTGCAGCAGCCAAGTCCCCATCTTTAATGTTTGCCTTTGTGCTTAAATTCTGGTTATGGCCTGCATTTGCCACAGGATTTAGTCTAAAGCCCTCTTGGTGTGCTTCTGCCAAACACGTTGCCCAGGCTTTGTGTGGTGTATCCCCTCTCCTATCAACACTCCTCCATTAAGGAAGCTTAAACCACGACTAGGGATGGGGGGTAGGGATTTGTGCTCTCAGAGCTGCAATGACCAGAACCCTTAACAACCAACCTTAACAACAAGTTCCCAGGATTATTCCACCTTAATAATACTTTAAATGCATGGCATCGAAATGGCCAGAGGTTATGGGAGTTATATATCAGCAGCCTCTGGAAAGCCACAGGTTGGCCACACCTGCAATAAGATATACATTTCTTTTCCATTATTCCATGAATTAATAGAATCCTCCTGGCATTCACATTCAAATGGAGGTGGGCTTGGAATTATGGGCATTTATTGTACATTCTTGTAGACTCGTTTTTAGAAAGCTGAAATGAAGCTCAAAAAAACACACCATAGTGCCTTCATGTAGAAGAGCTCAAGGGAGACATTGATTTCCTGAATATTAGAGCTGCATGTTATTAAAGTGTCATACATTTGTACTATTCTTACACATCGGGGGGAGACAGAAGAGGCTGGCATTTATCAGGTGGCCTACATAAGGCAGCTATGGATTAGTTCATGGGGAAAATGACCTACTTCGGTCCTCAAAGAGAAACCCTCAAACTGACAAGTGGAAAGAATGTTACCTTGTGGCTAACTTTTTGACAGAATGGAAGATGCATAGGTAGATCAACATCCTGTTGCTGCTGCAATTATGGAATCCATTTTCCCCCCTTTGGATATGAAGGTGCCTTAAAGTGGCATGGTCTAAGAGGTTTATGCCACAAGGTCAACTCAGCCATGATGTAGCAAAAATAAAAATAAAATACCGATTAAATAAGAAGATAAGAAGAAGCTCCCAGTCCCCTCTTAAGCTACTGCCACAATCCAACACAGTTTTTTTTTTTTTTCACTATAGAAAAAAGAACCACAGGTGGCCTTACTAGGAAGTAGCATTTGGCAGCTGTCTGAGAGGGACTGACTAGGGCCACATTCACACCACATGTTTATAGCACTATGGTGCTATAACTTAAAACAGTCATGGCTTTCTCCCCAAAGAATTCTGGGAGCTGTAGTCTGTTAAGAGTGCTGAGTGTTGTTAGCAGGCCTCTATTACCTTCCCAGAGATACAATTCCAACAATGGTTTAACAGTTAATCCTGCTCCACAAGGAACTCTGGGAACTGTAGCCATTTGAAGTGGTATCATATTGCTTAAATGTTCGGTGTGAATGTGGCCTATAGCTCAGTGGTAGAGCACATGTTTTGCATTCAGAAGATCCCAGGTTCAATCCTGGGCAGCTCCAGTTAAAAGGACCAAGCATCATTGAAGACTAATAGCCTCTGCCTGCGACCCAAGAGTGTTGCTGGCAGTCAAAGTAAACAAAACTGAGCCATATGGACAAATATTCTGGCCTTGTATAGATTCCTATATTCTTCCTAGGTGGCAAATTCTGATTAATGATATTGGAGTCAGGAGAAATGGATCTAACACAATCCACCAGATGATCTTGTGGAAATTGCACTGAGTTCAATGGGTCCTGTACCTCAGACTTTTCCAATGGAAAATAAACAGTGTTCATCACTGGGAGCACCATTTTGATTTTCTGATGCCTTGAGCCAGAACAGAGAACTGTAAAGACTTCTAGGTTTGGTATCTAATCACCCAAGCCAAGAACTATGGAATGGGATCACTATTGGTGACCCAGAGTTCCTGGTTTACCTCTGGGGAGAGTGCCTAGAAGCTTGTTAGTTTCCAATATAGCCTAATGGTACCACCAGCAGCCAGACTCCTCCTCATCTCTTAGTTCAATCCAGGCTGTCATATCCCTGTTAGCAGCTGGTTGGAAAGGAAATGTCATCTTCTGTTTTCTCATATTATGGGTTTTCCTTTTACCCTTCGCATCACAAATATACAGCAGTGGGAACCAAGGATGGACAATAAACTAGATGAAACTCATTTCCCCTGGGTATACATACGCCTGCACACACAGAGAGTGCACTGTAAACTCTGTCATACGGTGGCTTGTTGCTGCCATAGGAGAGACTGCCAGCATCTGCTCCTAATCAGAAGAATTTAATTCAGTCTCTGCATGGGCAGCTTTCCTTATGCCATCACATTATTCCTATGAATGGAAAGTGAATCTTTCTTATTTTTTCATCCCTGGTCAGAAGCTGATGTGGCGAGAGAGCAGGTCCCTTCTGATTAGGAGAAGCACGCACCTTGGTAGAGGACTGAATGTTAAGCAGGGCCTCTCTGCAGCTCAGATATTGTCGGTGTTTTGATCTAGTCATTTGTAGTTATTATGAGCAACCATTCAGGGATGGACCAGCTGGGGACGACACAGACAACTCTGGAACTTCTCTGCTGAGACTTGTAATCATTACCCACTGAAGCTTAAGGATTTACCCATCCTGTTTTGCCTTCTTGCTGGAAAACATGACAAGAGGCATGGGGCGGGGGGGGGGGAGGAGCACTGAGATACTTTTTGTGCTAATCTCACCAAAACCCAGGCAGCCTAAATTAACAATTTGTTCAGCCATCGTTAGGGATGCATGGATCTGTCAGTTTCAGTTTCTCATTTGTCCACGTTAGTTTGCAAGTTTTTTTTTAAAGAAATCCTCCTGAAAATTATTCAGCATTTCAGTGAAAATCTCTTATAATATACACATTTTTGCAAGCACCTCGCCCTAGCATAACATATTTTTACAAGCAATTTGCCATAATACAACGCTTTGTTGTATGCTAGTTTCACTGACAAGTGCATATATGAAGTATGTGACTTTTTGTGTACATTACTTGGCTGGAGAACTGTACTGCAAAATTCAGGAAAGTGCTAACTTTGAAGGCGTTTTGAGTTTTGGTACTTGTATTGTTCTGGAAAGTGTGGATTAGGTTCATTGCCTCTAAATGAAAACTGAACTGAATTTCTCTTTGATCTATAACCACTGTAGGTCATTGTGAATAAGAATGTATTGGAATAAAAGACTATGGTGCTCTGTCTCCTCCCCCCCCCCCTTTGGGAACAAAAATCACCTCTGCAGGAATGAGAGGGGATGCTATCATAGGAGCAGAAGCTTTACTGTAAAAGACAAAGGTTTTTCTTCTCCTGGCAAAGAAGTATTTTAGAGAACCCATTAATGCTCACACTTAGAGAGCTAATTGCAAGCTAGGTTACATGGGTGATCTCTAAAAGCAGGAAGATGACTCCAGAGCACATTCACGGTAGTGGCTTACAGCTGAAACAACTGACAGATGTGTCCCTTACGACTATAGGATTCACATTAAATCTGCCACGGTTTAGTGTTACACTTATGCTAGATAACCTGGCAGTGGTTTACAATTGCTTCTTCAGGGTTGCTTCAATGATAAAAGAAGGATGGCCCTGCAGTACATTGCAACTAGCACAGTCCTCCTAGGCAGAAAGTGTTTAACAAAATGCTCATTTCAAAGATGAGTCCCATACTCATCTGCAAACAAAAATACGAAGTGACTAAGTGTATGTCATTACATAAATGGAACCCAATTGCACTATAACTTACAGCAGCATCATACCATTTTAACTAGTCCTGGCTCCCCCCCCCCCCACAAAGAATCCTTGGAGCTGTATTTTGTTTAGGGTTACTGTGAGTTGTCAACAGACCCCTACTCCCCTTACAAAACTACAATTTGCAGAGTACCCTAGGAAGAGGGATTGATTGTTAAACTACACCTTTCATTAGCTCCCATTTACATGAGAGTTACCTTCCAAGGCACCACACACCTTGGTGAAACTGTGTATACTTGAAACTCATTGAAAAAGCCTGCAAACACCCTGCTCTGCTTCACCCCGTTCCACCCGCCTGTCTTGATTACAAATATAACTCCAGTCATTCTTTTTTTTTGGGGGGGGGGGAAGAAGTGTGAATTTTAATGGGTAGCTGCATTTCAATTCATGTATTATAAATTGGTAAGTGTGAAAAAAGAAATAAAAAGGGAACCAAACCAAATTTCTTCCTCTCCCCATTCCACACGCGCGCGCACAAACATTCCTGTCCTTGTTTGCATACATGTATGTCCTGTAAAAATGATTCATGATAGCAGAATTATGAAAAAGAATCAAAATTAATCTGCATAATTTATTCTAACTGTATAATGTATACATTTCTCTTTGGAACTTAATCTGAGGGATGATGAAATAGTTCAGCTATAATATAAGGTTCAGCTAAATATGTTGTTTGTGTTCTGAGTGGTGCACGTCTGATTAATTCTAGGAACGATCACTGATCTGAATTATCCCTCATATGCATGCTAACTGCCCACAAATAACATTTATTTGCAGGTCTCCTCCGATGAACACCATCAGGGCATCATGCATTTTCAAAAGTACAGGGTTCCTTCCATTTCCACACGGTGCTGTGAGAGGGATTAGTCTGACAGTTGCAAAATGAGCAGACGTTACTTCAAGCAGTTTGCAATGAAATTTAAACCCTCGGGGGGGGGGAGAGAAGTGAACATTGTATTGTGGAAGGGAGGAGGGAACCAAATGAGCACCGACCCCCTCATGCTACCTATGAATGTGTACAAAGGAGGCCTGGCGCTTGATGAAGCACACTGCAAGGTGGATTGTAAAGTCGGGACTGTTTGATCAGCAATCACTCGTTCTATAGTTGGCAGCTATTTAATGCTTGTAGTTTGAATGTGCTCAGTGTGAGTTCAGGTTCACTCTGAACATGTTGCAGAACTGCTTCTTGCAACAGCCAACCTTTCACCCTTTTGCTTCCCCCTTGAGGAAGAGGGAAATTCTAAAGGCAACATCTAATGGTCCAGCAACTCCTCAGCGGGTGCTGACAAAAAATCGCTGCTTAGAAATCAGCGGTGCAGTTCTGCTCGCTCCATGATAAAATCAAAAGACATGCAGAATAAATAAAAGGAGGCAGGAAAGAGGACGGAGGACAGAGAGGAGTACAAGGAAGAATGTCTTGCCACTCATGGCACTAACCAGGGAATGAGAAATGAATGCTCAGTGCTTTGTTCCATCTCTCATGATTCCTGCATTTCAGTTATGCATCTCACTGTACATTTACCACAGCTATGGAAATGTTGTCTCATCTGTTTTTACAGAAGTGCTCAATTTGGTTAGCTTAAAATATCAGAAAAAGGCACTTGAAGTTAGCAGAATAGTAGAAGTTAAAATAAACCCAGTTTTAAGCAGCATTAAATAGGTATAACAAGAAGAAGAAGAGCAGTTCTAAGTAATGGTCTCTTATTGGATAAATTATTGAAATTATATAATTAAAATTGAAACGTGTGTGAGAAGGGCTGAGCAAGTGAAGGCTGGAATATTAAGATTGTGTTTGCAAGAGAAGCATGAGAGAAGGATGGAGCAACACGTACACATATTGCATTAACACACAAGTTCTTGCTATAACAGTTGAGGACAAAGGAAGGAGGGAAAGATAAGAAAGTTGCCATGCCACGTGATTAAACCCGTAGAAGCTAGTAGAAGAAGTAAACACTGCTTCCATTTCCTTGTAAGTGTATTAATGCTTGTGCTGTTTTCATATTTGGTGTGCCACCCCCTTTACTACTTGCTGGTTGAGGTTTTGCCACACCAGCTTTGCAGCACCTAAATAAATGTTCTGTTTGACTGACAATTAGTGTCAGGATTCTACTGGTGATTCCAGGCAGCCCAGGGTGCTGAACCTCAATCCCAATATTACCCCAACACTCTGAATGCACATCTACATAAGAATGCCTTGCTTGCATAGTTTCTAGAAATCATATTTCTTGGTAAGCAAATAATCCCCTACAGGTGTAAAAATGGCAAATAGAGAGGTTCCAATTATTACACCATTGAGCACAAAGGACACTTGAATATCATTCCATTTATTGTTCTTGGGCCACAGCATAGAAGACCCTGCTACTTATTGCCTGAAAGAGCCCAGCTAAAGAAAATCCATGGATATCCTTATTTGGGAATCTAAATAAGAAATTAGTTATTAAGTAGCATTAGTAGTAGCTGGTTGGGGTGTATTGGGTATTAGTGCAGGAGTAGTACCGTTGGTGGTGGGCACATAATGCTACTTCTGGGGTAGTTTGTTCATTTTTGGGCATCACCCTGCACTCAGCTCTTACCTGTGGCTTCTAGAAGCTGTCAGCATGTGACAGCAGTCACACCCCAGGAAATGGCTTCGATTGGCTAAACCAGGTGAGGCCCTTGCAGAGGGGAGGGCAGCTGAGTACTCTTGCCTTGGTGGGCTAAGCTAGCTGAGAGGCCCCACCAGGGACTGCCAGACTTACACTTTCAGACCAAGAACAAGACTCCCAGGCCTCAGACAAGCTCTGAATGGGCCTGCAGGTAACGGTAACAGATGGGGCTCGCCAATCTGGGAAGGAATCCCATCTAGGAGAAGGAAAACTCTGATCCTGAACCTCTGCTGCCTTACAACTATACTCATTTGTGTGAAAGGTTTTGGGAGTAAACCCTGAGGAACAATCAGTACTCACTGCCTTGGAGGACATCTTCAGGAGCAGAAAAGGCTAAGGAATAAACCGTACACAAATATGGAGTGGAGTCCCTAAGGTAGTTGGATGGCATTCTGCCTTCTGGCAGCTCTTGTAGCCAAGGTGGTGTCAACAACTTGGGAGTCAGCAGTTACAAGTTACTGGTCTCCACAGCTACAGAAGGCACTGTGATTCTTCAGCAGATTGACTTCACCCCTAGAGATGCACTCCATTGTCTCTTGAGACAGATGTGTGCCAACTATTAGAGGCCGGTGGGGATGTGTTGCTCTTCTGCCTTTCAAGTATCACTGGTGCTTACTGGCAGATGGAAGGGAAGGCAGCAGGAGCTTAGCACAGTGTAGACACAGCACAGACAAAGCAGGAGGAGCATCAGATTTGCTATGTTGCAGCATTCACACCATGGCAAGCTCCCACTTTCTTGCTCTCTCTCCTCTACCTTTTTCTCTTGGTGAGCAGCAACATACCACATTGGGAAGATGGGAGAGCAATGGCATCCCATCTGCATAGCCCTGGTGTCTGAGGCTATGTATAGCTTTCCTAATATGCAAGAAACTGCACAATAAAGAGCAGACTCTTCTCTTTGGCCCTACATTTTGGCATGGGAAATGCCAGTCCCTTCTATGTTAAGAAAAAAATTCAGCCACATTTCCCTCTTCACATTCAGATACTACAGAGTTGTCATTTAGACGGCAGCATTCACCCTTGCCTTGAAGGGCAATGGAAGGCTTTCTTCCAAGCCTAATTGCAGTAGGGAGAGAAAAGGACAGGAGTCATGAGGAGGAGATTATGTGAGCTGGATGAGGAGACCCCAGGGGCCACATCTGGCCGGTAGTCTTCCATCAGCAGCTTACAGCAATTCCAACTCCCTGCTATTATGAGCAGGCATTTTGGCTGTAAAGCAGTTCATCCCATGCTCAGAAGTAACTCAGTTGACTTTCACTGATCCAGCCCTTGACCCACAAAAGCTTTCCATGCAGACTGTCCATGTCCTTCCTTAAAACGAGGGTGGGGGGAAAATACCACATAAGCAGCAACTAGGAATAGGAATGGAAAGAGTGAGGGAAGCATCTGTTTTAGGGAGGCTTGGGGAACAATTCTGTGCAGCAGAATAGTGGAGGGGAAACACAGCTGAGTGCAGCTCAATGACCTTTTCTTTTCGGAACAGGAGTGATGATGTCATCTGCAGGATTGCCACGGTAATTGACAGATCTTCATCCCAGATAGTGAAGAGGTAGCCTTCCTGATGTTGTTGGACCACAGCTCCCATCAACATCACCCAACATGGCCATTGGTCAGGCATGAGGGGAGCTGTAATCCAATGACATCAGGGGGCACTATGTTGGCTTCCGCTGTATTAATGAATGAGGTCATAATGGAACTTTCAAATTTCTTTCTTGCAGGTTAGGATAGAGGAAAATAATGCAGGGCAAGAATATTTTATTTCTTGATTCTTTTAAGGGGGTTCCTACGTCTAGCCATAGAAACAGCCCCCTGCCCACCACCAGCAGAACACCTTCCTCTCACCAGGTTTTGGGCAGGGTGTGAGGGCAGAGAGCAGGAGTGATGCCTTCCCATTTCAAAATGTGATAGGCCACCACTGTCTATGCATTTAAAGCGTAACATTTATTTGTAAAATTGTATGCATTTCTCCCTACTAGCAAAACCCAAAGGAAAAATATTTACTTGCTGCCTTGTAGAGTATCTTTGGGAGAGAAAAAGGCTAAGGAGTAAACCCTAAAGAAATTCAGAGTGGGGTCCCAAGGACAGCTGGATGACACCTTGTGCACCTCCTTACAGCAACTTCTGCAGCCAAGCTGGTACCAAATGTATTGCTCTGCCTTCTTTTGGATCACATCAGTGAGGCCAAGAGTCTTGACATCTGGGCAGTCCAAGACCTCCAGACACACTGTCCAGACCTGCACTCCAGACAGAGGCTGTCTCTCAGGTAATCTGGTCCCTCAAGAAAGCTGAGGTGTATACTACCAAAACTTTGAATTTGGCCCAAAGACATCAGCATGCAGTGCAAATCTCACAAGCCAGGCTTTACAGGCTGGTGGTAGTTTGCCTTCAGACTAACCTCAAGGGTAGCCTCACATAAAGCACATTGCAGTAATCCAACTTTGAGGTTACCAGTGCATAGAAAACTGGTTTTGGCTGCTTGCCCAAGAGCAGAGGCAAAAATTGAAACAGGCAGTCTTTCAGCAGTGCCCTAGCAGGAGCAGAATGAAGTATGAGTATTGCAAAGGACCCTTAAAGCAACGTTAAGTGAAAACATAGTCATGAAAGCTAACCACTGCCACAAGCAAAGGTTTACCTTAAATGTTCCAGGAACACTGGAGATATTGTTCCATGTTTAAGCTGTTATTGGTATGATTGATCTTGTTCCATTTGCTCTCTGATCCTCTTTCCCACCAGCCCCAATTATTTTTAACATACATGTTTTGCTTTTAGCTGAAAGCAGGTTGACAATACATCTATCATTCTTAAAGAACCATTCTCAAGGCATTTATTTTCCATAGTTCCATTTATTTGGTCTCTTGCTCTGTACATTCCCATGAAATGAATCCATCACGTTCAGCTTTATTTTTTCTTTCTTCTCTTAACCTGAATAGCTTTTCATCAGTTTTTGGCATTTGTTTCAACACTACAGTATATTCATTAACATTTACTCCTGACTCATAAGGTGTATGATGGAAAGAGCAGGTTCTGAGTAGGGATGGGGAGAAGTGGGGATCTGCTTGCATTCTACACTTCTTGAACCAGTACACAAAAGTAAGACCATTATCCTTAGTAATTTGCACTTCTCTGAATGTTGTGATGCAGATCTCCAATTAAACAATGCATACACCAATGCATAACCCACAAGAAAATTTGCAAAAAATAAGATGCAAAATGCATTAGGGGAAATGGATTGCAAAAATGTCTATATTAATTAAAAGTGCATACAAAAATATGTATATGAAGAGAAATTCACCCTAAAGTTGATGAATTCTCATCATACAATATGCTGTGCAAATGAAGATAATTAATTTTAGATTTGGAAAAATTGAAAACTGATATATCTGTTCACCCCCAGTTATGGGCCCTGTGTGTGTTTATGTGTCCAGATCTCTCTCTCTCTCTTTTGTCTCATGTGAAGTTTTGTGTATTTATTAGACATGTGGGAGATTTGGAAGGAGTAATAACAAAACCTGCAACATTTTCTGAGCAAGCAGCAAATGTAAATTGTGCTGCAAGTGACCAAATGGGCCAAACAGTGATTAGAATGTTCCATCTTCTGGCCAGATCCATTTTCAGCATGCAATGAGATGCATGGGGAAAACTGTGATCTCAACCAGAGCAAATAGGTAACCACTTTGCTATGAATCTAGCTGAAATGCACATGTTACCTGCAAGCTTCAGAGTCAATTTTGGGTTAAGTACATCATCCTTGCAGAGTCTGTTTATTACCAACTGTGTGTACTTGAAACTACCAGTCATGTGCAATAATTTTCTACATACTCAGTGCAGTTGCATGAAATATACTTATTTGAATTACACTGCTACTGTTTTTTTAGATAGCATTTTTCATTATTGTTGTGTATATTCCATGTAAGCTCATCACTTCTAACTAATTGCAAGACAGGTCACCTTTGTTATATTTGTTGTATCTGGCAGGGATAAGGAACCTATGGCCTCCCATGTGTTTTAGAATATAACTCCCATCACCCCTGACCATTAGCCATGCTCACCTGACTTCAGTTAATGAATTCTGGATTCCAGTAACATATGGAGGTCCAGAAGCTGCCCATCCCTGGTATATGTTGAGGAATGCAAGGTGCCTAAGACACAATATAGCAATCTTACAGCTCACTTTTGATTGCTGGCCTTCCCAAAAGCTCGAGCTAACATGCTTTATTGCACCAATTTTAAAATATTCCTATTACCTTGATGCTTAGGATATCTTTTTTATGACCATTTTTTTCCAATGTAACATCTGTGTATAGTTGTTGTTTTTCGGAGTTACTTAGTCTCCTCTGACCTTATGTTTTCATTAAGAAGCCCTTTTCTGGAGCATGACAACAAGATACTACTGGTATTTGAATTAGAGACAGGAATTAAAATTGGGGATGCAATTAACCAGCTCCCCTTTCCTCATCGACTGGAGGGTGGGGGGCAGAAAGCAGAAGGGGGCCTCTAATATCTCTTGAGCTCCTTAAGGAATTAAAAGGACTGAGAAACTTTCAAAAAATGAATCCACCTTGATGACAGGTTAGAAACCCAACGTGTTCAAGTAACGATCTAACAAATCCCAGTTGAAATTGACTCTGCTTTAATTATTCTAAAGAGTGAAATGGATTACATTACTCTAAGCTATTTCATCTTCTACAAACGACCCCTTGATTAGAACACAGGTAATTCAAGACCCCAGAGGTGACCACAGGACCTCTTGCAGAAGCTGTCAAAGTTTATATGCCACAAAGGGAGGGGGAGGGTTGCTGCTCGGGTGACTAATGTATCTTGAACATTGAAATTTGCAGAGGGACAGAAAAATGAAAGCTAAGCTTTGTCATTTTCTAATTTCAACATAAAATAACAAGGAAGAAAAGTAAGATAAGCAGGAGATTGCACAAGCTTGCAACAAGCTAATTGACCGGACTCTCTTAGATCCCATGCTCTTTTCACTCAGTCTTTTTTTCTCAGGAGGGTGGAAGAGTGTACACATCTGTGAGATGTGTAAGGACATGTGGGAAAGGCCCGAGAAAGGGAGCAGTTCCAGAACAGATAGAGGCAAGGCAGATATGCATTTGTGGAATAATAAAAACCTATGCATATAGTGCTTTTGATTGTCCTTCAAACACAGCCTTATTAAACAAGTTAACAGAAGTTACTAGCTAGTTTTTTCTTCTTCATTAGCTTTTTTATAAACAGGACAGAGGTGCAAACTAAAGCAAGTGTCACTTTATTCCACAGATACGGAACCTGTGCCTCTCCAGAAGTTCATAGAATCAGAGAAATCATAGAACTAAAAATTCATTTTGTTAGTTTGGGCTCAGTCCTTCAATCTGTTATGGTCATCTTGAATCACAATTCTGTTTTCTGCAGCTACCCCTCCTAGTTTGGTGTCATTTACAAATTTGATGAGCATCCCCTCCATGCCTTAATCCAAGTAATTTGTAAAGACATTGAACAACAGGACATGGCCCAGGACAGAACCCTGTGGCACCCCACTCGTCACTTTTTTCCAGGATGATGAGGAACTATGAATGAGTACTCTTTGGGTTCATTCTGTCAACCAGCTACAACTCCACCTAACAGTTACCTCATCCAGTCCACATTTCACCAGCCTCTTGATAATATCATGAGGAACTTTGTCAAAAACCTTGCTGTTCTTGGACTCCAGCTTCTGAGAGCCCATCAGAATGTCCTATGACCAGGGATAGTTGGAGTCCAACAACATCTTGGGGGGGGGCACAGGTTCCTCATCCCTACATTATTCAGTTGTCCAAATTCCAATGCAGTGGAGAGGAGGAGGACACCACCAGCAAAATCATTCACCATGATGTGGGTTTGCCAAACATGCCTTCCACTTACTACGTTTCTCCCTTGCGTCCTGAGTTCGAGCGTCTTCAAAATCCATGACACCTTTGGTAAAGGCTCTTCTCCAATTGGAGCGCTCACAGGCCAGTGTTTCCCAATTGTCAGTGTTTATACTACATTTTTCTTAGGTTTGCCTCGAGAGAATCTTTAAACCTCTTTTGTTGACCACCAGCATTACGCTTTCCATTTTAAAGTTTGGAATAAGTAGTTACTTTGGAAGACAATAATTAGGCATCCACACAACATGGGCTGGAGACTTCCTTCCCAGCTAATTACTGGTTGTAGCACAGACAGCTGATACCTTAATGCCTAACAACAAATACATGAACTTGAGACTTGCATAGTATTTCCGTATGTCCTACTCTGACCCAGGTCTGCTCTGCACCAGCAGCAAAGTGAGGTGGCAATAGGCCACTTCTGATAGCAGATGAGGAATTGATGTTTTGTAGGTAATATGGAGGGTGTATTTTTTATTTTCCTTTGTGTGAAATCAGGGTATCTGAAGGACTGTGGTCTAGCAGGTCATACAGCTTGTTGGTGGCACACCAGCTGAATTTCTGCCTGATATTATCCATTCCTCAGACAGTTGCTACATGCTCAAATCCTGATATTCCCCATCCCTAGACAGCATTAGATTGTAAAATGGTTTGTTCTGCTAGCACAAGGATGGAGGGGGGGAATGACCCTCCAAATGTTGTTAGACTACAACTCCATTTATGCCCGGGCATTAGTCATGCTTGCTGAGGTTGATGGAACTTGGAGTACAACAACACCTGCAACATCTTAAGTTCCCCATCCTTATGCTAGGGGACCATTTCCTAATCTGTCCCCCCAACCCTGCCATAGCACAACAATTTAGCCAAGTTTTCCCCAACCATATTATTTCTCTAGCTGTTTGTGTTTCCGAAAGGTTTATTCCAAAAAAACAAAAAAACAAAAAAACCCATGCAGAAGTAATCCATGAATATTTTAAAAAACACATGACCTGACCAAGTTTGCTATGAGTGTAACTTGCTGCTCACCATTCCTGGCAGCAACTTAGGGATCCATAAAATCTGGGCAGCACATCGACACACAATGTGAGTAATTTATATGGGAGGTAAGCTCATCCATATATAACCTTAGGTCAAAGGTGGGGAGCATCAAGCCCTGGGTGCAGAAATCACCTCTCCAAGCCTTTTTATTTGGCCCTTGGGACTCTCCGTAGGCCACACACTCTCTCCCCAGGGTCTTTCACAGACCCTGCTTATATCATCCTCAAACATTTTTGCCTGGCTGGAATGTGTCTATAACTGTGATAATGTTCCTTTTCTTGCATGGATGGAGTATGGAGAGAGGCATGTGGACGCAGAAACCGCTGACTTTCCTGTGAATGAAATGTAGCCTACTGTAGAGAGGTAAGTGCATCACTGATTGCTCCCACCACCTTTCACTCTGACTCTGCCCACCACTGGAACGTGGTGCAACTAACACGTTACGTCAGCCCACTTGTGCAATGGACCTCCATCCCTCCTCCCCCTGTGCACCCCCTAAAACTGTTTTAGGGGTTCCCCAACCCTCTGGAATAGATTTGTGGAAGGTGTGGGGCATGCATGGAGAGAGGAAAGGGGGGGATGTTCTGTTGAGCAAGCAGAAATCCTTGTGCTGACAGAGCATGTTAGTTGGATGCCTCCCACAATCTGCAGTTTAGAGACAATAGGGCAATTTATGCTCTCACAATTCAGATTGCATTTAGCACTCCTTAAATTTCAACATGCTGAAGATATATTTCTATAATAAAGTTTTTGTTTCCCCAACCATCTTGGCTCTATTAAGGGGGGGGGGGGAGTACAAAACACAATTTTCACTTCCCTTGAAGGAACCTAAAGCTGCCTGACTAGCTTTCTCTCCAGCTGCAGGCTGTTTTGAATGTAGACAAATTGCCAGAGCTGATTTCGTCTACAAAAAACTGATTAGTGAACCCCCTGTGGATTCTCTAACTGTACCGTTGGCAGCCTAAGAGATTAGTGAAGCAATTCCCATCATCAAATTATTTACTGTTAAAATATTGGATTAGGGATGTTGTTATCCACTGCTCTGAGATTACAACGTGATTCTGTAAAGATGAGAAAGGAGGAAAATAAACTTACCCTCAATCATTGGTAATTAGGATTTGAACTTTTTAGCTGCTTTCCCATCTCATTAAAAGCAAGTGTCAGCTTCCTAAAGATTCACTTGTGCTCATTACAAAATCTCCTTCTAACTTCTCTTTCTCAAGACAAGGGCCACACCAGTACGTACAGAATGCCTCCCAGACATTTCACTAATCGTATTAGAAACTATTTTAGCTACTCTCAAAATTTATAGAGCCATCTTGGCTGAGCAGGGTACTCCAAATTAGCCTCCAGTACCACCCTTGGGAAAGAATCCAATAGCAATTTGCCAAAAACATATCCCTGCCCTTGAAAGGTGCCAATTCAGAACCTGCCTTCATTAACACAAATTTTCTAAAATTCTGCCAGGAATTGCAGTCGCCACCTTAGAGCATCCATCCTATTCTGGGACAAAAGCTTGCTCTGGCTAATCAGTTCTAAAGCAGCTTTGTACATGTTCATTGACACACTTTATTATTCAAAGCAAGTAGGCGCCAGCTGTGCCCTTTGCCAGCAAAGGCAGATTTTGGTCTATCAACTTTCAGTGGTGGTGCCCAGTGCAAGGTCAAAATGCACCCCTTCCCTCGCGTTCCATTCTGCTCAATTCTCGACATCACGTTTTTGGTGCTCTGCAGTGCTCCTTAAGCTCAGCAGCCAGTGCAGCAGAACTGGTCACACTGCCCTAAATCCGCCTCTGCTTCCAGGATTCCTTTCCCCTTTCCCTGCCCTCCCAAGCTTTCTGTTCCTTTCTTGTCAACATTCTTTGGCCCCTAAGTGTGCTCAGTTATCATTGTGCTGTTGCTCAAATTCTTCCCCTCAACCTTATCTATATTCTTCAGAATTTCCTTTTGGTCCTTCCACAATCCTTGAACGTGTGGGTACCTCTCTCTCGTTTATGGGTGGTACAATTTTGGCCATGCAATGTTGGTTTCTGCATCCAGGCAAAGAATCATTTTAGCGTATAGATTATGTTCCGAATGTGAGCCTTGGCAAGAAAACTGGTCACCCATGTGATGCCCAGGTGGTGCACATCTACACCCCTCCAAAGCCTTCCATGGCACCCACTGGGTTTCCTCCTGCTGCTGCAATTAAAATTGAAGAAGCATTCAATTGCAGCAAGTAGAATAGGCCATGGTATGTGATAGGATGTGATGTGTCCATAGTCCCACCCCAAAGTTTGGTGACCTCTGCTTTAGATTAACAACTTTTAACCTAACTTTTAAGGCTACATACAAAAATAGCATCTAGAAGATGCTCTGCCGGATCAGGCCAAAGGCTGAACTAACTCTGTGCTATGCTCTCATAGTAGTCAATCAGATACCTATGGAAAAGTCCAAAAGCAGGACCTGAGTACAACAGTACTCTCCCCATTTGTGTTTCCAAACAACCAGTATTCAGAGGCACACTGCCACCTTAAATGAAGGTAGAGCAAAAGCTTCATGGCTACAAAGGCTTTTAAGACTCATTGGAGACTATTGCTTTTACTTGTCTGTTGCTACTTATCAATCTATCGCTCTATCTTGTATAACAGATTGGATAACCTCACATAATATGGTCCCCCTCCCCTTTTGTATTTTGTTACTGTTAACAGATTTCGATATTTTTAATACAAAAGTGATACAGAAATATATGCTAATTAAAACATATAACAAATAAAATATGTTCCCGGTCTTTGTGCACCTTCCAGCAGTTTTGGGTAGCTGAAATGATAAATTTGCTCCTGCTGTGAAGAAAGTGGCTCCAGCTATGCCTAATGAAGGCTTCTCTCGCTTCCTTGGAACTATGCAGCCTCTGGAACCCATATCTCTGGCATTTCCCCCAGAGGTGGCCACACAACTGTTAGGCATCTCCTCCTGCATCTTACTGCGTAACAAGTCAGTAAATCACTTAAGCAGTAACAACTGGTAATAAAAGACCCAACATCCTGTGGTTAGCATGTAAGTCCGACCTATAAAGTATTTGCAGATGTCCACCAGCTGGAAATGATTACAAATGAGGTTTTAATCACTGGACATTGAAGGCGGCTAAGAAAGAACCTTATTGAAAATGCTTTATGAACAGAGTATGCTAACCTTCAGGGTCACCTGTGCCTTGGCTTTAGCTCAAGGGGAGGGTCGGCAAATATATGGCAGTTGTCAAGAAGGTCCATATATTACTGCAGCTACTGAAGTGGGTTCTCCAAACGGAGAAGCCAATTTTGTTTGATGTATATTTACTCTGGGGCTGTCGATTGGAAATGTGCTCAAGTAGCTTGAAAGGCAAGGGCATGGGCAGCATAAATTACCATAGCAGCCCCTGGTCTTTCCACTCTTTCCTGTGTCCTTATAATACACACAGCAATATTTGAAAACAAGTTGTTCCCTTTCAATACAAATGTACTGAAGAACATGATGAATGTTTAGAAGGTCAGAGAGCATGCTGTATTTGATGCCAGGACATATTGACCCAAGATGTCTGACTGGAAACCTAGCAGGTAGTCATTGTACAAAATTCATTTCCCCTTCCATCACCACCAGCAACAGCACTTCCAGCAAACCAGATTTTCAGTGAGGATGCAGTGAAATAAGACTTCAAGATGTTGATTGATTGGGTGGATAGTGTGCTTGTGTGCATTGGTGGATGTGTGAGAGTAGAATGAGATGAGTGATATTGAATATGGACCATTTTAACTACACATGGCCTTGAGACCCTGCATGGGAGAGAATGATGATGATACCATTTGTCTAGTTTGTTTAGGTGTAAGGCACAATTTGGAAGTGATAAGCAGTATTTTTTGAGTCTTGGCAAGATGAAGACTGAAATGGAAGGAATCCTTGAGTCTAAAGAAGTTTCAAAATGTGCTTCTATGTTTTGTTTTGTTTTGATTTGATTTGTTTTGATATGTTATTGTTTTACTGCCTTGTCTTACATTTTTGTTTCATATCTATAGTTTCAACCAATGCTAATCATGCTAGTAGTGTGATGTAACAGCATGGACCTGGAGCTGCATGATGCAGTATGAGCAAAGAGAGTTAGATTCAATCCCCCAGGAGCTTGCAATCTGAGTGGCATGTCAGTGAGGTCATCTGCATGCAGCAAAATGTTGTTATATCCTTCCAATATGGTACCTGGCGCTCAATTTGACAAACACACACACCTTCTGCTTTCTGCTCTTTTGGAAACAGAGATTTGATCTGACATCCTTTGATCTCTGAGTCCAAGACACAACTGTGGAAAATTGAATTTAAAGGAGATTGCTCCCAAAGCTGAAATAACCATAGAAAGACTCGGAATATGTCAAGCTAACTGACCTCTGTAAAACCAAAACTGTTTATGAGTCCCCTTAACTGGGAAGCTGAAATAGCTTAGCAGCCACGTGCTTTAATCAGACAGTGCAGGAACAAATGAAATAATGCATGGTGTTTAATATCTCAGTAAGCCCTGCCCATAGATCACAAAATATGTTCTATTCTCTTTGCTTTCTTTTATCCCTTAAAAACAATTGGCCTAGATCTTTACCCAGAAAGCTCCTGAGGGTCTCTGGGATGTTCCCATTATTATGACCATTGGAGATGGCCACCTCACAATGGTGATGGAAGGTGGTGAACTCTTAAAACTTGAAATAGCTTGTGTTAATCTTGCAATCATACTTATCTTGCTTTTTAAATTGGAAATTAATGCAGGAGTGCAAGACCAAAACAGAATAAGCTATCATGTGATTGTAAAAACAAATTAAAAACACCAATCAGACATCACTGGAGAGTCTACTTATCTTCCAGGATAGAAAGCATTTTCAATATGGTGTATAGCCTGCATTTCTGACAGGAAGGAGACCCCACCCCCAGAACTCTATTGGTTCCCAGGGGTGCCGTTTGTCTTGAACCATAGCATGAAGCACACTTTATTGAAAGCAAGCCAGCTAGCTCCTGCCGCAGTCGTAGCAGGGATGCAGCTGGGACCCATTATGGAGGGGTGGAAAGCAGTAGCGTAGCATGGGTTGCCAGTACCCAGGGCTGGATGGATGGGTGGGTGGGAAGGAGGGAGGGAGGGCAATGGACAGAATCTGCATGCACATTCAATTGCTTAACAGTGTCAGCATCACCCAGGACATTGCAGAGATAAGAAAAGAGGAGTCATTCCATTGTATGGAGAGGTCATTTCCTTGTTTTCATGGAGAAGCCATTTTCAACAGAGCCCAGCAACAAAAGTGCATAGCTAGATTGAAGCAGCACTGGGTGTTGAAATTTTGCACCTTAACAATTTTGCTCCTGGAGCAACCACCCCTGTGTGTCCCCCCCCACACACAGAGTACGCCACAGGTGGCACCCTTGAATTTGCTACAGAGAAATAAATATATTTTGTGGGTGGTGGAGCATACCCTCAATCATAAGAACATTCACCCCATAATGTTCTGGTTTGATCTGGTTGTGTTTAATCAAGAGGGAGGGGCAAGAGCCAGGTAACTGACTTCTAGCTGAGTATGCTTCATGCCATGTGTGTCTTCAAGGAGCAGAGTGAGTGATCTCAGCCAATCAGAAATGCCATATTAAGAGAGGGCAGCTTCAGTTACGGTACACGGGTGATCCCAAATAATCAGGTGGGTGGATGAAGAGACAGTGTGCATGCATGTGAGAGGGTGGGAACAGATAGCACAAATTGGTGTATGTGTGTAAGAGAGAGGGCAGAGAGCATAAGTGTGAACAGATGTGAATAGAGAGAGATGGGGTATAGGGGAAAACATAGAAAGCTGCCTTATACTGAGTTAGACCATTGGTCCACCTATCTTAGTACTATCTACAATAACTGGCAGTGGCTTTACAGGATTTCAGGCAAGACTTTCTCCCAACCCTACCTGGAGCTGCTGGGGATTGAACCAGACACCTTCAAGGCAGATGTTCTGCCGCCAAGCTGTGGCCCTTCCCACCACTGGCCCTAGCCTCACCCACAAGTGGCATTTGCAACCCTGGCATATTACTGCTGAGAGAATATAGTCTTCAGGGTAATAAAGGTTCCCCATCTCCTCTGTCCAAAAAGAATAGTACCAAAGCACAATATGCACCCTTGAATAACTCAAAAAGAAGAACCCATCACTGCTTACCTTGGTTAGCATGATTGTAGCTGAGGATAAAGAGGGAACTCTATTCCACTTACAGCTTCCAAGCTTCCTGTCAATTTGTAAGGCTCTTGGGGGAGCTAAGCAGTTAGACCCTCTAAGATAAATCCACAGCTATGTTCTCATGACAGGGCAACAAACCATTCCCCATTTCAATTATCTGTAGGTACAAAGGCCCTAACCAGCTCCAGTCATCTGGCACAAATTGCTGCATGGTTTATTTCCCTTGCAAAGTTCAATTTGTAATGCAGTGGTTTCAGCAAAGGATTTGAATGCAACCCAAACCATGGTTGATGCAAAGGATTTTCAGATTCATGCAAAATCATGTCCCAGTCACTGTTGCTATATTGCATCATTAGAGGAGGTAGGAAGTTACAGGAGCGGGAGAGAGTAAACATGTTTGTACTCAAGCTTTTCTGAAAGACGATTCAATTTCAAACTTACTGGCTCATTGGTCTCCTTATAGCACTGGCATTTGTTAGAAGGGGGAAAAGATGGACCAGAGAAAACACAATCTGTGATTGAGGTGGAAACAGCTAAAACCAGCAATCAGAGCAATAACTCTTAGTAAACCTATACCTGATGCACAACAGCTATATTCCACCCCCCATCCCAGATGTCAACTTCAACCCTAGCAGTTTCCCATGTACAAATATGGTTTACATGCCTGACTCGTTGCTCAATTCAAATTGTGAAACAACATGTAGACAGGGATAATCTGTCTGAATTGTTCTGCTAGGCAGGCTGACATAATGCAGCCTGACAATAAAGTGCTGTATCCAACATTTTGTGAGCAGAAGGCAGCTTGGACAACCAATTTTTCACTCCCCTATTTCCCCCCTTGCATTCCCATGTCTCCCCTGAAAACCTTTTCTAGAGGGTCAAGGGACCTACCATCTCTGTGGCCTGTGGCAGGGGAGATTTGCCTGAAATCAGGTAGAGGAATCTTGCATGGTTCAGATAAGGTCCCCAGTTTGTGACGATTCCTTCCTCCTACAGCACAGCTCCAAACTACCAAACAGATGATAGTTTCCTCAACCCTCTGAGAGCTGTTTTCAGCAGAAGTGGCTCACCAGGTGGGGTTGAACTGTGCTAGCTTCCAGGTGCATGGGTTGCTATTGCTTAATGGGAGGGGTGAGGCAATGGGGAGGTCAGTGCAGTGCAAATGATCTGCATAAACAATCTCAAACTGCTAGTGTGCTTCCATTATAATGAGCAAACACCTTGCTGCCTCTCCCTCCCAATCTTGTTCCCAGTAAGCAACAGTGAGGCACCTGCTGGAAAGCTAGAATAGCAGTGTTGTCCCACCCAGCAAGCCACTGTTGGTTTTGAGGGTACACAAGACTGCATGGACCCCTTAGTCACAGTCTCACAGTTTGTTGGCAATGAATGTATTTGCTAGAACTTGCTATGGTTTTACAGATGCCGTATTCAGGGCCAGGAGGAATTTGTCCCATCAGACTAATAGGGCCTGTCTGAGGGTTTTGCCTTCCTCACAATGATCCTAACTGTGGCGGATATAGCACTGGGTTAGCTTCTAGTCAGTGTGGGCGGGGAACTGTGTTCTCTGGAGGTGTGGTATCCCATTAAAGGGATTCAAAGGGGAGGAGGAGCTGCTGGCCAAATGCCCAGGCAGGTGCCAAGGACCATCTCACTCCCCAGCATGGCAACCTTGTGGGGTAGCACCTATTTTAAGTATGTCATTGTTCTTACCCACATCAGGCTTGACCCCCAGGTATCCATTTTTCTTTTTTTAAAAAAAAATATTTATTGATACTTACTCAGAGATATACAAAAATACATATCCATTATGAAGTATCTACACTGATATAAAACAGCTACTTGGTCTTTTTTTTAAAAAAAGGAAGAAAGACAAGAACAAGAAAATTCTAAAGAAAGAGAAAGAAAGAAAAATTAGAGAAAAAAGAAGAAAAAGAAAAAGACTTCTGGCTCTCTGTACTACAGCTATATATAGCATTCAGGTATCCTTCCAGCAGGCAGGCTGGAGGTCTTAATAGGCTACCCAATGCCAAGACAAAACTCACTTACATCTGTAATCAATACAGTCGTGGCCTAATTTTAATCTCCAATGAATTGTGTCTGTGGTTCTTGTTTCACCCAAATGGCTTGATGGCGGCTTCACGACACTTGGGCAATTCAAGCCAAGTCGGTAATACAGCCCCAACTGTGCCACAATACCAGCCACTACTGGCAACATGCCAAACAATTCCGTTGCTCAACTTTGCAACTGCAGCCAGTGTCTGAATTTGCTTGGTCCTGTCTGCTCCCTTTTTCCTTTTGTGTTGTGTCTTTCAGATTTAAAATGTCTGGACAGATAATGTCTTGTTTGTTATTGATCTCATGTAAGCTGCCCTGCAAGTCTTTTCAGCCAAAATGCAGAGTAATTTTTATTTTTTTAAAAAAAAGGTTTCAAGTAAATAAATTCACACTGAGAGAGAATTGTGTGATGTAAGGCACCATGTACAGCTTGAACTCCACCATATACAGTACAACTTAACTAAAGATAGTTTCGAACTACAAGAAAAACAGCAAGACAGGCAAAACCAGCTGGTGAAATTATAGAGCAGTAATTTGGAATAAATGCAGACGAAAGAAAGAAAGAAAGAAAGAAAGAAAGAAAGAAAGAAAGAAAGAGTGTTTGTGAGGCCTGCCAAAACAGAAAATATAATTAAAATCCAAAAGTTTTGTCAATTTTTCCTCCCATCTCTAAGTTAATATGAAAACATTAATCTGCTCAACTCTGCAACCCTAAAACAATTACGTAAAGACACAAAGCAATATCAAATAACTGTAGCTAATCAAGAATCCTCCTTTTATAACACATTATATAGTCTTCAAGTTAAATGTTGTCCATGAATGTACTCATTCATCATTTTTCTCATTCCTTGAATTGAATGAACATAATTTCTTTTCTGTTGGGTCAAAACCAGTGGACCTTAAGATTTTAAAATGTTCTGCTGATAAGCTTTCAGCCTTTAAGCTGTCATTCTGAAGACTTAAATAGAATTCCATCCCCAGAGTTAATGATCTTCTCATAATTTCCACAGACACTGACTTAATTTGTACATTTCTGTTTGTCAGTGGCTTGTTAGAGACTCAGCACCACTGCAGTTTGCCTTGAATATGGGCCAATTTGCATGACCATGCCCCATGTGACTGGTGGTCCTCCTACACACTCACACACATACTAGTAATAATGTGCATACATTAAAAAAAGAACCAGGCTTCTAATAGGCATCTAGTTGGCCAATGTGAAAGGGAAGTTCTAGGCTTGATGGGCCTTGGCCTAGGAGGATGCTTCTTTAAGAGCATCCGCCTAATAATGTTTTGATATCATACCTATACCAGTGTGACCAGGAGAGTTGTGCAGCACCAGCAGACTAGTCTAGCAAAGCTTCAGAGTCTTCCCCCTTTTGATTTGTCAGTCTAACCTGCTCTTAGAGGTTAAACTGAATAGGTCCAAATATACAAAGAGATCAAAGTTTGGAGAGAGCTCCATCACCACCACAATTTACTTCACTACCACCACCACCTACTGCTGCTGATTGCGGCCTTGGCTTTATACCCACTATTGCACATACCCAAATTCTTTGGAGAAAGGAAAAGTTAGATGAGTCATACCAGAGTCCTGTGGTCTCGAGCTGTTTCAACCACAGCTGGCTCCCTAACCCTAAATAGATGTGGAAAAAGGGCTGTTCAAGACACAGACCAAGCAGTTAGTGCAATTTTGTACATATTCCCAAATTGCACCAATACTCTGCCCCCCCCCCCCCGGTGTAGGGTTGGACAAATCTGTCACTTTTGGTTAGTCTCAATTTCTCTCTCTCTCCTTCTCCCTCTCCCTCTCCCTCTCCCTCTCTATTTTTCCAATCTTAATTTCAGTTCTCCACAATTCCACAGCATGTTTTAAAATTTATTTCTAATTTCTCACATGTACCAACTGTTTGGGGACTGCTTTGTCAGGAGGCGAATAAAGGATGCCATTTTCGAATGTTTTTTCCATAGTTCAACAAAAACACTCACCCTCCAAGCAAATAGAAAACATGCATGTTGGAAGTGAATTTCCAGTTTTGCTTGCACAAAATGTATTTATCTCTTAGAGCATGCAAACATTTGATTTCCCCACTCTGTGTGCGGAAGTGGTACAAGTCCAGGAATGGTTGTGTCACACAAGGTACAGCACGAGTACCTTGCATTCTTGGACACTTACTGTTACTCTGGTCCTCCAGTATAGCCTACTGGTTCTACTGTCTGCCTGAATCTCCCTACACCATGTAGCCAGCATTATGGGCCACCCTTTTAAATGTGTGTCCTAGTATAATTCAGGATGTTTGCAATTTAGCTGGTTGTGACTGCTGCCAGATTAATCTGCAACTGCTGGACAGAGAAATGTCCGCCAAGTTTCTTCTCAAACCTCAAAGTTCAAGTTGCCAAACTAAACTGAATACAGGATATTCAGAACTACTAAGAAGTGAGCACATTCTTATAGTGTGTCTAATAATCCTGTCATTTTTTGAGCAGGATCTAAGAAAATGAGAGGCCTAAAATATATGTATTTTTGAAGTACAGCATTTACCATTGCTTGTTTTCAGGGGACTATATGCTGTACACAAACCAAAATATTTAAAATCAATATACAGTAATTCTCTGGGGACCTATGGCACTCCATATCTTGTTGGATTACAGCTCCTATTATCCATGATCATTGGCCATGTTGGCTGGGTTGATGGGAGTTGGGTACATAGTTGTCAACTTTCAGATTTGAAAATAAGGGATCAGCAGCCTCGTCTGTCCCGAGGACAGTCTACGGGATATCTAACAATCCGGGATAGCAGCGGGAAGCGGCGCTGGAATAAGGGAATTTCCCGCAAAAAAAGGGAAGGTTGACAGCTATGGTTGGGTACTCAGCTTCATATGGAGTGCCATGCTTTCTCAATCCTTGCTCTAGGACAACATGAGAAAAGGAGAGATAATGCAAATGCTGTTTCTTACCTGTGGCTGAGTCCACGACTCTAGACTTGTTTCTTTTAATGGTGTTTGGGGTCTTCCAGATTCTTTTGAATGCTTGCAGAAAGAAAGAGAAATATGAACAGTCAGTATTTTTCAGGCCAGCATATAAACATTTGGCATACAGTTGTGCATGTTTGTATGAACATCAGTGAAAGGATTATGGCGTTATAATAATTCACTGTATTTAACTGGTTTTTATAGTTGCTGTAAGTGTGCTGGCTGCTGCCAAAAAAATGACAACAGATACTTCCTTGTAAGTAATGGAGGGGAAGGTTATTATAGCAGACAAGTGGGATCAATTCAGCATCATGGAAAGAGTAGACCACAGTCCCCGCACCCTTACATGACGAAAGGACAGCAACGATAGTTCTGGTCCAGGATCAGCACCAAGGTACAGATTTCCAAGATCCATAACATAGCTTCAAAGACTGCACAGGAGCTGTGAAGTTGTTCCAGTGAGTTTCCCCACCTACCTTGCCAACCTTTTAAGAAGAGGCAGAGAATGCCCAGCAGCTTGTGAGAATTCCTGCCCCTGGGGGAATTCTTGGCCTGAAGGCGGAATTCATCTCTCTTTTCTTGTTGTGCCACTTCTCAGTAACATACACTGCTAGATCCCTCCTACTGTTCTGCAGAATGTGGCACCTCTGAGAGTCCCTTCTCCTCCATGGGTAGAAAAGAGGCAGCCTCTGAAAATCTGGGAGATGGGGTGGGGTTCATTGAAAGTACTCTGCTCTTTTGTCTCGCCCCCTCCACTTCAGACTCTTCTTCCTCTAGTGCTTCCTTCTCCTGGTCTGGATCATAGTACCCAGGGGGAATCACAGCAATAAGCTGTTCAAACAACTTTTGTTATGAGGATGCAAAGAAATGTTAACAAATAAGAAAATAAAATGTGCCTTAGCATATCTCCCTATCTTCTGCTATGGGACTAATCCAGGTCTACTGTATTATTTTTCATGGATGTCTGGAAATAACCTGCCGTGGCTGGACTTGAGCACACCTTTCCTATGCCTGGGGTGAGTCCTGGCATATGGACACTGCCACTGTTATCAGCACCACGAAGAAGGTAACCACTTATGCAATGACAAAAAAAGAAGCAATGCATCAACGCAACAGAGTATGAGGGTAGGCGCAGATTTGCATAAAGTGTGCATGTGCTAATTTATATGTTGCACTGCCAAAAGGACAATGAGCATTCACACTTCACATTGTGGGTTCCCTTTGCAGGATCGCACATGGTGCTACAGTTCCCATGGAGCTTAATGGCAAACAAGGGCTGGTCTGCCTCTCAGTATTATTTGGAGGTTCACGCCCAGCCTCAGTAGTCAAGTTTCATTGCTGGGAGGTGGGGCCAGTCCCATTATATACAGGGCGTGGAGCCAATAGTAGCCAGGCAGTCAGCTCATTCACCCACCCTCCCCTCCCTTTGTTTAATGTTTTCTTGTTTGCAGGTTAACTTTTTCTTCCTGCTTAGCGGGCGCTGCTATGGTCTTTGACTGGTTGCTGGTCTGGGAAGAAGGACTGGGAATAATTTTTCCTGCATTGGCAGGTTTTGTTTTCCCCGTAGCAATTCATCACAACTTTGGCGGTTTATGGCCTTGGGTGGAATCCTTTAGTCTTTTCTTCCATATAATGGGTGTGGGTGTGTGAAGTGGTGATTCACCAACTGTGGCAGCGATTCCAGGGTCCTTTCTTAAAGGGGTTGTAATATGGGTGTCATTGGTCATAGACTGAAAGGTTGTCAGTGAACTACCCTGCATGTGGGGATATGGGTGGGGCTGCCTGCTACACATACGTCTCGCAGAACACCCCCATATCCCATTAACCCTGATGTGCCCCAGTTCCCCCGTCTGGGGGGCTGGGAGGGATACACGCCCAAGGCCTAAGCCAAGGTCTTCCTACATTCAGAAGTTTAATAGAGTTGTGGCCTAATTTTAATTCCATAACACATTGTCAGAGTCTTTGTTCCTTTCTAATGATCCCTGGGGGCTGGGGCTGTCGTGGCCTGGTCACACAATGTTTTCCTTTTCTGAATTCAGGTGGGCAAATCTTATTCGTAGGATGAAGCGTAAAGAACAAATGCAAAAGAAAAGCAAATAAACTTACACCCCTCTATATTGCCTGGAGAACCCCTTCTATATGGCTCCTAGAGGATTGAAAATCATGAAAATGAGAGCAATATATATGCTGGCAAGTCCTGTCCCCCGTCATGTGGCCTCCTTATTTAAAACCCTCCATAAGTTGAAGGGTGAACTTCTGAAGTCAGGAGTTTCTTTCATTCCTGAAGGCAATATAAAATCCTACTAATGCAGAACTTGCGAAAGCAACAAAATAAATTGGGGACAGAGTGGGTGGACATTCCCTAACACCCTTGCTCTCCCTCATACAATTTTCATCCTGTGTATGATCTGCACACCCAAACAGATTTCTGGAAGTGACGTTGGATGCATGTGTGGGCATCTTTCCATCTCCTCTTTTTATCGTTTTTACCAAAATCATTTCTCAAAGGTAATTTGGAATGGGGTGCAGCATGTTGTGGTCCTACTACAAACCCTGCCCTTGTTCAAAGCTGCTATTAGCTACAGCTCGCTGTGTCTTTCCCATTCCCCAGCTAACAGCAGCTCGGAGATGGGGAGGGAGAGTTAACTATCACCCTGCACTGAGACCCCAATCTAAATCTGGCAATAGATGCATGCATAAATAACAGGGTGGAGATGCATTCATGCATCTCCAGTGTCTAGTTTGGCCTTAAAGTGGTGACCCTGTTTGTATGCAGTCTGGATAAACCTTGTAAGCTTAATTATTAAAACAAGTTTGAATGTGTTTTTCACACACACACACACACACACACAGAGAGAGAGAGAGAGAGAGAGAGAGACTTAGGCAATGTGTGTGTTTTTTATTACAGGAACTGAAAAAGAGGCAACTTTCTTTAAAGCTGCTTCTTCTTTTTAAAAAGGTGTTTTGTAAAAGATGTGGAATTTAATAG
This sequence comes from Podarcis liolepis, assembly GCF_965112155.1. Classification (NCBI taxonomy): domain Eukaryota; kingdom Metazoa; phylum Chordata; class Lepidosauria; order Squamata; family Lacertidae; genus Podarcis; species Podarcis liolepis. Next base: position 14,173,801 of record NC_139570.1, on the reverse strand, counting down.
CTCATTGGCCTTTCAACTTTTTTTTTTTTTAATCTTACAACTTGGCGGATCTCCTAATTAGAAATAAATAAATGAATTAATGAAAATTCATATGATCTGGATGAATTAAAGTCGCCTTTAAAAAATCCCTTTTGCTGAGGCAGCCCATTCTCCCCTCCCCAGTGAAATTACATCTCATTTTCCAGCCACCTTGCAAAACCAGCTAATGTGCATAATGATTGCTCAACTCTGCCCATAAATGCTATGGCTTTTTATGAGCACAGGGACGGAGGTGCCACTGCAGCCTCCAGAGTATCTTTACTAAATTCTTGTGTGAGTATATTGCACCTGCTTGCCTTGAACCAGCGCCTGAGATGAATGGCAAACACTAGGCTTTGTTTCCTAATATAGTGAAGCTTCATACTAGATTTTGGTAAACAGCAAATATACCCTCTGACTTCCTGAAGGACATTGACTGAGATTTTTTTCAATAAAGCTAAACAAGTCACAGAGATGAATGTGCATTATATGCATGATCTCTCCCTCCTTCCCTCCCCCTCCCTCTCTCTGATGTATGTGTGTGCGGGGTGGGGGTGGGGAATCATGTATAACGACCAGATAATGTACAAAATTTAGTCTACACATGCACATTTCCCAAGGCTTGCTGGTGTTTATGTCTATTGACTGGGAAATGTGCACAATTCCTTCTTCATGGGAGGCCTGGTGAATGTGCACAATGGCCATTTCTTATGTCCTTTAACTTCTCTCTCTCTCATTCTCTCTCTCTCTCTCTCTCTCTCTCTCTCTCTCTCTCTCTCTTATTCAGTAGTGATAAAAAGCATTCCAGAGGAAAGATCTTAGAGGATTCTGAGAAACTGCATACAGTGGTACCTCAGGTTAAGTACTTAACTCGTTCCAGAGGTCCATTCTTAACCTGAAGCACCACTTTAGCTAATGGGGCCTCCTACTGCTGCTGTGCCACCGGAGCACGATTTCTATTCTCATCCTGAAACAAAGTTCTTAACCTGAAGCACTATTTCTGGGTTAGCGGAGTCTGTAACCTGAAGCGTATGTAACCTGAAGCGTATGTAATCCGAGGTACCACTGTACTTCATTAAAGACAGTGTTGTTGGGAACAGGTTTGATATTTCGCTCTTTCTCTGTGTCCCAAATATGGCTACATATTTCTCTGATATGGGGCAAGACTCTGTATTCACTAGAAAACATGGCACTGTAGGTGCAGAGCCAGAATAGAAGGCAAACTTCATGAACCAAGAGAAAAGCACTGTTCTAATGGTTACAGCTAATTTCTTCATCAATAAGCATCTTCAAAAACTAATCTATACACACATGATTACAGGAGTGTTCCATTTGACACCATGTTAATAGCCAACAAAGGATTTGCACTGGTGCAAGGATTTCCATTTACAGAATGGAACTTCTTTCTCTTGTTGCAACCACACAGTGGCGTAGCGTGGGGGGTGCCAAGGGTGCCGGCCGCACCGGGCGCAACATCTGGGGGGGCGCGAGTCCAGAGGGAAGGGACAAGTTCCTTCCTCCGCCGGGCTCCCCGCAGCCACCGCCAGCCTTGCGCCCTAGCGCGCGCGCCCCCCGCCGCCGCTGCGGCTGCGCTCCACTCACTGCTTGCAGGAGGAGCAGCCGCTGCAGCAGCGCGGACACCGCCACCGACGCCTGGCCGGCACGGGCAGCCTCCGCACCCCGACGCGCCGCCGGGCCTCGCCGCGCCCTGCGCTCCCCAAAAACCTCTGAGAGGAAGCCAGTGGGCGGGCGAGGCCCGGCTAAGCCTCTCGCCAGCGGGTTAAGGGGCTTTCGATTTTAAAAGGATTAGCTTGGGAAGGGGCGGGGGGGCTGCTCGCCGGCAAGCGCCTGCTCCGCGTTTCCAAAGGCGCTCGCCATCCAAGGGACACGGAGCGCTTGCAAGGAACGGGCTCCGTGGAGCAGGTTAGGAAGAGATCCCTTCCCTGGCAGGCTGCCGGCTTCTCCAGCTGTTTCCCATTCACGATCAGGAGGAACTTCAGGCTGCTTTCAGCTTTGGTAGAGGGAATCTAAGCAAGGGGATGGAGCCGGTGCCCTGAGGAAAGGCGGCAGCATTGGGTTTGTTTTTAGTTTAGAGAAAAGGCAAGCAAGAGGCGACAGGAGAGAAGCCTGCAAAACTAAGGCATGGCAAGGAGAGAGTGGACAGAGAGGAAAGTTTTTATCCCTCTCTCTGTACAATATAACTCGTGGGCATCCAGTGAAGCTGAACGTTGGAACAGTGGCGTAGCGTGGGGGGTGCCAAGGGTGCCGGCCGCACCGGGTGCAACATGGGGGGGGCGCGCTCGCACTTGGGTGCTAAAATCCACGGGTTAGGGGGCGCAAATTACTTGCCTTGCCCCGGGTGCTGACAACCCACGCTACGCCACTGCAACCACATGTCCTCCCCCAGGTCTGTTACAGAGCATTGCAGAAACTCCCAGAAAAAAATGTAGAGGGCATGCAGGAGGTGAGGGGGGAGAGGAGAGGGATCACCAATCCCTTTGTGCTAGTAGAAGCAGTTAGTTGAATGCCACTGTGGCATTTGTACAGAGCCCCCGGTCCTTTCACGGACTATTGACCTGTACACCACTGCTTTATTCTTTTGCTGCCACCGACCAGGTTTCTTCTGGTGAAATACTAAGTCTCTGTCAGGTTGTAAAGTCAACAACGAAGATTAAAGTTTATTGAAGAACAGACAAGTTTTAAATATATCCAGAATGATTTCTCAAATTCGCGTCCTTAACTAGATGTGCCACTATCTCACACTGTCACACTCTTCTCTCTCAGTTCTATCCCTGTCTCTCACACTGGCTGTCACAACCGCTATGTTTGTCTTTTACTAGCTCTGTCTGACTCTGACTCCCCTATCCCCCAATGGTAAAACCCCTGGACTGAGCCTCAAAACCAGGTAGGCTCCACCTCTGAGCTTTCTCATTGGTCAATCTACATTAACCATTTCCATCCCCCTGTACAAACAAAATCACAAGGAATGGGCAAACGCCACAGCCATCCTATTTGACTTGAAAGAATTGCTCATTTTAGATAGTACCAAATAAATAGATAAATGGAATTGTGAGGATCATTATCTCAGCCTTTACTACTGTATGTTGTTTGTGGAAACACCCACATCTACGTATTCAAACATTTAATTATTTCCACCTGTAACTATTAGTCGGTTCCAAGAAGTTTCGGTGGATGCAGTGTTGAGCTTACTCTACTGTTGTAAGATAGCTGTGGGTGATGATGTGTGTGTGTTTCTTTCCATTACAGTGGTACCTCGGGTTAAGTACTTAATTCTTTCTGGAGGTCCGTTCTTAACCTGAAACTGTTCTTAATCTGAAGCACCACTTTAGCTAATGGGGCCTCCTGCTGCCACGCCACTGGAGCACAATTTCTGTTCTCATCCTGAAGCAAAGTTCTTAACCTGAAGCACTATTTCTGAGTTAGCGGAGTCTGTAACTTGAAGCGTATGTAACCCAAGGTACCACTGTATACATTTATCTAGCTATCTAGTTTTGTTCCCATTCTCCTCCCCAGTGTTCACAATTCCCCAGACTCCAGGCATGTTTTACTACTGGCACGTGTCCAATTGTGACTGTATAAAGATTTATGGGCACCAGGTTGGCGACTGGCATCTCCATCAAGCCTGCTGACTCGTGTGCAGAAAAAGATGCGCGTCTTGTACTTTTGCACTGCTGTACGAATCATGGACCCCTTGCCGGGCATCTTAGTCCTCCATCATCACATCAAGGAAAGTAAGTACAGGGTTGAGTGCAGGTATATTTGGCAGTGCTGAAGCTTTTCCACAGGCCATCCAAATGGAACTCAAGACCACAGTTAAAAACCTCTGCCTTAGTCCATAGTTAATACCATTTCCATTTCCTCTGTATGTGTTCCTTCTTCTTGCATACTGGGACAAATGAATTGTTGCAAGAGCAAGCTAGAGTCAAGCAATGTAGTTGAGATCATCGAATCAAAGAACTGCAGTGCTGGAAAGGATGCCAAGAGACATCTATTCCAACCCCCTGGAAAATAGGCATGCTGTTGTGGCAACCACAACCCAGGTTTAAGGTGTCATTTGCTGCCTAGCTTATATATCTGAATTTCCAACACTGCTCCCCACTGTTGTGCTCTACAAGGATTAAGAAGAAAGAAGCTGCCACCCCTAGGCTGGTTGTAAATAAGAAGGCAGGCAGGTGGAGGCAGATTAGGGTTGGTGGGGCAGTGCCCTTCACTGCCTGTATCCTTTTGCATTTCTCCTTGAAAATGCACAAGCTTCTAGGTAAGAGATAATCTTCCATTATCTCTTTCTCATTCACACATACTTTTACCCCAGACAAAACCTTCTTCCCCTGGTCTCACAGAACACTGGAAACACCATTCCAGGTCCCTTTGTTTATGCTCCTTTTACTCTCATCCATCTGACATTTAAACTTAATACACAGAAGAAAATTAAATCTATAATGAGATGAAGATGCTATGATTGATTTCAGTTTGAATGTTACATTATGGCATCAGCGGCACAGTTACGGCTCCCAAAGCCCCAATCCCGGCACCAATAAAAAATTTCCCTGGCAACCAGGCATGGTTGTTAGCAGAAATCAGGCTCACATAATGGCATGCTTAACTAAAGCTCAAGTAACTTTTAAAACTATAGTCCTTTGAAATAACCTACAAGTGTAATGGGGAACAGATTCAGCATGGATGGCTGAAGAGCATTGAAGGGATAGAGCTATCTCCAATAGCTCAAAACACAGAAGCACATTCACACAATATGCCATGTCTCTTGCATCCAGGTTCCAGCTTCACTCTAAAGAGGAGTCAAAATCAGGGATCGTAATGAGGTATAAGTGACTACCTGAGACTAGCCAGATGCATGATCCAGGGTGCCCAAGCCCTAGCTGCAGACAAATCCCATCAGGAATGTGACATCAAAGGAGAGGTCTTGTCCATTTGGAAACGATTTATTTCAAATATAGATTAAGTATGAGCATGTTCATGATGTCAACTTAATGAATCCTTTCATAAAGATGAATTGCTGATATTCTCTCTCTCTCTCTCTCTCTCTCTCTCTCTCTCTCTGTGTGTGTGTGTGTACCATAAACACACTCAGGAAGTGGTACCTTGATACCTCATCTAATGGTGGACCTTCCACAATACCACTTTAGACTGGTGAATATTGCAAGAGGAGCAGTCATGTTGGTTCAACACTCCCACTCCAATAACAGCTATAAAAATAAGCTTGGCATCAGTACTGAAGCTAACAGTTATCATGACATCCTAAATGCCATTTATTTCGCCTGTTAAGGAGGTGTGAAACTCATCACCACAAGCAGGGTACAACTTAGTTCAACCAAGGCAGCATAGATTTGCCAGCCTCTTCACCATCCAAAATTGCTCTGCCAAGCATCATCTATCTTTTTTTGTTTGTTTTGTTCTGAAATGCACTTATTGTTCCCTCTCAATCAGCCAATTTAAATGACCTCATAAAACATGAATTGGGATTCCTGTCTGCCCACTGTCACTACTCGGATGGTGGGGAGAAGGTTGTGTTATTTGTTAAGAATAAATGCTTTAGAAGACAAAATGGTAATCAATTTATTTACACGGAAAAGCTTTAGAGGCTTAAGCCACTTGCCTTGGGGATGCTTTTGACTAAAGAAATTTGCTTACAGTACTCATGTGCCACACATCTGCACAAAAGCATCCTTCACCATCTTTCATCTCCTTTTTAAAGCTACTACACACCTTTCCTGAAAAGTGTGCATTGGATTACATAAAGTCTCTCTCAGTCATCGTTGATATTTTAGGGAAACATAAAGGGATAGAAGTATGGCTGTTATGATAAGCTGATATACAGAGTTATAAGGCTACCCTTATTTATTTATTTCAATATTTCTACTCCACCATTTTGGAGGATGGAACATCCCAGAGGCTCCAATAGTAACAATAAATTTTTTAAAAATAAATTTGTTTCTAAAAGAAACAAACCATTAATCAGGAAGCCACATACAAGTAAAAAATAACCTCAAATATTCCAGACACTCATTACATCACACATTTAGACACGCAGGTCCAAAAACCTGATAAAAAGCCACTTATTCACAAGTACCCTAAAGAAATCAGCAAAACTGTGGAAAGGTCCTTCCAAGGGCAAAGTTAAGGTGCCATGACGAAGAAGGCTCTGCCTCATAAGCCTGTAAATCACATTTCTGACAGCAGGGGGAGAAAGAGCAAGAGTAATTCCATGCTAATTCCATGGGAAAGTTGGTGTGTGAAGAGGTGAGACATAAAGGATCTAGGAATACCCATGGTTGTGAGATATAGGAAGACCTTTTCCTTGTGAACGTTTTGTCTGAGTCATTTGCCACCACAAGCAGAAGTGGCAAAATCACTACAAGCCACCTCAGTGTGAGAAAGGAAGGAAAAACATTAAGGTTGCTGCTGAATGTTGCCTAAAGTGAAGTGCTAAAATTGATTTACAGGTCTATAATTTGAAAAGAAAAAAGAAAAAAATCCGAGAAATGTCTAGGAATACAACATGGTTAGGGTTATATCGTAAACCAGCCTGTGATCCTCAGGTGAAGTGTGGTATAGAAATTTAATAAATAAAAAGTTAAATAAAATGAATGTTAGAAACCTGGACAAAACTGCTAGCCAGTAAAACTAATGCAATAAACCCCATGTCTGACTGCAGTCGCACAAATGTGTGTGCGTCTTATGGAGCGAATGCAGGGTGCGCAGCTACCCCAGAAGCCAGAACAGCAAGAGGGATCGCTGCTTTCACTGGGCAGCGATCCCTCTTGCTGTTCTGGCTTCTGAGATACAGAATATTTATTTTCTTGTTTTCCTCCTCCAAAAACTAGGTGCGTCTTGTGGTCTGGTGTGTCTTACAGAGCGAAAAATACGGTAACTTGGAAGCCTAGCAAGCTTGCAGCAGGATCTTCAAGAGGTTCTAATGACCCCATTATTGAAACAGGATCTATTCAGATTTCAGGAGGAGAAGTCATGTCTTTGTGGCACTTTATTCAGTTACCTGCTAATATGGTATGAATTCAGGGTTTGGGAGGGAGGAGGGATAGCTAGGGAGGGGGGAAGGAAGGGGAGAGGAGAGGAATGAGTAACATGATAAGGAAAGCTCAAAAAAGGTTTAACGAAACCTGCCACGAGATTTGGCAGATGGTTCTGCAGCAGATTGTCAAACTTTAAACTAATCTTCATTTAAGAGTTTTAAGGGTTGTATCTAAAGCCTTTTGCTCTTTTGCCGGGTTGATTCTAGTAAATTATAGATCAGACTTTTCTGAAAACTGCTTCCATGAACAGAGGCTTCTTAAATCTCAGCTAAACTGAGCAAGAAGATTACACGTTATTATGATGGGGCCCAGCGGGGTGGTTTTACCCCCCTATTCTCCCCCTTTTCTCTTTCTGCAGCAAACATAATGATGTTGAGAAGGATAAAGTGATCATTTTGCACAAGGAGGTCATCCAGACAAGAACAATGCCTTTCAACTCAGAGTGCTGGCAAATCCCTCTGTTGGTGAATATTCATGCAGCAAATTCTGATTCTTAATGGCTCCATAAAACCCAGCCGTTTCTAAGCAGAGAAACCCAATCCGTGTTCCGAGACCAGATGATTATTACTTCTCATTGGTGGAAGTCACCGGGGAGAAAGTGATGCCGAAACATTCTATTTCATGGGTAATTTTTAGCTTAATTGCATCCCACCATTTTTTTCCTTAAGTTGAGAAAAAGGATTTTCTCTCCCGAATCCCGAGTGAAATGTTAGATACTGTACGTGGTATTAAAAATTAAAATCATCACTAATCTTGAAAGGCACATTTATTCTCTCTCTCTCTCTCTTTCCTATAAATCAGAATGACGGAAGAAGAAAGAAGTCTCAGTGAAATTTCTCAACAGCTTGATTCTGTGATGTGCTGGCCAAGGGAAAAATGTGGATGGAGTTAAATGGAAGGGCTCTGGCACTGGTGCAATCAGAGCAGAGATGCTTAAGGCATTAAATCTTTGGAAATTCTGAAATGAAATGGCCTGATCCCACACTGCTCAGATGAATGTGTAGATTAGAGCTAAGCTATCTGCCAGAATTTTTGCACTTATTTGAATGTGTGCTACAGTTCTTGGTAGTTTAAATATACCAATATTGCACGTTAAAAATAATATTTTCAGAAAAACAGACATTTGTAAATGTATCTTGAGACAATAAAGACAATTAATATTTTTGAGGGAGGGGTGGAAAATGCAGATGATGGCAAAAATGGTAAAGATCTATTGGCAAAGACCTCCAGAACTAATATGGGCAAGAAATGGACAGAAGTCTTCATACTGGACCCTGAATGAGACAGTTGTGGCCAAAGCAATGTGCTGAATGAGCTGAATGATCATTGCAAAGAGAGCAAACACTCATCACAATCCTGTTAACTTGGTAAAGGACAAAGCTCAGTGGAAAAGAATCTGTGGTCCAAGGTTCAGCTGTCAACTTCTCCAAGTAGGGCTGAGAGTGACTCCCACCCAAAACTATAGAGAGTTATTGCCAGTCCATGTAAGAGGGCTTCCTGTGTTCAAAATATGACCAGGAATCCCATATAAAACTAGTTCCTGTTTGCCAAGACATCTGTTGGCTAAAATACACTGTTATGGACAATGCTGGTATCACTGGTACCGCAGGTTACATACGCTTCAGGTTACAGACTCCGCTAACCTTGAAATAGTGCTTCAGGTTAAGAACTTTGCTGCAGGATGAGAACAGAAATCGTGCTCTGGCAGTGCGGCAGCAGCAGGAGGCCCCATTAGCTAAAGTGGTACCTCAGGTTAAGAACAGTTTCAGGTTAAGTACGGACCTCTGGAACGAATTAAGTACTTAACCCATGGTACCACTGTAATGTGATTGTTTTTAGCTGTTTTTAGAATGTTTTTAATGATATTGTTACTGATGATTTGCCATCCCTGCTTGCTTTGGGAGGACAGGTAGAATATAAGTTGATCAACAAGCAAACAAAGAAACAACATAACTCTCCCAACCTTACCCTTCAAACTATCTTTATGTCACTATATCCCCATCCATCAGCTTAACTCTAACCAACTCTTACCAGCCTCAACCCTGGAGAAAGGCTCCTGCTCCTTAAAGCACTCTGCCACTCTTGTTCACTTCCTCTTTTACTTGGGGTTTTCCTCCCAGAATTCCTGTGAGCTTCCCTTGCTGTTTAAAATTTAAGATGACTGTCTCACACACTCAGTTATATTCATCACAATTTGGACATAGGGGAGGAAAGCTGTCCTTAATGGCCCAAGGTGCAAACTTCTCCAAAAATCTGAAATTCAAATTCTTAGGGGAGAAACAATGAAGAATATCTGATTTCTTTACTTTCCATGATCAGAAGTGTTTTTTTTTTAGCATGAGCAATTACTTGGCCAAACAAGCAAAGCAAAACTTTCAACTGTCCTACTGCCAAATTAAGAATGTTTGGGAATTCCAACTGAAATGGAAATGGGATCAGAAATTGTTGATGTTCACTTTTCATCCATTGTCTGAAATGGGACTCAATCCAGTGAATGCTATTGATATTCACTGCTGTTTCCTGCCCACAAATTGTATGTAACCAATGATTCTCCCACTCAATATTTGCACTGTGTTTCCTTTGCAATGAATGGTGCGGAGTAATAATGCCATTAAGAACATAATTAAGAACATAATATTCCTCCACAGTAGGCAGCAAGGTGAATAACATAGTTTCTTCAGAAGCTGAGCTGCAGTGGAACTGAAACAGTACTGCATACAACAAATATGGGTCGGAATGTAAATCAATGCCTTCTTACACCCCTAATCCCAATTGGCAACATAGGTCCTTGTTGGTAGTGTCTGTGTGTTTAAATTGCTGCTTACTATTTTTTAACTTTGCAGTATCTAGATCTATTCCAGTGGATGAGCCAGACTGAGCCAAACACTTCGCACCTCCCCTTAAATGATGGCCTGCTCTGGCATAAAACAGTATATAAAAATAACAATGATGATGACTCTGGGTGGGGGATGAGGAAGGAAACCTGTAAAGTTTGACATTGCATATATTTCCTACCTCCCAATGTTGGCTGTGTCACAGCACAGAGATGAAATGAAAGTATATTGAGCATGGGGCTGTCAGAGGTGCTTTTAGTACAAACTCCCAGGTTTATTTCCAATTATATACTGGTTTTTACTTAGCCTCAGCCTTCTTTTGTCTTGTTCTTATGCTTTCTTTGTCCATGTCCCCCTCCTTACCCAAAAGCCCATAGGTCTACTGGTTTGACCCACCTGCTAGTAACCCACCAACAGAATCAAGGTGATGATTGACCCAAAATATTAAAAACTAAAGTAGGAACAGGGTTTTTTTTCAGGACTGAATATAGGGTGCTGTGTGATCAGACAGTAATTCAAAAGGTGAAGCCAATCCTCCTTCTTTTGGGGTATAAAGGTAAAAATGAAAGTAAAGTAAATTTATACATTAACACACTAGCAACAGGAGACAACATTCTCTTTCTTTTCAACACAGACTTTCCCATGAAAATGTTTATATTTTAAAAGTACTTTACCATGGCAGCACAAGCTAAGGTATTATTTTCCTCAGGAAAAAGAAAATACAAGTGGAAAACAAAAGCACAATATTTATCCCCCCACCAGAGCTGAACCTGAGCAGAATAAATGTTGCAAATGTATATGATTCCATCTTACAATCTCAGATGGAACTGTCAGAGGAAATTGTCTTTCTCAGCCATTGACACAAATGGGGTAGAAGAAGAATAGACTCGCAAATGTCTGTTAAATTTTGCAGTTGCTATCCATTGGGCATCACACAAACACTAGGTCTTCTGAAGCAGTCTAAAGCATGATACATATTGTTTATTGAACCAGCTAAATTATGAGTCCAGTTGTGGATATTGACTGTGAATTATTGTGCAAACAAGCCCATTTCAAAGGAAATATTACAAGTCCTTTTAGTATTATCTGAAAACAAAAATAGTCTCTCAGACTATTTGTGTACACAAAGTCACAAATGCCAGCATAGCAAAGCAAACATTTCTTGAAAACTTTGGGAATGGAATCTTTTTGACTGCTCTGAGCTGTCCAAATGCTTCCCCATCTCTTTTTTTGCCATCAAAGAAAACCTGTAGTGCTGAGAGATAAGTTAGGGTGAGAATCAAAGACAGGCCCTTAACTACTCAGTAAGTTTTACAGCTGAGAAGGAATTTGAACTTGGGTCTTTCAAACCACTATCCACAATACAGAGCCCCAACTGCCTTGAAATACAATATAATACTGTACAATACAATACCAAACAAAAAACAAAAAAACCACACCTTATTAGATTCGTATCTTATCCTTTCTCTAGGTTGTAAACATGTACTTACTCATTTAATCCTTAGTCTCCATGCCTTGTCTCTCCATGCCTTGTCTCTCAAATCCCATGTCTATGACTAAGGACAGATGGATCTGTTTATTTCCATTCCATGCAAATGCTGAAGCTTAAGTTTCTGTATTAATCTATGATGTTGATGATACAATAGTTTTTTAAAATCTTCACAAATATTGTATTTCAATGTGTATTATCACAAGATACAATTAGATATGTAAGCTAATAGAGCCAGTGTGGTGTAGTGGTTCAGAGCGGTAGTCACGTAATCTGGGAAACCGGGTTCGTGTCTCCGCTCCTCCACATGCATCTGCTGGGTGACCTTGGGCCAGTCACACTTCTTTGAAGTCTCTCAGCCCCACTCACCTCACAGAGTGTTTGTTGTGGGGGAGGAAGGGAAAGGAGAATGTGAGCCGCTTTGAGACTCCTTAAAGGGAGTGAAAGGCGGGATATCAAATCCAAACTCTTCTTCTTCTTCTTCTTCTATCTCAGTATGTGCAATCCTAAATGCATTTTATCTTATCCTAAACGAAACACAAATAAACAACTGGAATGGGTTTTTTTTTCTATTTTGATACTTATTCTGGTACATTTCTGAGTTGTAAAATGTACCACAAATTTTGCCAAAATACAGAAGCTGAAGGGTACACGTACATTAGTCAAAGTGGTGCAGATCAAGTCAGTTCACGCTGAAATTCACAGGAATTGAAATCCCTAAGCATTCCTATGCCTGCCAATGCTTCAGGGATTTCTTCCTTGAAGCACCCTATGCCTACCCAGTTTCTGCCTCTATTACTGCTCTCGCCCATCTTCATTACACATAGGCTGTACAGTAGATCCTCTGAACTTGCCAATATATTTGCATCCTCTATGAAGCTTACCACAATGCTAAGCAGAGCAGCAATGGTGTTTATGGCAAGATCCAAATACAGGGAGTTCTGAGATTTTCTCATTTCAAGAATAACGCAAAGGCCCTCCCATTTCCCCCCATTGGATTATGTACATCCAATACTGCCTTTATTGGGGATTTGCCTGAAGGTACAATCTGCTCCTAATATGTTTGGAAATTACTGTTCCATTATAGTCACACCAATATGCAATCAAATAGAAATTATAGGGGAGGCAAAGTGATTTGTCTTCTTAATGAGAGTCACCTTGCTGATTCCTCCAGTGCTTTCAGCAATCATTAGCTGTGCTGGTGAAATAAACAAGAGGCAGTTGCTTCTTGGGTGGTAGCAGCAATCCACAGTGAGACCAGATGGGCAGCTCCCCCAAATGACTAATCCTATTTAGAGCACTAAACATTTTTCTTTTACTGTCTTGGCTTCCCATAGCAGTGGTCCCCAATTCTTGACAATGTAGCCAACCTCATGCACGACAGTGAAAATGCGACCAAACCTTGCCTTGGAAAAACAACAACACCAGGAGGATTAGGCCCTTTCTGGCAGAGAAGATTAAGACTCCTGCTGCTTCTAAATGGGCTTGATATATTGTTACTACCTACTGAAAAAGGATCCCACGAGATCCATCAGTGACTCTTTAGTTTGTAAGCATTCAGCAAGCCTGATGTTATTTGGAAAACTGTGAGCTGGCCAGACATTTTGCAGTAGTGAAGGCAATAAGGATACCCATGGGTAAGAAAAATGGGGAGAGGTGATAGCTCCAGGTATCCACTGACCTTGCTTTGCATGGAACAGATGTGGATTGTGGGCAACATCTTTCCAAAACTTATCAATTAAAGGTACAAATAGGAATGGGAGGCAGCACTAAGAGTCTCCACGTTGCAGCCATATTGAAAATTGGATGAAATATGATAAGGAACTCTGTGTTTGTGCCAGTTTGGTTTCAATTTCATGTGAATCTATACAATCCGAACTTCTGAAAACAATATGTTAACTAAAATGCAGCTATCCTTCAAAATCTGCATGTATCTGAATTTTGCACTGGAAATGACTGTAGAATGTGTTTTCTGCTGTATGAGGCTGGAAGTCAATTTGAGTATATGAGTGGATTTGCAAGTGCCTTTGACTTTTCTCTTACAGAATCATTGAATTCTAGAGTTGGAAGAAACCCTCAGGATCATTCAGTCCAACCACCTGCAGTGCAGGAATATGCAGCTGTCCAATACGGGGATTGAACTTGGTATGGGAAAATATTAGTTTCAGACTCCATTATTGTCTGAAACAAGACAGGTGGTTGAAACCATATGCCTGGAGGAGAGCAGCTCAGTGCTCCACACTAACAGAATTCACATGTAGACTGAGAGCACAAAAGGCTTGGTTTACCCATTTCCTCCCAAGGTGAAGGGAAGTGACATACTGTAGGCTAAGCCTGGCAGGACAGATTACTCTATGGCATTAACCCCTTACTACATTAAATCCAAGCACACTGGTCATATGAGGCTGGTTGCCCTACACCAGGGATGTCCAACAGGTAGATCATGATCTACTGGTAGATTGCGGGGGGGGGGGGTGTATGTAAAAAAAAATCATGATCTACATGCAGAAAGTGCAAAGTACATGACAAACCAAACCTCTGAATGAGTCACACTGTGATGCCAGAATGACTATTTTTACACATTACATTTTCTTAAATAGAGTAAATTTTATTTTATGATCATTTTGCTAAGGTGTGCTCTTGTTATTCTATCCTATTTCTTCATTGTATGACAACCAGTGGTTTGCACAAAATCACAGGTTTGATTGGATTATAGCAATTCCTCTTCGGAGAGGTCGTACTTTTGCAGCTTCAATTTACATCTGAATGGTGGGCATTTTTTAAAGACACACAAGGTAGAATATGCACTCTACATTCTTTAGTGTACACTGCAAATCTCCCAGACAATAGGAGCCCAATTTTACCTTGGGGAGCTATATTTTATTGTCCTTAACATCATGATTAAGCTGGTCTTACCTTTGAGTGATTCTGCCATTTGTTACTGGTTTGCTTGCATTGACTGACAAGGAACTCTTTTCTGAGATGATGTACACTGCTCTCCCTTCAAAACTTTCCTGGATTTTCATCAAAACTTAAAGTACAACCTCAGTCTATCACTTAGTCTGTGCAGTATCGAATTCCCATGACATCTATTCTTTCTACCACCACACATGATTTCTAATTCTCGCCCTGTTCGTTTCTGGGGAGAAGATGAAATTCAGAAACAACAGAAATGATGGCTTGTTCTTACATTACACGTGGGAAATCTAAGTGTAAGGATTCTCAAAAGACCAACTGATCATATAGAAATGTCCAAGAACTTTTTAAAAAAATAAATTGAAGGAAGACTCAGGTTTTCCATTATAATAATTACATATAAGTTTCTGAAGTTTGCCCATTACTAGCAGTCTCTCTTTCACTTTAGTAAACAGATTAGCCTGATTTGGGTTACAGATACACAGCTGTGCATACAAAGAACATTAGAAGACTCCTGCTCTATCAGGTCATAGTAACAAAAGAATACAGGAAGCTACCTTAAACCAAAATCAGGGCAGTGGCCTGTCTAGTTCAATATTGTCCACAGTGATTTCAGAGAGGGGGCTTCTTTCAGCTATGCTTTGAGATGCTAGAAACTGTCTTTCTACCTTCAAAGCAGATGCTGTATCACTGATCTATGCTCCTTCCCCCTATGTGTTTCTATGTCTATAGTTATATCTATTTGACTATAAAAAATATATCTCAGTTAAAAACATTTCTAAAAGATGCCTCCTTCTGTGCACAATAAGCTTGGGAGGTATTTGCCCAGCAGCAGTATAGCCCAAGGTTTTGCCCAGTATCTTATTTGCATGGTGGGCTCATGCCCTTGCAGAGGAGAGGGGGAAAGCCTATATAAGGCTGCTTCCTCTGGAGCTCAGGGCCATTTTGCCTTGAGAGCTGCAGGAGGACACAACATCATGGGGGGGGGGGATTCTGACAGTAAGTTCTGTTCGACAGTTGAACACTCTCCCTCAGGAGGTTGTGTGTGGACTCTCCTTCTTTGAGGATTTTAAAGCAGAGGTTGGATGCTCACCTGTCATGGATGCTTTTGCTGAGATTCCTGCATTGAAGGGGGTTGGACTGGATGACCCTTGGGGTCCCTTACAACTCATGATTCTATTATCATTCCTTGATATGTTACCCCCCATTGCAATTGTCTAACCCTGTTGTGGTCCTATTGTTCCTGGGATTTTTTACTGGATACCAGTTAGGGGAAGCACCATGGCAATTCTTCCGGCTCCCTTTTCAAGTGTGCCATTCAAAAGCAATTTGAAATAAATGAAATAAATTAATAATTTAACAAATAAATAATTCACCTATTTAGGGCACTGGGTGAGAGGGCATAAAACGCTTTATCAGGCTGGTCTCCCCCTCTTTCCTCAGCCATGTGGTTTCTTTCTTTCTTTCTTTCTTTCTTTCTTTCTTTCTTTCTTTCTTTCTTTCTTTCTTCTGTTGAATGTGTGTGTAGCAGCTTTTAATGATGTAAAATGGCCAATAAACATTCATTTCTCATGCGAACCTTGTGACCCTGGAAGATACTGCAGCCTTACAAAGTAAGAAGTTAAAATCTTGTGTGTGTGCAACAGTGCCAGCTGACGGTTTTGTGTGGGTATTGCAGCTTTGCAGTGTATAGATTTAAATGCGTGTGTGTGCGTGTGTGTGTGTGGCCTGGGCAGTTTTGAGGTGAGGTCCATTGGCCTGCTAGCATTATGCACCCTTGTTGGTTGATGTACTAAATGAGTAAGTACCTAGCTAAATAAATAAATAAATAAATAAATAAATAAATAAATAAATAAATGTAAAGGAATTCAATGAATAAATAAATACACAATTTCTGGCAACTGATTATGTTATATTCTGTCATTGATAATTACAATTAAAATCTGAATTAATTAACATATATAATAAAAGGAGTAAATTTTACTATTGCAATAAATTATGGGACACATGCTGGATGGGCTTCAAGCACAAATATCTACCCCTGAGCGATACCAGCGGAACGTCCCGAGTTCAACACACTGGGGTGTTGTGGCAATGTACCCTAGGGGGTGGACGGATGGTTTTGTTGGAGTGTAGACAATATTACCTTGAGTTGTTTAACAGGCATGATTGAATTATGTGGGTGAGTGGAAATAAAGTGGTACCTCGGCTTAAGAACTTAATTCATTCCAGAGGTCCGTTCTTAACCTGAAACTGTTCTTAATCTGAGGTACCACCTTACCTAATGGGGCCTCCCACTGCTGCCACATCACTGCCAGCGATTTCTGTTCGCATCCTGAAGCAAAGTTCTTAACCCAAGGTACTATTCCTGGGTTAGTGGAGTCTGTAACTGAAGCGTCTGTAACCTGAAGCGTCTGTAACCCGAGGTACCACTGTATAGGAACAGGGGCAAAATTGTCATTGCCATTTGCCCTGATTGCATGTTCCACCAACTGAATTGTTGGTGTTGCTGGATGATTTGATGATGATGATGATGATGATAGTGGGACACTAAGTATAGACCCTGAAGTGGAAGTTAGAAAAGCCCATCTGATGGGGCAGTCTGGTGTTCTTTGTTGGTTTGTGTGGCATTGTTTTCTAACATCAGTACCTCCTTAAGTTCTCTCAACAGGTATGACCTTTTTACATCCCTAGCCAATGGCCTGATCCAGGATGAGGAAGATTCATCTGTTCACTCTCTGGTAATTGTGTGGTGTCCCCCTCATGCAATTCATACAGCTGTTTCATGCTTAAAAACTTTCCCTGAACAAAAGGGGGGAGATACTGGCTGTGGTCATCAAATGCTAATGGAACAATTTCAACACACAAACACACACCATTAAAAATGCTTCACAGAATGCCAGATATCTGATGCACTCTTAAGCATTTACCAGAATGAAGTGCTTACAACAATCCAAGACTTGCTATGAGATGTCTCATATATTAAAGCTACAAATAAAAACATTTTCAGTAGTACTGCTCCAACGAGAATCTTGGTGTTTTCTAGGCATCTAGTTCATTAGCCACTGTTTGATTTACAGATGCACACTGCTTTGAGTTCGTAAACGAAGTGAGGTTTACAGCTCAATACTGAGAGACAATATTCTGGGCTGCTTTTGGAACCAGTGGTGGCATGACAGCTGCAATGAAACTTTATGTGGAGATAGACATGGTTTGTTAGATGTCCGGTGTGTGCAAGGGTTATATGGCTGTGGAAAGGTCACTGCTTCTGCTTTATTGCTTATTCTCAAGTGCCTGAGCAACACTTGCCACTGTTCTATTCTTTAGTGACCAAACCAGACTGCTTACAAATGAGATGCAGCGAGTTTTGGTGCAAACCTGGAAGTCAAGGAAAGTTTCTTGTTTTTCCACTGGACTGGCATAGCTCCTCCAAATGCTTAGACTGTTCAGAAGGGCATAAGCACAGCGTAAGACCATTTTTGTTGGATGCAGACTGTCCCAGAATCACTCTGCTGTGTATTTTAATATGTATGTTTTAATTTTAATGTTTGCATATTTGGTTTTTATAATTTGCTAAATTATTTAGAAGCCTGATTGGATATCAAACAAGTATTATGCAGTGACCAAACAATCAATTGATCATTATAATTCATATACTTTTGCATTGATGTGTTAATATCAATGGGTTTGTGTTTTTCAATATGTTGTAAGTCACTTGGAGAGTTCTGTGTAACAAGTGACTCATAAAATGATGATGATGCAATTCTGAAGAAAGCAAAATGGTAGCCACCAAACTGTTAACTAGGATAGGAAGTTTTACCCTTTTCATTTTTGCCCTTTCCAAGTCAGGCAACGCAAACTGAATTGAATTGAATATTAAGCAAAATTCCATACAAACATGTGCGTATTAGAATAAATTCACACTAAAATGCTAGTGGGTTTTCATGTTAATTAAAAAAAAAAAAACTATTGTGGAAAACTATTTTCCAAACTATTGTGGAAGTATGGATAGCTAGATTTTAAACTGGAAAAATGAGATGCCCAGATTGACAGATTTGCCCATCCCTAGCGGCAACACAATTTCCCACACATCAGGAACAGAGCAGCAGTAACAAGTCGTCCTCTAGGAAGCTGATAGAGTAGCACAGAGAATTAAAAAATCCCACCTAGGGTTCTTATTTAAAGGCCCCTGGGACCTAGCATATGCTGCATCTTAAGATACTGGTATCTGGTGTGGAAGTTTGCAATATACCTCCCCCACTTCCAGCCCCTTCCTCAAAAAATAAATCAAATTATAGGCATGGAAACTCAAAACACTGGACCAATATAAAAAAGCTCCTTTAAACAAGCAAACAAACAGAAAACAAGTTTGTGCCTCAGTTTGTCACTGTAGCAAAAGGAGACACCTCTGAGAATCAGGTTGACTCCATGCTAAAAGCATTATAGAAAGAGATACAATATTTACTACTTATGAAGAAATACAATTTGCAATGCCACCACACTTCCATTTTCCACCTCGCTGTGGATAAAGAAAGCCAACATATGCGGGTGGAGTGTGTGTGCAAAGCCCTGATAGATGTTTTCACGTCAGCACTTTTGCTTCCTTGAACATCTAAATGAAACTTGTAAGCCTGGGTACATATTAGGTGTTTTCATGCCACGACTAATATCCTTTAAGGAGACTAGCGGTGTGGCTAACCTTATTTAATAACTGTCTAGGGAAGCAACATTTTTCACCCTGAAAATGGAGCCTGATGCATACCTCGTAATATGGAGGAAAGGATAAACAGGGATAAAATGGGGGCATTTTTAACATCATTTTTAAAATGGGGGCATTTTTAACATCAGACCTTCCCGGGGCCCTCTGTGGCATAAAAACATTCACAAACAACTAAGAAGGACCATACACAATTTAGAAACTTTGCTTCTCTCGCTTACACCAACGTAGACATTGAGCTCCTGAAAACTGAGGTATATCTGGGAACATGGGAAGCTGCCTTATGCCAACTCAGGTCATTGGTCAATTAAGCTTAGTATTGTCTACACTATTTGGCAGAAGCTTCCTAGGATTTCAGACGGGCTCTTATGATCCTACTTGAACTTAGGAACATAATGAATCCACAGGCCCATCTAGTCAAGTGTTATGTTCTCATAGAGGCCAAGCAGATGCCTATGGGAACAGCACATACAGGACCAGAGCATGACCATGCTTTACCTCCTGCAGTATCCAGCAACTGGTATTCAGAAGCATACTGCTTCTGACAGTGGATATAAGACATAGTCATCAGGGTTAGCAGCCCTTGATAGCCTTCCCATCCACAGATTTATTGAATCCTCTTTTAATGTTGGTAGCCATCATTGCCAAGGATTGAACCTGGGTCATTCTTTAGGCAAAGCAGATGCTCTACCACTGAGTTAGGGCCCTTCCAAGCAGAACATGAGCCCCAACTGCTGTGCAAGAACATCTGGTGCTACGTTAGAGCAGCTGCAAGAGCTCCTACTCAAGGTGATGGTATGGGCCTTCAATTCCTCACCAGGGCTGCTGCCAAAATAGGATGAGACTTTATGGGGCAGTGTGTATTGCTTTCAAGCTATGTAAGAATCGTTGACACAGGGATATAAAGAGGTCCTCCCTTATATTCAGCAGTGGGTTGTGAGGGAGAAGAGACAGTGATATCCTCCCAGTGGCAGCAGCACTACGGTTGCTGGAATGGGGCTAGATAAGGTGGTGGTGAGGTTGGTGGCGCACTAAGTGGTGGTGATCCTGCAAGTATGCACACCCACACACCTATGGAGATACCATTGCCAATCCAGAGCTCCCCTGACCTAACCCCAACCACCTTGTTCTACATTATACCTCTCTTGACAAGTATAGGACCACCACCAGGAGGCTGCTCCTGCCTCCATCCTCATTAATCAGCCACCACCACTTGTATTAAGGCAATACATTGAGTTGAGTGCAATCCATTCCAACTGAGGGTGGTTCTCCAAGTCTTTTTATGCAAAACATGGGCTATGCCAATGTGGAAACTAGCTTATAACAACTAAGAAAATGCCATAGATTCCATATCATAGATTAAAAAGTCGTATAAGATGACTTTTTAACCCCGGAAAAGAGGTTAAAAAGTCGGGGGTCGTCTTATACGCCGGGTATGGAGCCCACCCACTGCTGCTTTGGAAGCAGCAGCAGTGGGCAGCGGGCTCCATGCTGGGAGGAAGCTGCCCGGCGAAGCTGCCCAGCGATGCTAAGCCGGCTTCGCTGGGCAGCTTTCTCCCGGCGCAGAGCTGCCCAGCGTATTAGGCGACTGGGCTTATAAGATGAACCCCCAAATTGGCAGCTGCCAATTTGGGGGGTCATCTAATATGCCCACTCGTCTAATACGCCAGAATCTACGGTATGTAGTTTCTAAACATAATTCCAGCTCAATGGATAAGAAAGCATTTTGGATTGAGGGTGGGGGAAACTTCTCCACTGAAGTCAGAGAAGGAGGAGCTATTTTAAAAACCTGCACGTACAAGATTTAAATCAAACTTCCTGCATAACACCATACTCTTGTAACTTCATCCTCTCTAGAGAACTCTCAAGTTTTAATAGTGTTACGTTTTGTTTTCTTCCTGCTTTTCTATACATTATACAATATTGATAACTATTAATAAATCATGTGTGCTAACCTGCAGGGTATGGTACAAAGCACATCAATTTACTCATGCTTTTCCCCCTCCCCGCCCCCTTTTGGGGCAGATATTTATATTCTAATATATTTTTTCTAGTTAACATTTAATAGCAATTTTGTATTGTCTGCTTTTGTACAGCCAGAGGCAGAATTATTAAAATGAAATAAGCAAATATATATTCTACCAACAGGAAACCGGAAACCATTGTGCTCATTCCATTCTTTATATCAAACTGTCAACTCAAGTAAATTTTAATCTAAGGATTTGCTGCATCAGCTAAATGTACTGTATGGGCTAAGAGACTGTGACCCCTGGTTCTAATTTGGCTTCTACTCTCAATTTGCTATATTGCCATAGGCAATTCCAGGGGGTGGGGGGATAAGAGGTAGAGTTCATGCTTTCAGTGGTGGCTGGTGCCCATTGGGCAGAAGGCAGAAGGCACGGAGATCAAGAATTGGTGGAGTGAGCATCAACAACAGGCAGAGGCAATCAATTTGAGTTTGGTCCCATCATTCTCCTTGTTGCATTCCACTGTAGGGACAGGGGAGGCTGACAGGCAGTGATACCTCCTGGAGTGGCTGTGAGGGAAAGCTGAGGTTTTGGGGGAAATTCTCCACTTGCCCTAATGGATCAGCCTTCACTGCATGCTTTACTGTGTAACTTACAGAAGTTCCAAAGTTCACTCCATCTTAAAGGATCAGGAACCAAGTGAAGAATCAGAATAGGCACTGCTGGGAGAGGTGCACATGTCTGACCTGGAAACATGGAAGACCATTGTACAGTGGAACCTCGGTTGTTGAATGTAATCGATTCTGGAAGATTGTTTGGCTTCCGAAACTTTCGACAATTCGAGGCACAATTGCCAGTCGGCAAATTCCTTTCAAAAAATGGAGAAACGCTCCTCAGAAGCCATTTGACTTCTGAGCTGCGTTCAAAGACAGAAACATTCACTTCCGTGTTGTTGGCGTTTGGGTTCCGAATTCTTCGGCTTGCGAAGCATTCGACAACCGAGGGACCACTGTATTGTGAGGGCTTAGTGGTGTAGAGCAGTGGTTCCACACATGCCCAGATCTCCTCTTGGGGGTACCAGACTCTCCTCCAAAAACTTTACTGTAGACTGAGGGTAGGTGCTATATATGGCCCATCCATTGCCATTCTAGGGAATTCACAGCAATTGAAGAGGCATAAACTCTGAGAGATTCACTCACATATATAAATTTCTATTGCAATAGCCAGTCCAGCATTAGTTTATGTCTATCTGGACAGGAAGTCG
Organism: Podarcis liolepis; assembly: GCF_965112155.1. Lineage (NCBI taxonomy): Eukaryota > Metazoa > Chordata > Lepidosauria > Squamata > Lacertidae > Podarcis > Podarcis liolepis. Next base: position 14,151,526 of record NC_139570.1, on the reverse strand, counting down.
CCATTAGAAGTCCCTGAAGAAGCAAATGGACCAATGGTCTGACTTGGTCTGACTGCTTGCTTGGTGTATTCTATGTCCATTGCAGCCCCCCTGTACACAGAGCCCAAGCTGTTCCTTAGGTCCGAGAGGTAATCAAGAATTATGCATGAAGAGTCAGGAGGCTGCAGCTGGAGAGAAGGATGGTTATGAATCATAGGCCCCCAGTTTGTGAGTGGAAGTGCACAAGACTCCACTGGATCCTAGTCCCTGTTTACACCTGTTCAGTGCAAGAGAACCACTAGTACAGCAAACTGGGTCCTGAAGGGTAAGAATGTGGGAACATGGCTATTAAAGAGGGAATTCAGAGACAGGATGTTGTTTACTACTTTACCTATTGCTAGGGTTGTTGGAGAATTCTGTTGGAAATATTAATGGGGGCAGAAATTCTTGCAATTTTTAGGGATCATTAAGTGTGTGACTTAAATGGTTAATTCTCTTTTTTTGACAGGGTGACAACAGACTCTGATTGACTGGAGGTTCTAGTCAGTTGGGAGCTAGTTGTCAGTGAGAGAAATGGTTGAGATTTGATGGTTGGAGGAACTGGAGGGAAAAGGCATTCAGAAGGACTCCCCCCTACCCTCCCAATGGCTGCCTGTAAATAAGACAAACTTCTCTCTTTCTTTCTGCTCTTACTATGAACTGGTTTTGTTCCTTTTACCTCAATAAAATATTATCAGTTCCTTTTCCCTCTGGACTCCATCTGCTATATTCCAGTTACTTTGCTAATAAGGAACACAAATCACGTAAGTGAATGTGAGTTTTACCCGCTATCACTGCTTTTCCTGCCTGCAAACATCATGAAAGTAATTACATTATTTACTGCATTGTTCCCTTCCATGGAAATGCATAGAAATTAATGATGCAATTAATTACATGTGTTTTGATCATAGCAGACAGTGAGAAAAATAATGCAGATTTTAACAGAAGCTGAGCTGTAGAAGGCCAGAAACAGTGCTGGTTGCTATGAATGCAGGGCAGCATGGACACTTCTTCCACCTTACACCCCTACTTGCCCCATTTGGGAAGAGCCTATTAGGAGAGGGAGGTGAGACAGGCATGCATACAGGCTCATTGTATTTAATAGGGTATCCTGCTGCAGGTCACCCTCTTGGGAGATCACCACAGGATTCACCACTCACCCACACAGGCAATAAGGAGCCTGCCTGGTGATAAAGGGGCAGGATGGCAATGGACCTTGCTTTGGTTTATTCAGTCACTGTATTCAGGATCAAGGAAGTATTTTTCATGCTGACAAATTGGCCGGTCTTCATGTTTTCACCTACCTCGTAGCAACTGTCACAACTTTGGCGGGCAAGGCATTGGCTTGGATCCTTAATTGAGTGGGTAACCATTAAAGGGGTCCAGAAGGAGTGTCTATGTCTGGGAGCCCAGGTGGGGACCGATGGGCCAGAACACCTCTGGATGGGGTCATGGCACCTGATTTATGTTAGAGGCGACTCTCAACTTCAGGCCCAACCTCACAGGGTTTTATCAACCAGCAGGTGGGTTGCTTGATATTGGATCTATGCCTAATGCCTTGGCCAAACTTACTGCCATCTGCAATCAATAAAGTTGTGGCTTATTTCAACCCAAGTACCAATTTCCTGTGTTTACAGTGGTACCTCTGGTTACAAACTTAATTAGTTCTGGAGGTCCGATCTTAAACTGAAACCGTTATCCTGAGGCACACTTTGGCTAATGGGGCCTCCCACTGTGCACGTGCCAGACACATGCAATTTCCGTTCACATCCTAGAGCAAAGTTCACAACCAGGAGCAGCTATTTCCAGATTAGCGGAGCTCATAACCTGAAGTGTTTGTAACCAGAAGCATTCAAAACCAGAGGTACCACTGTATTTATATGGTCTGCCTCAAACTATGCCACAGACATCATGCACCTACTGTGGCAAGGAGACTTCCATTGAATGCTTCAACTGAACCTTATTTTGGTTACCTGGTTGGGGATGCTCTTGTTAGTTCAGCTAGTCAAGTCACACAATCAGACTATGGAGAAATCGATCTGATATCCTCATAGATGTGCTTTAGAAAATGCATGCAATCCAATGGGGATCCATGCAAACAATTGTGAGTAAATTGGAGCTAAGTGAAATATACAAGTTCTCAGTTTCTTCCAGGTGCAAATTCTTGCCAAAGACCATTAAATTTCACTGAAATGCTTTTTCATATTTATTTATGGTTGCCCCCAAAACACATTTTATTAAATGCATGCAAAAACAATTATATGTCTATTTCTATATAGAGATTTGCATGATATCTTCCTGCCTTAATTGATTACCCAACATCAATTTGGGTACTATATAGTAAAGACAAGTGCAAAAGACTGATTTCCATAGGCACTACATTTATCTTCTCCTGAGATTTATAACAATTTCATGAAATGCTCATCAGCACTCTAAAACATGCGAGTGGAGTGTGTTGTGGAATCCTGAAACAGACTGTTGCATGTGCACAGAGATCTGGACAATGAAAGGCTACATACTGTTTGAGCAGAGGAGAATTAGGAGATGAGGAAGAAGCTGGAGTAGTCCTGGACTGCAGCAGGATGAAGGTAAGGTCTGGAATGTCCCAGACATGGCCAAGATTTGGCCATCAGAAACAGTGTCTGAGCGGAAACTTTTGTTTCCGGATTTTCACTTTTTTGAAATATGGCAACCCTAGAGGAAGCAACTTACTTCAAGCAGCATCACAGAAGGAAGAGGGGGATCAAGGCAGGAATTGGTGTTGTCTTTAGCAAGGGGCTGGAGGGACAAGTATTGTGAGCTCTGTCTTGGGATAGGATAAAAAAGGACTATGAGTTGGATAGTCCACCCTGGCACAGAAAACAACAATAAGGAAATGGACTGGGTGCCTTTGATGAGAAGAAAGTATGCAGAAACTGGACGTGACAGAGAAACCATCTGCAAAGGGGGGGGGGGAGAGATTAGAGAAGATAACCTCTCCTCTCCAACACCAGGTTAACAAAGGACAGTAGAATAAGGAGAGAAAGAATGTCTGTGTAGTGAGGGAGGAGGGAGATTCATCTAGATTCAAACATCTAGAGAAGTCATAGTTACAGTCCACATTATCACCCTATGCCACTTTCCTCACTGTTTGCTAAACTCCCATTTCATACTCCAATGGCCCATCAGGCTACCACACAGAGAGACTCTCACAACAGTAAAACACTGATATGCCACACTTTGTGAATGCGGTTAGATATTTTTTTTAAGGATGAGAAAAATCACCAATGCATTCAACTCTGAATTGACAGAGGCTCTCTCTCTCTCACACACATAGTAGGGGTTCCCTCCCAGTTTTGTCCCAATCCCTGGATGCTTTTAGTGACTTCTTTCCTTTCTTCCACCCCCTCTTCTCTTCTCTTCTCTTCTACACTGAACAAGCCAGACAACCTTCAACATCGTGGTAGAGCAAGAAGGCCCTCTACAGAACATACAATGCTCAGTATTCATCAACAGCATATTAAAAGTAGAAGAATTAAAGTTGGATAGATAGATAAAGATTGATAGATAGACATCACACACACACCATACATACACACATACACACACGCATACATGCAGCAAGAGAGCGAGGGAGCTGTTAGCTTGGGTGAAGGAGCATTTTCACAGCACGGAAGGATTTATATCTTCATAAAACCCATTTGTCTCATTAATGACTGCAGAGTGACAGCCACATCACCAAAGCCAGAAAACTACCCTTGGCAAAATCATGTTCCCAAACACTTATTTGTAGGGGTAATGCAAATCAAGGTGTGGGGTTTTATGGGAGAGGTTCAAGAGGTGCCCACTTGCCTGTGTCACTGCTGCATACAGCAGTAGCAAGGCCAGCATCATGCAAATGCACCAGCAGAGCCAATCTGGCACTTCTGCCAATGATTTTGCACTGTGCCAATCTTGCCACTGCCTTCCCCATTCCCCTCTCTGAACATGGTATGAAGCAGCATTTCATGTTCACACTATCACTACCTCATGCCATCCACTATTGATTCTCATGGGAATAATTTATCAGGGGCTATATGCCAGTGGTGGATAGGTCCTGAAGCTGGTGGTAGGTGGAACAAGAGGCTAAACATAGGTGGAGCACTACCCCTTTATTTCTCTCTCTCTCTCTCTGGTACCTCTCCTCCTGCTGAGCAGCATGCACTTTCCAGAGGTCTGGGCCGATTGCCTGCAGAGGGCTTCCCCCCTTCCTTTTGCCACAGGAACATCAAGGCAGATGGCCATTGCTCCATCTAGCTCAGAATTTTCTGTGCTGACTGTAAGTGGCTCTCCAAGGTTTTAGATGAGGTTCTCTCCCTGCCTAATTGGGTATGTCATATATTGAACCCTGGGCACTGCTTTTTTTGGGGGGGATGAAGGGGTACGCATACGCGTACCCCTAAGCATTTTGTGAATCTTTGTACTTTGTCCATTTACTGTATTTATTTTGCTTGATTTGAACTCATTTTCTTGAGTTAAAATGAGAGTACCCCTAAACATTTTTTTTAAAGAAAAAAAGCACTGACCCTGGGACTTCTGCATGCAAAACAGCAGGGCCATCTATACCCAGGGGTTCAAGGGGTGTGGGGCACCCAGGCACTGAATTCTGGGGGGGGGACGCCAGGCGCCCACTGCTGAAGCCGCCTAAGCTCTTACCACCAGCACCTCAGAGACCAAGCAACAGCTGCTGCCACCCATAGCAGAGCCCCTGGCCTAGCCTGGCCGCCGCCACTGCCCAGAGCCCTGGCCGAGGGAGGAGAACGAAGAAGGAGTATGGGTGAAATCAGTGGCAGTGGCAACATCTGCAGCGACGGGGAGGTAGAAGGTGGTGGCGGGAAGGCGAATGCAGTGGAGCTGGATGGGCAGCTGCTGCAGTGCTCCTGCAGACTGGAACAGGCAATGGAGTGGCTCCCACAGAAAAGGACAAGGGACGGCGGCAGCAGCAGGAACCATCTTCACCCCTCGCAGCTGTGGCACTGTCTCAGGCCAAGCCCAAGTCGGGCTTGGCGGTGAAGCAGGAGCAGCTGCTGGCACTGCAGAGACCTTGGGAGACGCTGCGTCTGGAGGAGTGGGAGGTGGAGAAGGAGGTGAGGCAAGTGAGCAAGAGCATTGACCAGGTGCTCAAGGAGCAGAAAAGGGAATACAAGCAGATGCACTGCCAAGGCGCAGGCACTCGGCAGTGTGTGGGGCCAGCCAGAGTCCCATCTCAGCCTCTCCCCTCCCTGCCCCACAGAGCCCACCCGTCGAACAGACAGACCCTTCAGGCCGGCGAAGGCACTGTAACCCGTTCCCTGGCTCCAGGGGGGTCTGCTTCGCTGGCCGTGCACACACTCCTTTCCCACCCAGGGAACCCATTGCCCACCACGGTGCAGGCTTCCCTCCCTCCAGGCTGCCCTAAATTTGGGTGTGCTGGGCGGATCTTTGCACCCAGGCGCCACATATGCTAAAGACGGCCCTGCAAACAGAAGCACTACTACTGAGCTAAGTGCCTTCACTCAGCCTATTTCAGTTCTCCTAAGCCATATCCCTTTCCTGCTCTCCAGGCTGCTCCCAACTGAATACTGTTAGTATGTTTAGGACTGGGTGCAGCCACTGAAACAAAGGTTCTCTATCCTGGCATGAAGCAGTGGCCAAGTGTCCCTTTGGGAGGTTGTGAACTCTCCTTCCTTGGAGGTATTTAAGAAGAGGTTGGATGGATATCTGTCATGGGTGCTTCAGCTGAATTGCAGGGGGTGGCTCTCAGGGACCCTTTCAACTCTACAATTTGATGATTTGATGATAAGTGATGATGGTGTTGGGGAGATGACAAAGACATTCAACTACTTCCACACCATTACATATTCCTTGGGGACTCCAGCCTTTCAGCGCCATTTAAATCTAATTACCACACATTAGCTGGGCTAGCGCAGCTCACTCGCCCTGTGCTTCCTTCTACCTGCCTGACATCCAACCTCTTCTCCTTTGAATCTTTATAGAAAATCTTTCAGTGTTTGACTTTCTGCACCTAAAGAGAATTTCACCCATCAGCTGAGACTCTAATAGAGAGCAGCTTCCTTTCCAGAAGAACTTTGATGTGAAGCAAAGACTTTTAGCTTTCAGAAAATGGCTGAAAGGATTTCATTTGGGGGTGGAGGTGGGAAGGGGCAAGAGACCTTTTTAAAGAGAAGAGGCAAGGACCAGCTGATGCACCGTGTTCATATTGGGGGACCTGCATGAAGCCAACATATCTAGTTTATGCCAGAACAGAATGTGCTACCATAATAAATACATTTCAGAACATGGAAGATCCAGATTTCAGTTGGGGCTTTTCATGCTATGAAAAAAAGAAAAAAGAAAGAAGCCAAGCAAAGCTTTGTTTTAGATTCCCTCCCCAAATACAAAGGCTTTATGGACTTGAAAGCAGAGAGCTGGAGCAGTCACAGGCTTAAGCTTTGTTTCCTCACAGGTCTACTTTTATGTGAAATCTCCTTTTGTAATCTTTGCTTTTCTCTTTACGCATTTTAGCCTAACACTAAGCTTTTATAGATGAATAATGGATGCATTCCTTTTAAATACAAGAAAAGTGTTTGCTTTGACTGGATAAAAGGTTCAGGCAGCTCATGTAAGGACAGGCTAGGTATGTTTATTATTATTTTAAGTTTTAACAGCAAAGTACAAGGCAGAAATTGCCTGCCGCACCATTGGATTCCCCAAATGGCTTTCATGAAACAAAAGGAATAGATGTATTATGAATATTGTGTGATCGGGTTCCCTGGAGGTGAAGAATAAAGATACCTCAAAATCTTATGAATGATTATTTCCAGTGCCATGTCTAGAGAACCAAATTGGCAAAGTCTAAAGAACTGTGCCAGCCTTGAGGTTTCATTATCTTATAGCAATGTCACAGCTGCCCTTTGTGTAACTAGCCACTGTGCCCCAAGTACCTGGTGGTCATACCATTTCAGCTCTAAAATTACAACTATCTAAGGTAATGCTACCATAATGCAGTATGCCAGGGGTCACAGACACGCTGCTCATGGCACCGAAAAATGGTATTGGTATGTACCCCCTAAAAAATCTACAATGCACAACAGAATATCTGGCTTCCCTTTTCAGTTCCTCTTTAGCACTGAACATGCTCCCTTAAGCATGGCCGATTGCCCTTGGTGCCAGAACTGGACACCCACTTTCCCTTCCATTCTGAACAGAGAATAGGTGCAAATGGATTTATTTCACAAAAGTTATATATCAGCTTGATTGTAAAAACAAACAAACAATAAAAGACACACCATTCTTTCTATGAGTGAGCATGGTGGTGGCCAATGTAGGTGCCTTTTCCTCACTGGTGACAGAGTTATGGGGAACATGTTATGACATGCCCTCCATGGCAACCATTTGTGTTATATGTCATTCTGTGACTTGTGCTCATAGCACTTCCTCAAATTTCCAGATGTACAGTTCTTGAATCCTCTTTGGCAGCTGCTTACAGCTCAGCCACATCACATATTGTACTAAGGAGACAAAACAGCAAAGTGCTTTGCATTGAATGAGAATGCCAAAATTGGGGTAGAGTGTTGTGGAAAGGGGTTCCACCAATTACCAATGGTGGACACCTGGAACAGGTGGAGATTGTGGGTATAGGTGGTACAGCTGTACCCAGTTCATATCCCTTTATAGCAAAGACAGGTAACTGTATTCCTCCACTTGTTGCAGGACTTCAGCTCCTATCATCCCAGCCATCATGACCAATGATCAGGTGTTATATCCAGTAACACCTGGAGTGTGCTGGTTCCCTATTACTACTTTATGGCTCATACAAATGCAGTTGTCTCATCTCTGTCAAAGAAGTATGGACATTATGCGTCAGAACTGGATTACTGAAGCTTGCTTCGGAACTGAACATGGATCTGGATCTTGGTTTCCTACATCAATATCCAGAACTACATTGTAGTGCATATACTGTACTGGCTTTTCATATGAGCACAAGGACTGGTGTACTGACAGCAGTTCAGAACTGATTTCACAGAAGGCTCATCCAAGGAGGATTGATAGTGTAGCTCTGCACTGATGTACAATACGTTTTCTCCACATCTGATTTCCATTCAAGGGTGGGATGCTAGCTGTGGGGAGCCTTTTGAAACAGCTCAAGGCCACAAGCCTCTGGCATGCCTCATCTACCCTCCCTTTCTCCAAAGAATGTATGTAAGCACATTGTCAGGTATAAAGCCAAGGCTGCATTCAACAGCAGTAGCGTGGTGTGTTGGATCTCTCCCCAAACTTTGATCTCTTTGTATATTTTGATCTCTTCACTTTACCCTCTAAGACCAGGTTACTATATAGTTCATGATGCACCAGCATTTTTAAGCTTTATGCATATAATGTGTTTGAACTATCTTGTGTCTTGAAGCAATAAAACACTTTACACTGAACTTTGTAGGAAGGGAGTTTTCTTCCCATACTGGAAAGTCTGACAGAGAGAAAGGGAGAAGACTCTGAAGTTTTGCTGGACTACACTACTGATGCTGTGCAACTCTGCTGGTCATGCTGTATGTGTGATATCAAAATGCTATCATGGACTCAGCTACATTAGTTAAAAAAAACCCCCAATGATTTGAATGAACTATAAACATCTAAAACCAAATGGCACCAGAGAGCAGAAATTTTTTATATGCGCTTTTCCATAGGATTTTTTATTTTGTTATAATGGTCTAATTTCTGACTTATTTATAGAGTTGTCCCCCTCCCCGTGTGTATAGATTCACCCTATGTTTCAGCCAGCATTATACCCTTAAATACATCCAAGCAACCTGTTCTTGTCTGCTGTCTGCTTTGGCTTGACATAGACGTGACACTGCCCATTTTGCCTAAGAGTCTCAAGCCATTATAGAACAAGACAGGAATTAGCAGTACAGTGGTACCTCGGGTTACATACACTTCAGGTTACAGACTCTGCTAACCCAGAAATAGTGCCTCGGGTTAAGAACTTTGCTTCAGGATGAGAACAGAATTCATGCTCTGGCGGTGCGGCAGCAGCAGTAGGCCCCATTAGCTAAAGTGGTGCGTCAGGTTAAGAACAGTTTCAGGTTAAGAACAGACCTCTGGAATGAATTAAGTACTTAACCCGAGGTACCACTATATAGATGTTAAATTGTGGCTAGGTAGTGATCAGCAGGGCAGGGTATTTGAAATTAGGTTCCCGTAATGAAGGTTGGAGTTAAAAGTGGGACTTGAGTCTGAAAATTGAAGTCAACTGCTCTACAATACACTGTCACTATGCACAGGTGCAATGAAGCACAATCATTGCTGTCATGTCATACAAGGACATGACCAATGTAGAAGTGGTAGCTAATTACTTATATGCTACTCTGAATGCCTCCAAGGCACAATGGAAACAACTATATTTGCACACCCTGGTTGTCACCCTGGTTGTCACCCTGATTGTCACAAGCTGTAATAACGGGAGACAGGCAACATAATTGGACAGGTGGCTGTTAAAGCTTCATTGGCCTAAGTCACTACATGCACCACAGGAGTTATGCAGTCTATTGGAGAGAGACAATAGATGACACTTGGTTGCTCCTTAGCCTCACTTTCCGAAAGTGTGTGCTTCAAATGAAGTATGGCTCCAAGGCAGTCAATTGAGCTTGAAAGTTAACATTCCTGAAAATCGCCAAGTGCCAAGTCCAGTTATCACCATTTACTGTGCAACCAACTTCTGAAAGTTAGTGCCAAAGTATTCAGCTAATCACTCTTCAGAGCTTGCTTGCCTACCCCAGGTCTTGTGGCCAGCAGCTATCTATGGTGTTGAGAGAAAACAATAGACCTTGTATACTTCCTGGATAAGTAATGTTTTGACAAGTCATTAGCATGCCATTCCAATGATGGATGTCAAAACTGGAATGTGCCCTAAACCCCAGCAGTGAGAAAGCAGGGAACTTCAAGCAAACCACATTTAGCAGGAGAAACCTGAAAGGAAGCCAATTATTTCCTTATAAGCAGAATGGACTCAAACCACTACCAGATTTCCAGGAGCCTGGTATTTCTTGAGACTTCATGAACCCCTAATCCAATCTTGCATCCATATCCTGGTTTCAAACCAATAACTGAAATACAGCTTCCCAGTTTGTTCATCACAAGAAGCTATGGTTTAACAAAACAGGCTAGTAGCAATGAAGATGGTACACAAGAAAGCACAAAATTTTGTTCCTGGTCCAATTAACTAGTTTGTCAGATCAACATTATTATCCAGGAAATTCACATCTTTTGGGGGGTTATGTTATGGGGATGGCACACATGTCCACTTGAACCAGCCACTTGGAACTGCCCCTGTACAAACAGTATTACCTTCTGGAGTCAGCGTGCCAAATGGGTCTTACTCCCCAAGCAAGGCAGAGAGCTTTTAAGCTTTCTGCCTTGCTTACTGGGCTCTGGGAGGCTCTCATAAGATCTTTCAGGAGCATCCAAGATCTCACAAGAACCTTCCAGAGCCTGTGCAAGAACGTCCCAATTCAGTAAGCAGGTCAGAGAACTTAAAAGCTTGTTCCATACCAGGAAGACCCTGTGCAAAAAAGCTTTTAAGCTCTATACCTTCTGTGCATTTAATGTGTGTGATTTCATCTGCCTGGTTTTCAATCAGGATTGAGACAAGTTGTAGAGGTGTATCACCCCTGTTGTAGAGGCTTCTGGGACATACAGACTTAACTTTGGTAGTCATGCTTTTGGTTTGCATTAACCAAAGTGGAATCCAGAAACAGCTCATGTACTTCCCTGTTGATACAGATCTCAGAGGAAATGCTTGGATAATGGCAGGTATGTGGTCTTTCAGGTACATTTCTCCACCATCAGATATCTTCTCACTGAGGAACACAATATAAGCTTCTCAGGAGCCTCAGGGTTCCATGAAAGCCACCAAGTTGGACGACTGATGGGATTGTTAGGGTGGTCAGGCACAAAAAGAGTACAGGACCTCTGCACCTTTAACAGTGGTGATGAAGAGGGAAGTTCAACAGGTGCCACCTGCATGACAAACTACACCTGCTGGATTTCCCTCTTCTGAAGACCAATTGATGGTGTGAGAACCTTGTCCTCTTTTGCACCTGGACACTCTACTGATAGTAGAGGTACCTGGTTGGGTATCAGGAGACAAATTCACTTGAAGTCACAGCCCAAAAAGCTTTCACCAAGACACCTACAAAAAGAAAAGGAGTCTCGTCAACCCTAAAATATTAATTGCTTGCTTTCAGCTCAGATGTAAAAGACGTCTGTGTGTTAATGATATGTCAATGGGTTTGACATTTTCTCCGCAGTGTTTATCCTCCATTCTTTCAAACAGATTTGGTTTCCCTGTTTCATTAGGCATCTATTAATAGCGCCTTAGCAAAGACTTGATATGTCAGCATTCACACCTTCCATTTTTAATACCCATTATGGGAGATGCTTCAGTTCTGCATCTGAGATTATTGTCACATTCCAGGGCTGAGAGAGGAGTGTATGTGTATGTGTGTGTATAATAAAGGTAAAAATAGTAGGTGAAACGATCGGGCTTGCAAGTGAAAATTAAAGGTGTTTGGTGAAGAAAAATGCAGGTGCAGATCTCCAGCGACAGGAAGCTGATTATTGTAATGTTCCTAATGATGAGACTTGCCAACATAATAATGAATAGAGTCATAGTTTACAGCTAGTGGTGACATTTCCTGTTGTCATTCAGCAAACTAATTGCCTTCTTTGTCAGGTCTGAATTTCTCATAACCCAGATGTTAAAGGAAATTGGGTCTGGCCAAGACAATGCACCTATTATGACTGGTGGTGTCTCTCCTATTTAGTAAAAAAAAAACAAAAAGAGTTGAAAAAAGCCGAATCCTGTTTTTACCAGCTTTCTTCACCACTTATGCAGAAGCCTGAGGAATTATCAGCCTCATCCTTGTCTTCATTCAGAAAAAAAGGAGGGAGGGGGAAGACAGACATGTTAAGAAGCAATTTTCCAGCCTCTGTACAATAACCTAAAAGATGTATTGATTACTTTAGAGTACAGTGTCTATTTAATCTTCCTGGGTAGTTATTCATTTTGTATGGCATTACAGATAGTTTACTCCTGTTTTTTGTTGTTTTTTTAAGGGCTGCCTAGGACTACCTTGAATAAAGCTCAACCTATAACAAGAATGGGTACCTCAAAGAAGCCATTTTATTCACAATGAACTCCCTCTTTAGAATCCTAAGGACATGTAGCATTAAATACGAAGTGCATTGTGGGCTGGAATTAACACTGTGCTAACTCTAGAAAGACTAGCTTTACGCCTAAATTATTCCCTGTTGTTCAAAATAGAAGAAGAAATTCAGAGAGTCTATTCCTTCTGCTCCCTGCATAGATAAGGCAAATTAGTCACTCTCAGTTCCTGAAAAGTTTGGAACAGACCAAGCAAATGGCAACATCTCACAGGTAGGGATGGGTGAATCTGTCAATTTCTGGTTCTAATTTTCCCAGTCTTAAATTCAGGTCTACATATCTACTTGCTCTTTTTCAGGAAAAAAAGAATCCTGGTGAAAACCCCAACCCACAATTAAACATGACTGGTGCCCACAAACTGGATTAAGGGTGCAGCGGATGATCCTAAGGCTGACCCAAGGTGGGTCAGTCTGCATGGAAACTCCCATATCATGGCCATGAAGTAGGTGGTGGGTCCCTGCGCAGTCCTACTTTTTGGGATGGTTCAAAACCAAACACATAGGTTTATTATTAGCTACAGCTGTTGCAGTTTAGTGAGCTACTGTAGTTTTATTCATCCTAAGGTACTATTCACTCAAATCCCCCCCCCGAAATGTCCCCCCACAATGTACGCCAAAGAATCAAGCATTTCTGTAACACACAGCTACATTAACAATGCAATTGCACTCTGGATTGCTACTCAAGGGATGGTCGCTGCTCGCTTCTACAATTGCTTTAAAATCAATAATATATCAATGGATATAATTACATCAGAGTTAGCAGAGATGTTCAAGCTTACATAATTGCCATTTCTACATGCAGTTTTGCAACAGACATCTCAAGTCCTGAATATCTTTGTATCTTGGAATATTTCAGCACAGCATATGTGTGAGATCATGTACATAATGGATTCTGTCTCCCAGGAATGGAAGCATTTAAAAGACCTTTTATAAAAAAACAAAAAAAACAGATATGCATGGTCTAAAATATGAGCAGCATCTATTAGGCATACATTACGGACCCACTGTTTACTCTGGAACCTGGTATTCCATTACCCATACTATCTGTCAGACAGAAGGATCAAAATCACACACAGATAACCTTGGACCTTCCAGATGTTGTTGAACTGCAACTCTTATCATCCTCTGCAGGCATGGTCAATGACCATGGTTAATGGGAGTTGTACTTTAGCAACATCTGGAGGGCCAAAGGCTCCTTAAATCTGATCCCAGTGATAGGCTCAGCCCCTTTTCTGAAAGATCCACAGAGGCATCTAAGTTGGTTGCAAGCCTATTCTGTCAGAAGAAACATATACTGTACTGAGAAACCAGCCTTCTTCTGACAGCTGTTCCAGATGACCTACTGAGCATTCAGCCTGATTTGCCCGCCCAAACCCCACACAGAGGTTAGACCATATCTGGTCTTTAGGGCACATTTGTTCCAATTTGTTTGCTGTGAGATTATAAAACAGTGGGTATTCATCCCAATTTGCTGGTGCAGTATTTGCAAGTCTTCCCATTGAATTGTATGTTCATTCCACACTTTTCAATATTTATTCCATCAGGTTCCATCCTGACAACCAAAAGCATGCTTTTAATGGATTTTGTTGAACAAGCATGACAGTTAACTTTAATCTATAATTGCGCTAAGCTAAATTCCTAGTGTGCACTGACACCTCTCTTTTTCTTCTAATGACTTGGAACTTCCTCAGTTTCTAGCTGACCCTGTTCCAGACACAAGGTAGAAATTTTGTATCAAGACACAACCAAGGCACTTTTGGGGAAATAAAGAAAGGGTGGCTTACATTGCCTTGATAAGCATCCATGGCAAAACCAAGCTTGAGAATAGTTACTGATGTTTCCCAGGTGTAAACTGGAGCACAGCAAAGCTAAATCTAGAAGTTATCAGATAGAAGAGTCAGTTAAGGGGCCACTCATGGTGGCTGAATCACAGCTTTCTGTGTTTTACAAAGTGACCATAGCCTATTTTTTCCTTGGAGGAACCAGCTGGGAAAAGCTGCACAAGGCTTATGAAAAGCCATAGATTGCACTTCTAACCATATTTACCCAGTAGTGGCTAGCACCAATTTGTGACTGGTATGGCACAAGGATGCAGGACCAACAGTAGACAGAACCAGAGCCAATGATAGGTAACTAAGTATATTTTTTGTTATTTTTATGGTTATAATTCCACGGAAAATGGCATTAGGAGTGGAAATTGCTGGTATTTGCTTAGCAAATTTAGTGTGGGGATGCAAATCAGGCCAGTTCATACAAATAATTATCACAAATAATAGTTTCAGATGCATCCTTACATACAGTGGTACCTCGGGTTAAGTACTTAATTCGTTCCGGAGGTCCGTTCTTAACCTGAAATAGTTCTTAACCTGAAGCACAACTTTAGCTAATGGGACCTCCTGCTGCTGCTGCTGCGCCGCCGGAGCATGATTTCTGTTCTTATCCTGAAGCAAAGTTCTTAACCTGAAGCACTATTTTTGGGTTAGCGGAGTCTGTAACCTGAAGCGTATGTAACCTGAAGCGTATGTAACCCAAGGTACCACTGTATTAAGGATAGAACTTATTGATTATTTCCATACTAACTGCAGACTACAATGAAATACTGAAGTTTACAGGTAATCTAAAATGAGAAAGGGCAATAGCTCAGTGGTGGAACACCTCCTTTGCATAGGGAAGGTCCGGAGTTCAGTTCCTAACATCTCCAGGCAGGACTGGGAGACAACCCTGCTTGAAACCATGAAGAGCTGCTGCCAGTCAGTGCAGATGTTACTGAGAAAGATGGACCAATGGTCTGATTCAATATGATGCAACTTATTTTGCTCCTCTGTTTAATACAAACCTTTAAGGTAGATTCATATCATTTACTCCACAGCTATTTCATCATTTCTGAAGTAAATGGTGATCAGAGGGGGAAAGTATTTTCATCAGAATATTTCCCCCACCCCAAGGACATCAGAACAGAACCCTGAAATGGGTTTTGCATCAACATAACATGTCTGCCAAATTAACAGTCTGAAATCCCACCACCACCTAGACGCAGAATTCATTTTAATGTTGATATATGGCAAATTACTTTCCTGCATGGCACATGGTGTAATGTTAAGTTTCTTAAAACACTTTAATTCAGGCTATTTAGAAAATAATGCCTCTATTTTATCCATGATTCACAATTAACTTACTTGGATTTGGTATTGTTGTCATAGTTCTATTTAATTTGCCAGTTGTGGGAGACTGTGCTTGGTTGAATCAAATATGTAAAAAAGAACTTCACACATTTTCAAGAAGTGAAAAGATAATGTGCCGTATTGCCATTTGTCATGCACATCCTTTGAGGTATTCTTTACTAGAAGAGAAACCTGAGATCTAGGTTGCCTCCAAACTGTCAACATTTTGAGGGAGGTATTTCAGCACATACCAGAAATTTAGGTTTGCCCCATTAAGGTGGATTAAAATACTCTGCCAGACTAGCACAATAAATCCACTTGATTTTGCAGATAAGAAAGTGACTGTGAAATACATTGAAAAACGTAGGATTAACAAATGACTAATGGGAAAATGTGTAAGCCAGGATGAATGTTCATAATTGTTCATAATGGTATAACTTCCCTGCAAACAAATCAGAACAAATTCTCAATAAAAACAAGGCACAGTGTAAGCTCTGTGTAAGCTTTTAGTAAGAAAATGAGGGTGCATGCTCATTAAACTGCAGAAACCTATTGCTATGTGGAGTGCTCCTGTACATAGTTCCAATTAGAAGAAGAAGAAGAGTTTGGATTTGATATACCGCTTTATCACTACCCTAAGGAGTCTCAAAACGGCTAACAACCTCCTCTCCCTTCCTTCCTCACAACAAACGCTCTGTGAAGTGAGTGAGGCTGAGACACTTCAGAGAAGTGTGACTAGCCCAAGGTCACCCAGCAGCTGCATGTGGAGGAGCAGGGAAGGAAACCCTGTTCACCAGATCACGAGTCCACGGCTCTTAACCACTACACCACATTGGCTTAGTAGGGCATGACATCCTCTAGAACAGCCCGTCCTACCCTAACATCAGCCAATCAGCATTCTGTGGCCACTGAACACTCTCTGGGCTGTTTTGGGGGTTTTGCCTTAAGCTTCCCTCCACCAACAATATTTTTGTACTACTTGAAATTTCCCCAAGGCTACTGATATCTCCCCCTATGTGGATGTACCATTTTTGCCACCTAAACATCAACATTCATACCTAAACATCAGAAATATTTTTAAAAAATTATGTAGCCCTCCTTTGATCATAATGGCCTCAGTGTGGTGGACCCATAAATAATAATAATAATAATAATAATAATAATAATAATAATAATAATAATAATAATAAATATGCAATAACTTCTAATAATGCAATGACATCCATGAAACACAGTAAAAAAACACACCTCTGCATCAATGGACCAAACCACAATATTGCATATATAATGTTTATATAATATTCCCCCCCCCCTAAACTGAGCAAAAAGTTGATTGCTTCAGCTGATGCCAGGAAGAACAAAACCTTTGTGCCAACCACACCTTGAAGACAAGGGCATTCCAATAGCAGGGTACCTCCACAAAGAATTTTATTCTACTCATAGTCCTGTAAAGTATCTCATTAGAAGAGAAAACGATGTGTTTAAGCTGAGTAATCTTCTATATGTTAAATCATTTTCAGATAGGTGGGAATTGCTTTTTTTAAATAAAACACACAATGTTGAATCACTGTCCATATGCTTGGCAAACTCTCATTTACAATCTGAACTAAAAAACAAGGCACATGGATCTTTTACTTTAATGGGGTCCTTCTTCTGTGAATCATGAATCGTTGCTCGTGGTGAATAGGTCCTCTAACTCATTTATCAGGAATAAAAAATGGAATCTTTTTCATCATTACGAGTTTTCCACTGAATTATGAGGCTACTTTTCACACTTTGGGATCAGAGTTGACAAGAACGAGGAGTAGGTTTGTCACTCTTATCAAATCTGCAAGTATATTTGTAGTTTTCACATCATGATAACTGTCAGAGGAAATATGTTTGGGTCCAGATGCAGCTCACTCTAGTGAAATTTCTCAGGAGCAACTCATACATCCTTGAATTCCCAACAGACGGACGTATTTCAAAAAGCTTTCTATAGGTGGGCTTAGAAAACTAGCACTAGAAATATGAATCAAAACGAATTTATTTCAACTGATAAATATGTGCAATAGAAAATTAATATAATTGGATTAAGATGGAAATGCACCATTTTAAATGGTGATGAATTACTTGATCAAAACGGGTCAATTGGACAATCCTGGGTTTTTACTTAACACCAGCTTTCTGGGAGCTTCAGTTTCATACATTAGGAAGATGAATTATCACAATTAAAGAGAATTACACAAATGAAGGTGAATTACATGACAGGAAGCAAAGGCTAATTAAACTATTATGAAGTGGAGCTGATGTTCTCAAGGAGTATGAATATGTTAGTCATATGAATATGTTAGAGTGCTCATATTTTCTACAGTTGCTGCATATTTCTCTCCCACCCTCCCAATGACACAGCTGGGTCATTCCTAGTATCTAGTCTGCTCCAATGCAATCAGCACCACAATGGTGGATGTCATTCAGTTAGAAAGCAACAGGGAGGGGCTGCACAGCTGGTTAAGCAGTAAGGGGTAAACTAGGGTGTGAAGTGTGAATGTGTGAGCACTATTTTCAAGGGTGGGTGACTGCCACTGACTCATTCTGGTCTGTGATACATCTCGTATGGACTCAGGAATCTTATATAACTGGTCAGGCAGCTTGTTCATCTCATCTAGTACTGTCTAATCTAATTGGCAACAACTCTCCATAATCTAACAGAGGAATCACTATCCATTTAGCTAGATTGAACCTGGGACCTTCTACATTCAAACCAAATGTTGTACTACTGAGCTATATCCCCTTCTCAGAAAGCGCAACCCAAGCAAGATATTTTACTGTTGTTGCCATTTTGTATTTTGGAAGACTATTGAACAGCCACTGAAACCTCTAAATCAAATAAAAAAATAAAAATAAATAGAATAATTATAGAAACCAGAGTCCTAACCTTTTGCCTTCTTCTAACCCCAAGCCACGTTTAAAAAATTTTAAGAAAGAAATAATCAGGCCACTTGGCTTCTAATGTTGGCTCATGCCTTTGGGTATTGTAAAGGAAGGCAAAAAAATCTTAAATTATGTCACTGAAGAAATGCATATGCTATTTAGTGTCAAGAAAATAATTCCTGTGGATTCTTAGTGCACAGCCTTAATCCAGCTGTCACTAATGCATAGTGACACAATAGACTTGCAATGGCTTTGAGGGAGCTGCTGTGCTATATCAGTTCTATAATCCGCAAACTAAGGAGGATTTACATGATAGGCTGTATACGCTCCCCCCAGGGGTCTTGCTGCCTTTCTTTTTCTGAAATCCAGTTTTTTAAATAAAAAATAAAATCATAGAACATATATCTTTAACCCAATAGGCAGCAAAGCCCAAATAAAGAGTCGCCAAAACCATCTGGATTTGCAGTTCTCATTTGTGAGACACCTGGGAATACATTTCCAAAGTATCCATGAGAAATTGCCACATGCTTCAAGGTACCAATGGACATGGAAACATTCACTTTACATATTTGGACTGAGAAGATAATCTAAACACATACTGAACTCAACACTTGTGAAATAAGAATAATTTCATAGGCCAAGGTATATGGCAGGGATGGGGAATCCTTGGCCCTCCATATGTCTTTAGAAATGCAACCCCATCATCTCCAATCATATTCCATGCTAGCTGGGGCTAATGAGTCCAACAATATCTGGAGGAACATAGGTTCATCATATCTGGGGTAACTCAAACTCAGGAAGACATTCAATGGATATACCAATGAAGTTTCATTAAGCAAGGCTCAAAATCCAATGTTCTTTCACTTGAAAAAGGCATCCAAGTGCCCAATATCCATTCTAGATTGTTTCTGGCTCGAAATGAGTTTGATTCAAAGTTTCCTCAAGCAAAATAAAAAATCATTACCATTGGTGAAGAGGGAGGAAATAACAAAAAGCAGAGTAAACTCATAGAGAGTCTGTCCTTCCTGACTCCTGAACTCAAAATTATGCTTTTGTGCATGACAAGCAGAACAAAGCAGCCAGGTTGTTCAACAAGACAAAATGGTCCGGGTACATACCATAAATCCTGACCTGAGTGTCTGGGCTCAAGTCTAAGTGCTGGTTTTGACCTATAAAGTCTTATGAGGCTTAGGATCCCAATACCCCAGGAACTACCACTCACCATATAAACTGACCTTGTGATACACATTTCTGTACACATTAGAATCATAGAATTGTAGAGTTGGAATGTACACCAAGGGTCATCTAGTCCAATCCTCTGCAATGCAAGAATCCTTTGCCCAACATGGATTGAGTACTGCATTGCACAGTTGGGAGAAGTATGGATTTTGGATCACTATGTTTTGATTTGTGTATTGCTTCTGAAAGTGTTAGGCAAGCAGGTTCAACATCAAAAATGTGAACTGAGTTAAACTTCTTTCCCATCCCTAACTAAACATTGGCTTAGCTGACCACACCTTGGGAATAAAAATGTCTGGGGAAAAGCAAAGTGGCTGAGAACTCCTCTCCTGGAGCCCAGACATTTGCATAGTCCTGAAATGCCATAGTTTGGCTTACGATGATATGTGACCCAGGTCACTTAATGCCATATGTCAGTGATTCTCAAAGGGTGTGGCAGGAGATGTTGGCAAGTGTGGCAGAAAGATTCAAGGACAATCAAAGAATCAATTAAGCATTTAAATGTACTATATTATAGTATATTATAGCATGGTATAATTTTATTTTATTTTATTTTGTGGCAGAACATGGATAGATGAGAGCAAGAGCATCAAGTGATACTACAAGCTTATACCTTTCATTGCATTTGTATAACTACTTAAGGTATATATGTAAGAGGCTCATTTATAATTATATTTTGGGAATGATTCATATTCTTATGTGGCTGCATTGTTTTCTCTTACTTTCTGGATGTCCCTGATCATATTTTAAAGTACAGTAGTATCTCGGCTTTCAAACATAATCCATTCTGGAAGACAGTTTGAATTCCGAAATGTTCAAAAACTGAAAACTCAATACGGAAGCCTCAATATGGAAAACTCAGTACAGAAGCTGTGTTTGAAAACTGAAGCAGTTACTTCTGGGTTCACGGCGTTCGAGTTCCAAAACATTCATCAATGGAGACATTCAAAAACTGAGGTACCACTGTAGTTGTGTTCTATGTTATAAATCAAGCACTGCTTTGTTTTCCCATGTACTTCTTATTAATGAAAACATTTATTCTGAAAATGTGGCCCAGAGGAAAAGGTTTTGGAACTACTTCTGTATCTAGTTCTCAACATCAATGATAGTTTTCTGGATTGGGGGGAGCATTCTTCTAGGTTTGAAATATTCCAATATTGCTATATTCAGCTATGCACAGCATTCCTTTGAGAGAAAACTTATGAGTGCCCTCTTAACATTTCTAAAATGCAAATCTACAAAGGCCTTTGATAACTGGAATCTCATCATGTATAGCACACAGATATAAAAGTCCATTTCCAGTCATTAAATCACTGTAATTAAGCGCTATTACAAGTATTCAGCTATGTGAATTTCTGCAAGTTTGTAAAAAAGAACAAGCCTGCCACAGTTCCAAAAGTGGAGTGGGGAGGGCAGGAGGTAATAAAAGATGTATCAAGTTGGGTTTTGACGAAAAATTCAGAGATGGCAATAATGAAACCCTGACTCTTGATTGAGCTAGTGAATGAGCAGCCAATTGTGATAAAAAATACAAATAACATTTGAGAAATACAGATATTAAAATATGTACAGTATGCTGTAAAGCTTACTTTCTTCACAAATGCAACCTCATTGAAGGGTTAAAGGCCCACAGTCCCTTACAGAAGACAGAAAATACTGCAGATCCAAATGAGAGTTTATAGTTCTTTTAATTATAATCAGACAGGCATGGTGTTCTTTTTGGTTGCTTCACTATAGCTATGCATCACAAATATCTAGAAATGCCTTTGTAGAAACACAAGCCAAATATGTACATCAACAAATAATATTTAGCTGTATCAAGCATCACTTGCTCGGTTTTTCAAAGCATGGGGGCAGGTTAGAGAGTGAGACACAGGCACACTTTCATTTTGGAAGGCTGCAGAGAGGGAGATAGACTGTTCAAACGACATATCAGATTTGCTAAAATATCATGTTCTGTGGCAGAAGCAGATAAGAGATGTATGTACGTACGTTTTAAACAAACAAACAAACAAACAAACCGAACAACAAGAACAAAAAGATTTCTAATCCAGAGTGCAAAACAAGACTTCTTCTTTTTTGGGGGGGGGGACACACTGATGGTTTGACTAAAGGACTCTAGACATTTTCAGTAGCAATAGAATTCATGAAGCACAACAGAAGTGTTATAACCCCAAAATATCATGCCCTGGTTGTGTACTAGAAATCTTCCATTTTCATGTTTGAAATTTCCCAGTAGGCTCTCTCTCTCTGTGTGTACTTAACTTTGTTTGGAAAGATCACATATCTTGCAGATTCATATCCAGCAGTCTTCACATTTATCTGCAAATAACACATATGTGTTTTTCCTGTACTCAAACTGCTCCCCCTCCCATTCCAAACCCTGTTTGTGCATTCTTTATGCCCATGTGGAATGCGGGTGGCGTTGTGGTCTAAACCACTGAGCCTCTTGGGCTTGCCAATTTGAAGGTCAGCGGTTCAAATCTGTGTGATGGGTGAGCTCCCGTTGCTCATTCCCAGCTTCTGCCTACCTAGCAATTTGAAAGCACACCAGTGCAAGTAGAAAACCAGGTACCACTGTGGCAGGAAAGTAAATGACATTTCCATGTGCTCTGGCTTCCGTCACAGTGTTCTGTTGCACCAGAAGTGGTTTAGTCATGCTGGCCACATGACCCAGAAAGCTGTCTGTGGACAAATGCTGGCTCACTCAACCTGAAAGTGGAGATGAGCGCCGCACCCCATACTCGCCTTCAACTGGACTTAGCCGTTAACCCAGGTGTCATTTACCTTTATTTTACTTTACAGCAATCCTGAAAGGTAGAAGAAGGCTGGAGGGAAGGGACATTGGGAATTACTGATTTGCCTAAGGCCACCCAATGCCAAGTAGAACACAAGATGAGCCAAGATGTCAATGAAAGGGGTTATACATTCTCAGTGATTTTTGTATATCAATGTCCCTCCACTACCAATTGTGTTGAAAAAGGGAGTGTTCGGGGGGGGGTATGCCTTTTATTTTTGGGAGAAGGGAATTTGTCCACTAAAATAAATTCCATAATATCTTTCCAAATTAAAATTCATTGCAGTTAAAAGTCCCCTATACCTTAATGTCATGCCTGCTTAAAACAGAGAAAAAGACTTAAGTGCAATGAATAGGATTTTGCTAGAAAAATATTTAAACCCAGAGGTTCCTGATTCCCCCCCCCCATATTTTTGCAATATACATGTTGTTGTTGGGGTTTTTTTGGGGGGGGACAGAAATACTAGAGATAATTTCTATAAAGAATTCCTGTGATAAGAACAGTTACATCCTTCAGCAGTCATTTAAAACAAAGCTCATCAAGGGTAACCTTGCAGGAATAGATTAATGCTTAAAGGTAAAGGTAAAGGACCCCTGGATGGTTAGGTCCAATCAAAGGAGACTCTGGGGTGTGGCACTCATGCTGCTTTTCAGACTGAGGGAGCTGGCATTTGTGCAGCTTTCCGGGTCATGTGGCCAGCATGACTAAACTGCTTCTCGAACAGCACACCTTGATGAGTGCCAGAGCACATGAAAATGCCGTTTGCCTTCCCGCCACAACAGTACCTATTTATCTACTTGTTCTGGTGTGCTTTCGAGCTGCTAGGTTGGCAGAAGCTGGGTCAGAGCAGTATTGAATAGATTCGAACTGCTGACCTTCCAATCGGCAAGCCCAAGAGGCTCAGTGGTTTAGACCACAGCGCCACCCGCATCCCTACATGCTTAATCATGCTTAACTATGGTTGCAGTGGTAAATGCCTAGTGAATGCAGAACAAAATATAGTTTGATCGTTCAATAGATAGATAGTAGGCCTGTGCACCCACAGACCTTATTTACATTGTTGCCCCAGCCCAAAGGTCCATAATCAGGTAAACCAAACCTGGACCAATCCAGGAAGTACCTGACCTTCCCTGACTCTGGTTTTGAATTAATTTTGGGGTGGAGCTAATGTTTAATTATATACATATATATCCAATCAGACATACAACTGTGAGGCAGATCCTCCCCACTCCAAACTAAGAGCAGGAAAAGTTGAGAAAGGGAGATTCTCTTGCCTCTCCAGTATGATCAACCCCCCTTCCGCAAAAAAAGGCTTAGGAAAAAAGAAACAAAATCATTTTTTCAAGCCTAACTGCTAAAGGAGGGAGGGAGTGTGTGGTTGCAGTTTATGTGCAGTTTCAGTGTTTCCTTGGTTTGCAAATGTGTCTATGCCCCCACCCTCCAAAAAATGTTGGAAATCCTTTTTGTTGGATCACTAGCTGTTGCCTATGATTAGTACTGGATCACAAGCCTGTGTGTTTATTGTAATACACAGAGAATCTGCTGGGCATGGATTAGGGATCCTTTCTTGCCAATGGACCTTCCTCACAGACAACCGCTCAGCCCAGAGAGACAAGACAAAGGCAAAACAAAGGGAGATAATTCTTTCCTTTCTTGCAGACCGAGCTCACTGCTCATTCTGCAATTTCGCAGGCACAGAAGCCTTGCCCAGGAAGTAGATGTTGCACACATTCCAGTTTCCTGGCCCATATTCTTCAGAGCACATCTGCTAGGAAGGCATTGTGCCTGATTCACAAGACAGTCTGCCAAGGTCAGGATAAGCAAAGGTGCCAACCAAGTGGCAGCTTAGAATGAATAGTGGCAAACCATAGGAAATGACACCTTTCCTAGAGATAAAGGAGAATGAAAAAAAATAAAAAATATACACTTGGCAATCAGCAGTGCCAAGTTGAGAACACCTGTTTCATTACAAAGGATCATGTTTGCTTTTACTCATATATTATCCCTTTACAAAAGCTTCTTATGCTGCATGTTGTCTTAGCTGCTTCTACAACTTCATTCCCAAGTGGTCCTTCTCTGCATCTTTTTATTTGGGGAGCAAAATGTTGTTCCATTTATCATGTGATCAACCAAATTAAAAAATCAGAACCCCTCTCCCCACATTTCCTTAATCTTTCTGGGGGTTTTTAGGTTCACCTGACATTTCTCCTCAAATATGAAGCTGAAAGTTTGGCTTCTTATATTCTGTGTGTGCCTGTGTCCATGTCTCTTAGGATGTGATTGTTGTAAATCAATATTTGTAACTCAGTTGTAACCACATACTTTAGGGCTTCTGGGCTCCACTGATCCTTTTGCTGCTAAGCCATTTCTTATCAAACACCCTCCATGATATTCCTTCAGTCCCACTGTCTCTGTGACCTCCCTTCATTCCTTTACCTTCTCGTGTCATATCCTAAAAGGTGTTAAAGTGTAAAGCCAAACAAAAATCTCATAGGGCTTAAGTACTAACAAATAACAATGTTTTGAGAAGGGCCGTGGCATCTTTGGCCAAAGACACTGGTAGCAAATCTCTCTCTGCCTCAGACAATTGAGCAGAGGCTACCAATATGGCACCCATAGACACAACTGCACTATTGAAGTTTCCCTCTATTGCCCACCAAGGCTCTGAGCCTCAACTTGCACTGCATTCTTGGTCCTGAGGTGGTGAGGATATTTACCTTTTCTTCCCTTGAAAAGTGCATAGAGGTGAAGGAGGAAGCTGAAGGAGTAGCTGGCACTCTTTTCCACTTCCTTTATAAGCTTTTTAGGACTCAGATTAATTCTAATGAACCCGACTTTTAACCAGATTCCTTGGAAAGATTAAGCATGTGTGCATGCACATTATCTCTTGGAGTGTATGTCCAGGGGGGGAGGGGAGAAGCGACCAGAGGGGGTGGTGCTCATGGCACTTGTTCAAAACACCAAATATTTCTATGACACTAAAAAAGTTGGTTCCCCTATATTAGAGTTACATTGTCAGTCAAAGTAGACTGAGCTAGATGTAGAAATAATCTGACATGGTAGAAGGCAGCTTCCTATAGTCCTAAAAAGCAAATTGAATAAGCAGTTTTAAAAGAAAGAAAAGAATCTGCTCAAATCTCATCCTACCTCTATTTGGTTGGCTTTAGGGCAGGTTTTCCTGACTTGGCACTCTCCAGGTGTACAGGACAACTCCCATAATTCCTTATCATATGCCTTATTGTCTGGCACTGATGGAAGTTATAGTCCAAAATAACTGGAAGACAGCAATTTGACACCAAGTTGAGATCCAGGACTCCATCTAACCTTCTGGATCTCAGTGCCTTCAAGGACAGGGAATGGAGAATGATACGTAACACTGGAAGGTGTCTTAATAGTAGAATACTCCTTTCCCCATCAGTGAGTTTGTGTGGACTGATGGTCAGTGTCCATGTTGGGTCTGATCCTAGCACCAGTCATGCATATTTTGTCAAGTGTGCATCATTTACTTCT
Source organism: Podarcis liolepis (assembly GCF_965112155.1). Lineage (NCBI taxonomy): Eukaryota > Metazoa > Chordata > Lepidosauria > Squamata > Lacertidae > Podarcis > Podarcis liolepis. The sequence continues at coordinate 14,125,668 of NC_139570.1, read as the reverse complement.
CCCCTGTGGTTTTTCTCTTTCTTGGCCTGCAGATTTTTAACACTTGACACATATTCTCATCCAATCCTCTGTCCCAAAGGGGCCACCATGAATAAATTTCCTGAATATGCATGACGACCATCATATTCCTTTCATTTCTTCTGCTATTTAGGGTTTTCCTGGATTCACAGAACAATTATCACTTTCCTTTTGCTTCTCATTCCACTTTAGGTTTTCTCTCATATGTACAAAGGCATGCAACATCTCTCTTGACATTGTGCCATAACAATCCAAACAGGGGTTGTTTTTTTTAAAATACATTTTGATGCTAGGGGTTTTAATTTTTAAAAACCACACTCTATCCTATCTCTGGAATGCCAACATCAAAGATACAAGTTAAAAGGCAGACCTTCTCCTTGTCTAAAACAAATAAGTAAGCAAATAAAACAAATGCAAGGGAATGCTTAATTTCATTATGCCAAATGCAAATACTTTGCATAAATCTTCCAGAAGTCAGATATAGCTATGTTTAAAGCTAGCAGACCACAACATAATGAATGTTTAATATCAATGGAAATAAATAATTAGTTTTATAACTATAAAGACACAAAATGAAATCTATTTCTAAGGGAATATGTTTACCATGCACTACTATTGTTTTCTACATACTGAAGTGCATTGCTTATTCAGGGTGGAATTAAGATTACAAGCAGGACAGAACAGTGGCTGAAAATGGCATCCCCGTGATATCATCTCCCCCTCAGCAATGTGCCTTTACACATTGTACATGTTTAGTGCTGAGCCTGTGAAAAAACTTCCAAATTAAAATTGTGAGGGAATAAGGGACGTGTCTCTACTGCTGAGCCAAGCATGTACACACAGGAATGTGCATCCAATTGCTTTGGGGTGGGGAGAAAACAATGCAGTATGTTAACATCTGCAACTGAATGCTTATATAAACTTGGTGTCAATGTGATCTTTCAATGGGATGTGCATTTGGATGCTCACCTGAATGAACATCCCCATTACGCCATGACATGCACCTGTCCTGCAAGAACCAGGTATGTGTTACGCACCACAAGAACTGGATCAAAGTAAATGTCTTGCTGTTTGTCAAAGGTGAGCGTTGAAACAGTCTGGTGCAGCATTAGACATCATGTCAACAGAATGAAATCTTCCCCTCTTCCTCCATATCAGCAAATAAAATGGAGTGGGGGTCAGGGAAGCACAGAACATTAATATAACATGACATGAGCTACAGCCTAAAAGAAGTGGAGAAGGCTGAATGGGGATTCCCCACCCCCCTGCAATGGTTCCATGTTGTGTATAATGCTATTTCTATTCTAAGAATAAAAATAATTAGAATTTCACTCTTTTTTTTCCATTGGTTGACATCCATTTGTCTTGAGAGACAATGGAAGAACATACCTTTGGGGGTCAAACCATTGGGAAGTTACAGCACCTGCTGTGGCTGTGGAGACCAATACAGGAGAGGCATGTTTGGCTGTAGCTGGGGCAGATAAAGGTGTCTGGTTCTAGCACTGGGGTCTCAGACCCTATTTACATAATCTTGAAGTAGAAGAAAGAATTCACTCAGATAACTAAGACTGAACTAGTCCATTCACAAAAAAGTTGATTCATTGCAGAAAACCATGGCTGGTAAAATATTGTTTGTGACCTGGTAAATATTTATTCCTGTCCATCCCTGGGAGAGAATAAAGGATATAGGACCTGCTTCTTGGGAACTAGCTACAGAACCAACCAATGAAACACCTGGAGAAAATAAGGAGTTGCTGGCCCACCCATGATGCAAGATGAAGTGAGCACCTCAGGTGGCAGGATCCACAGGGGCAGCAGATCACTGGTGGGAAGGGGAGAGCCTTTTTTGATTTGCCTCAGGTGCCAAAATGTCTTGGGCAAGCCCTGTCTGTGCAAAACCCTGATAAAGTTTGCTAATTCTTGCAGAACTTTTTGTGTGCTTCCAAAATTGTTTGGGAATTTTTAACCTAAAAATAACCTTCATATTAGTATTAGGTTGGAATACAAAGTGTGGTTCCCTTAGTGAAACTTCTCCTCAGATGTTCCCTAGAATTGTGGTGACAATTCTAGTTGTCTGGATTAATCCAAAGTGGATTCCTTCCAGCTGCTGTTTTAATTCACCATTTGTACCTTTCAGTAGTGATGGGATATAGGCCCTGAAGCTCTGTCTTAATCACTTACAACATGTTCTGAGTAGTCCAGAGAGAGGTCCAGATATCTTGGGGTGTTGCACTACCAGGCTCCAAAGCTCAACTGTCAAAACACATTATCAACCAGATTGGTCTTAATGCAGGATTGTTCTCCTGTATCATCCATTATCTCCTCATTGTAGGACAGGTATTCCTATGCATAATGACAACATTCCCCTTGTTTTTGTCTTGGTGATTGCTGTAGATCTTAAAGGATATTCCACCTGATGTTTCTGGCTCATTTCTCTCTATCACATCTACCTGGAACTCTACATTTAGCTGAAGGAACTCACTGTAGATTGCATCTGTCCTAAGGAGCTTGCTGTGTTGATTTCTGTACTTAAAATAATTGTTAGGACAGCACCTCTGAACCGTTTTTTTTAACATCTTGAAATGAATGTTACACTTTGACCCCATATATAAAACCATTCTTTTGTTGTACCTTAATAAATAAACTTGAGGATCTAAGGCAGAAATGGGGAACCAGTTGCCCTCCAGATGTTTTTAGACTCCATCTCCTATCAGCCCCAGCTAATGGTCTAGTAGTCAGAGGTGATGGGAGTTGTAGTCCAGCAACATCTGGAGGGACACAGCTTCTCCACCCCCACTTCAGAATTTGGCATATAATTTTTCCTGGTAGAAGACCACTGCATGCTGCTTTCCAATATTTCATCTCTAGTGGGTGTGGTGTGAATTGGCACCTGATTCCATTAAGCATAATCAGGGGTCTATTTTATATATGCATTAGAATGAACTGATGGAGCTCTGATGCAGAGATAGTGGGCCACTTTAGATTGTTCATGGGTGAATCACATTTTTAAAAAATATTCCTCTAGGCAAAACATATGCACTGGATATCCTATGGGGAGTTATTAATGAATAAAATTAACTTTATAGTATTATAAAGTTTTATAATTCTTCACCTGTACATACACATCAGTGTGTGAAAATTTCGTGCAGATCTGAGTCCTCTTTTTGCTCCCTTTTTTTGGATGTACTTAAGTGGACCCCCTATTTCTCCCTGATGTCATAGCTTTGCTTTGTTTTCACTTGCAAAGCTTTTCTTTTCTTCTCAACCAAGGGAGGACAACATTCAAAAATGGTATTCCCCACTTTCACTCTCAAATTTTAAAGTCTACCGCCTTATTTTGCTGAATGTGTAGACCAGCCTAAATTCTGTGTGGACAACAAAGTAGCAATATTCCATTCCCCTAATATCTCAGTTACCCACCCACAAATTACAAGTCAGGAAGAATAATGCTGAGACAAGGAAACTCCAGTATGTGGATGTAAATCAATGCAGGAGGGTGTCAAATCTTTAATATTTTGGCAAAGTGCTGTTTCACTACAGAACCAGAAATTGTCTGGCCTCATCATTTTGATTTTTCTCTATAACACATTGTTGAAGTAAGCCATAAGCATCTCAGCTAGCACTGTCAGGAGTGGGCCATTTAAGTCCCCCTCCCCTTTGCTGAGTTCTTACACATATGCCTCTCTTCCCCACCCCAGGCTAGTTTGACAAGAGCTTTGCTGTGGTTTTGTTGAAATCTCCAGAGAACAATGCTTTTCTTGCAGTGTCAGGCAGTCTCCTTGAAGACAGCAATTCTGCCTTACAGTTCCCTGCTCAAGCACAATGGAACACCAAATAAAAAAAAATTGGGGAGGGGGGTTGCATGAGAAAATAGAGCTTACATTGCAGAAGATGGATGCAAGCTGAAAAAATTGTGTCATTTGGCTCAAATAGTGTGAGGTTTTCATAGCAAGTGGGAAACAAGTTCAAGTTAATTGTAATGTGTTTCCCCAAAGAACACACACATACACACACAACAACACATACCGGCAAAAGGACTTCTCCATTATAATATAGCTACACTACATTTCAAAAGTATAGTCAATAGTCATTAGATTGCTAAATGAAGACCTGGCAGACCTGGGTTGAAATCCCTGTTCTGCCATGGAACTCAATAAGTTACTTACCTTTCAGCTTCCCTTAGCTCACAGGATTGTTGTGAGAATAACATGCAGGGATGTTGCTTTCCCTAGAGCTCTTAGGTGGAAAGGTGGGATATACATGTATGGATTTAGGAATGTGGTTATTTAACATATTTTTATAAAGCACCTTCCAATACATTTGTGTGTATGGAATTGTTCCCCTAATTCCTGGAAATGTTACATCTCTATCATTTTCCTCTGTTTCTTTCATGGTTTAATACCTAGAAAGAACATAGTTGTTATACAGGTCCCAAACCTGTACAGATTGCAGTAACAATTCAGTACACCTGCAACTCAAAGTCGATTGATGATACTTCCCCGCAATCCAGAACTCTAGGACTCCAGGGTATAATTGAGCTAAAGATCTGCTTCTGAAATTGTCTGATTACTCTATGGAAACACACAGTCCTGAACACTTTGTCACCTGCCAAGCAAAACTCAACTTGCCACTATGTGTATTGTGACAGAATAAATCATTTTGCCCCCTCTTCCTTGTTTTAAGCAAGCAGGAAACAGATAGCAGTTTACCTTGTCCCCATAAGGTCCAAATACATGTTTGGTGGGCCATGTTGATTCTCAAAAATTCTGGAAGTCTGAAAGAAAATCCCAACCACCACTGACACCATTCCTACTCAAATTCCAATCATGCAATATCTAGGGTTGTGAAATTTCCTGGATGAACAAAGTTAGTTTTTACTATGCACAACTCCTCAATCTGAGCTGCAGGCTAAAATGAATTAGACAGAAATCTTGGTAAGCAAGCTTCATTTTCTCCATAAGAGCAACAGCTGGCCTGCTCCAGCTGTAGCAAGGGTGTATGTAGGGCAGATCCTCAAGTGCTCCTAACACAAACCCAAAAATAAACGGCACCTGCAAGGGCATATGAAGAACTCCCATATGAACAAACCTCATATGAATTCTGTTCTGTAATTTCTTCCCTGTGCAGGCCCTAAGTTGAACTTGGGTCCTTCCAACTAGAAAGGATTACATTGTGTGCTACAAAAGGAACAAAAAAATTGTTTCTCACGTTGGATGTTCCAAGGCAACTTTGCATTACTACTTCACTTCTGAGGAGGGAGGAGTGGAGATGTATGGTGGGTTCTCCAGCCCATTTTCCTCCTTTCAGTTACAGAGGTAGAAATCGTGGGAAGCCAGGAAGTACAAAGCCATACAATGCTATTCATAAAGCAACATCAGCTCCAAACCCCAGAGGTCCTTAAAATAGTTCTAATAGAAGCTGCTTAGCACTTACAGATTTTGTCCATTCTATTCTTTCTCTGTGGGTTTGTTCTGGATCATGTTCAACTTGCATGTCTAGAATATAAGGCTGCATTGTGCACTGCCAGGACCACTCTATGTGGTCCTCTCCCAGGCCACAACCTGTCTCCCACATTATATCCTTTCCCCCTAGACATGCTCTTTACAAGCCCTGCTCTGCTCCCTCCATAAGTACATTTGCTGGGTTGGACTGCTTACCCGGATAGCTAAATGTAGGAGGTGGGAATAGGTAGACAGGTAGGCAAGTAGTAGGCTCTGGATTGTCTCCTTGATTTCCCTCAGGATCTCCTGGCTCCATAGCTTTGGAGATAGGTCAGTTTGCCACAAACAAACAAAAAATTAAAAGGTAAAACACTAGGTTTATCTGTCAGGACTCATGAAACTAGATGTGTTTTTGCAATGTGTGTGTTTTCTGGCCCCATTCACCGCCAGCACCAACCATGCATACTGATGGTCATACAAAGTTGTATGTGGCTCCTGAATACCTGCTCAATATTGCATGTTGCCACTGGGGGACAAATAGCTTTCTCACACCTGCCATGACCAATGCAGGACAGTCAATTAGGGAGCTTAAGAGCAGGAACTGCATGAGGTCAAGACTGGCTGTAGCTGGAAAATTTGTATCACACCCGCAGGGCTTCAGGTCTAAGTCTTGTAGTTCCTGAGGTCTCCCACAACATCCTTCCAAACCAAATCTAGAACTGCCCACTAGTCCACAATGCTTTTGTCCCACTGAGTTACATTTGACAGTGACCATTTAGATTTTCTAAGATGTGAAAGTTGCACAAAGCATAGACAACTTAATTACCCTGGCAAGAAGGAAAGATTCATCTTTGAATGTGGCCTATGGATTCACTTTTCTAAATTAAAACAGTGTCCTTGCTCAACAAAAATGAGGATTTGATAATCCCTTAACTCTGTGCTCCTTTCGTCTCTTTAATAAACTAAGTACCATGTCTTATTCCCGTACACACTTGCTGATCGAGCAATCAGTCAGGTCACAGATTCATATAAATATGACAAGCTCTGATTGGTAAATGTTGCCACTTTTAACAGCTGACACATACCCTGAAAAATGGTGCTGGTAATGAAAAGTGGCTGTAGTGTCCAGTAACAAAGCCTACCAGTAGAGCAATGTGTCAATACAACAGCAAATCACTGAAGTAATTTGTCACAATGTTGCATGATGTTGTCAGAAACCAAGTCCTTCTCCTACAAATGTGGTGGGAAACTTCAGCCCTGAGACCCCCAATGCATCTTTCCAGAATTCTTCCCCAGGCCATGGCGGTCTAGGTGGAAGATAGAATGGATGTGTGAGTTTATGCAAAAACTAGCCTGATGTACAAAGGTAAAAGTTACACTTGTTGCTTTACTGCTATTTGTCATTTCAGCACTATGGTTAGCTCCCAAGTTACTCTAGTCTAGGAGGTTTATGATGTTGTCAAACTAAGTGGCTTGCCTAATTGACTCAGTTTTTGTCTTTTATTACAAAAGCACATGTGCCATACTCAACACTATATGGCACATTATAAACTTCTTTTTTACATTGTGTGGGGCTCACCAGTGATTAAAGCTGATCCAAGGGGCTTATGGGATATAAAAGTCTAATGAACAAACATAAATTGAGCGCTGTTTCAAACTATACTGCTTCTCTTGATAAACGCTGGCATTTGATGCATCACTCTTGGCATTTTGTAGTATGTAGAAGAGAGAAGAGGTTTCCTCTACAATAATTTTCCTTTTGCAAATCCTTTATCTGGTTCTACAATTGGAATAAATAAAAGAGCTAACAACTGAGGAAATCAGGCAGCGGATTGGATATACCTTATTTCTTCCCCAAACACTTTTACCCCAGTGTTAAGAAAGTAAGAAGAGCTTATGTGCTTGAGCAGACAAAAGGCCTATTCAGTCCAGCAATCTATTCTCATACTGGCCAACCAGATGCCTATAGGAAGGCCACAAGCAAAACATGAGTGAAATCGCATTCTCTCATGGAAGTTCATGTGTTCAAGAACTTCCCAGAATATCTAAGTGTAGCCACTAAGGGAATAACAGTGGTAAGGAATTCAAAATTTGTTCTGTTGGATTAAGAGGAAAGCAGAGGAGACTAGGAGTCTAATTTTGTTATGCAGACGCTCTTATCTGCTCAAAGATCTGTGCCAAAAAACCCCACACAATCAGAACAAAAGAGCCATGCTTTGTTACCATGAAGAGAAGCATTCTCCACCACATATAAACAATAGCTTTGGCTTGATGAAATGTCTGACCTTCCTTTTGAACAAACTGCAAACAGAAATCCTACAAACTGCGAAGAGAAAATAGAGTTACAATATAAAAGCCTACTCTCCCTCTGTTGAACTCAAAGGGGCATGCATGGACATACACCCCACACACCATTTTATCTTCAAAACTATTGATAGCCTTATCCTGCATGAAGTTGTCCAATCCTCTTTTAAAACCATCTAAGTTGGTGGCCATCACTCCCACCTATGAGACTGACTTTCATAGTTTACATGGAGAAGGATTTTTTTAAAAAATCTATCCTGAATTTTCCAACATTTCTATGGATCCAGCTCTACTTCCTAGGCTGCTAGCCCCTTTGCTGGGCTCAAACAGTGCTTGGGGTCACCTCCACATCCTGCTAGAACTATCCTCAGGGCTGTTCATCTAAAATTTCCCAACCTTCTCCTATTCTGTCTCGGATTCTGCCCATCCCCTCCACCATATCTCCATGGGACTCATGAAATATTGGGTGGGGTAGAGCATTTCGAAAGGAAGGCAAGAGAGAGAGAAAATGTTTTTAAAATAAGCCAAGCATGGAAAATACCACTTGACAGTTTAAGAATCTACTATTCTGGTAGATGAGCTGTAAGGGAGGTTGCTGCAAAGTATTTTATCTGCAAATTTCCCATGAAAAATCGGGAATAAAGTGCATACGGTTCTTAAATTGCAAGTTCCTTTATTGAATATATTCCATCTATCTAGCTTAGAAAAGTGGAGTGCACAAAGATTAAAAGATCCCGAGTGTATACGTTGTATAAGTAAATCCTTATTGCAAAATGTATGTCTTATATTATTTCACTCTCTCCATTCCTTTTATTTAGTATCATTGTGATTTTTTAAAAGATAATTTGCACCAAACAGGGAGGAAAGCTAAGAAGGAACATTTTTAATTCTAATTCTCCTCCTACCCCCCCTTTAAAAAGAATTAAGTACAAGAACGTACTGAAAGTGCATGCATCCATGAAAAGATTGATATTAAGATACACATTAGAGCATGAAAAATCCTGCCTAAGCTCAGTCATTTAAGTAGCAAAGTAGTAATCAAACCTCATTAACCACATGGTTTGCATGTTGTAGAATATCCATCAAGATGGCTTTAATAAAACGATAAACTCACTGGCATGGGAGAATATATCTGAGAAGGTAGCTGGGGTAAACAAATACAACTACAGTTAATTATCAAATTACTTCTTAACAATAGATATGAATATAACAGCCGATGACTACCAATTGCAATGACTGGTGACAAATGTTTGCTTAGGGCTTGACTTCTTCCACTACTAAATTATTGTTTAGAAAGAAAGAAAACGTTTGCTTTATTTCAAATAAAACTGTTAGGTCTTTGCAGGAGGACCTAAGATGAAAAGTTCAGAAAGCACAATCTCTGTATGGAGAATGTTCCGTTGGCATAATCCCTGCTGTTAAGTGACCAGGCAGTCCCAGCTGTGTAGAACTGGGGTACTATAGCTTTAAGAGAGTTCAGAATTAATCACATCATGGTTCTATACAAAACTCAGAAACTATTGGACATATATACTTAACTGACATAGATACAACTTTGTTGTCCCCCATAAAATCAGTTCTGTTTTATGTTTAATGATATTCATGGACCAACATAGATCACAACAGTGTCAACCAACCCTCCACATGAGTGTGCATGTGTTTAGAGTGTGAGAGAGCACTCATACACAGCGCTGGCCCAAGACATTTTGGCACCTGAGGCGGACCCCCAAATGTCTCCCTGCCAAAGAAGAATGGGTGAGGGAACAAGGAGAGGGGCAAGAAAGATTGACATTAGGATCTGCTGCCTCAGTGCATCCTGTCACTTAGGCATCACCTCACCTTGCCTCTGAGTTGGGCTGGCCCCCCACATACCTACATAATTTAGAGAAGAAAGATGCTGATAGAACAGGAAGACAGGCACCTCTAGCGAAGTAAACTTTGGTTATGGTATGGTGTTTGTTCATCTAGACTAGGGATGAAAAAGGAATCCATTATAAATAGATAAATAAATAGATGGGATCCAGCAGTTCCGACCCAGTTCCACTAAGCCTCTTGAGCTGGGCGATCAGAAGATCAGCAATCTGAATCCCTGTGATGGAGTGAGCTCCCGTTGCTCTGTCCCAGCTCCTGTCAACCTAGCAGTTCGAAAGCACGTCAAAGTGCAAGTAGATCAATAGGTACCACTCCGGAGGGAAGGTAAACGGCGTTGCCGTGCACTGCTCTGGTTTTGCCAGAATTGGCTTAGTCATGCTGGCCACATAACCTGGAAAAACTGTCTGCGGACAAACGCCGGCTCCCTCTGCCAATAAAGCGAGATGAGCACCGCAACCCCAGAGTCTTTCATGACTGGACTTAACTGTCAGGGGTCCTTTACCTTTACCTTTTAGATAAGTGCACCATTGAGATTTTCAGAAACATTCCATTTCTATCCAATAGTGAAAGTAACCACTCACCTATTTCTTGAAGAAGAACACATCCCAGGGGCAATTAAAAGTAGCAACTGTGATGTAGGTTTTCCAAGCACTTTTGAGCTGGGAAATTTCTCAGTGGATATATTGGGTTGTCTCCAGCTAAGTGCTACACATTGTAGACGGATTGAAATTAATGGAGCTAAGTTAGTCATGCTCATTAATTTAAATGGGTCTACTCTAAGTAGAAATTGAATTGAAGACAACTCCTGATTTGGTATATTTGAGGAGCAGAAGGAGGAAATAATCGGAATACTGCAAAACTTATAAATATCTGAAATACTTTCTGATATTTTCTGATAGTCAAAAACAGTATTTGACTGGTGCATGTGCATGAGGGGATCAAAAAGGGCATTTGGTGTGGTTTAAGCATTAGATTCAAAGTTTAACTTGGAAATTATTTTTGGGGGAATTCATGTAAATAGGAGACAAATATGACAAAATAGCATGAACTGTTGTTGCATTATTTAGTGTGGGTTTTTTGGGGGAGTTGTAAATGGTTAACATATTGGGCTGGATCTAGATTAGGCTGCAATCCCCAGAGGACAGGATCACACTTCAAAATGACCTTGACAGATTAGAGAACTGGGCAAAAACAAACAAGATGAATTTTAACAGGGAGAAATGTAAAGTATTGCACTTGGGCAAAAAAAAAATATGAGAGGCACAAATACAAGATGGGTGACACCTGGCTTGAGAGCAGTACATGTGAAAAGGATCTAGGAGTCTTGGTTGACCACAAACTTGACATGAGCCAACAGTGTGACGTGGCAGCTAAAAAAGCCAATGCAGTTCTGGGCTGCATCAATAGGAGTATCGCATCTAGATCAAGGGAAGTAATAGTGCCACTGTATTCTGCTCTGGTCAGACCTCACCTGGAGTACTGTGTCCAGTTCTGGGCACCACAATTCAAGAAGGACACTGACAAACTGGAACGTGTCCAGAGGAGGGCAGTCAAAATGGTCAAAGGCCTGGAAACGATGCCTTATGAGGAACGGTTAAGGGAGCTGGGCATGTTTAGCCTGGAGAAGAGGAGGTTAAGGGGTGATATGATAGCCATGTTCAAATATATAAAAGGATGTCACATAGAGGAGGGAGAAAGGTTGTTTTCTGCTGCTCCAGAGAAGCGGACATGGAGCAATGGATCCAAACTACAAGAAAGAAGATTCCACCTAAACATTAGGAAGAACTTCCTGACAGTAAGAGCTGTTCGACAGTGGAATTTGCTGCCCAGGAGTGTGGTGGAGTCTCCTCCTTTGGAGGTCTTTAAGCAGAGGCTTGACAACCATATGTCAGGAGTGCTCTGATGGTGTTTCCTGCTTGGCAGGGGGTTGGACTCGATGGCCCTTGTGGTCTCTTCCAACTCTATGATTCTATGATTCTATGATTCTATGATTCTATCCCAATCACACCTAATCACCTAAACCCTATTGAATACAGTGATATTTGCTTCCAGTTCAATCACTGTGAGAAGAGATGCTCAACTAAATGGGCCACTGGCCTCATCCAGCAGGCTCATCTTATGTTCAGTAGTTTTGACCTCATGTTAAAGGACAGAATCAGCACTTCTGCTGGAAGCATGAAACTTCTGAACTGGTAATAGGGTTGCAGCTCTACAATATATGTGGACTATTTTTTAAGTCACAAGATAGAGGTAAACATAGCTATGATGCAGCCAAATGTTGCTCCTCATCCAAGGTACACATGAGACGTGACTAGGAAGGCAGAGCAGGTGCAGCATAATGGAATGCTGGGTCTTTAAATCTATTTACCATGATGCAATGGGCACTAAGCTCCCATCTGACTTATACATTTAAAGTAGTATCAAACCACTTTAAACAATCATACTTCCCTCAAAGACTCATTGGAACTATGGTTTATTAAAGGTGCTTAGCATTCTTCAGAGACACCTGTGTCCCTCGCAAAACTACAATTTGCAGAGTTCCCAAATAGGAGGGATTGATGGTTAAACATCTCTGGGAAATATAACTGTGCATGGTTTGACCATCAATCCCTCTTCACAGGGAGGTTTCCTCTCTGTGAAGGGATTGAGATCTCCTAACAACTCTCAGCACCCATAACTACATTTCCCAGGATCCTTTGGGGAAGTCATCATTGTTTATAGTGTTATAATACTGCTTTAAATGCACAGCCCCTAAAGGGCAGCCACCATGAAAGGGAAAGCCTCTCTGCTTGCCTGCACTCTTGGAAGATGAAATTTCACAGATCAAGTTTTGTTGTTAACAAACATGCAATAAATCAACATGAATTTTAAAAGCCAGGGAGGAAAAAAATGGCTAATGAAATACCAAAGCAACTGATAGATTATACAGTAATATACTTGGTTCAAAATGCAGATAATTAAACAGATTAATCACAGAAGCGGGAGGGGAAAGCATTGCATAAAATAGGGGGGGGGGATCTTATTACTTATGTTTGCCATTCACCTTTGAGTTTACCCCATGCATGTGAGTTGACAAACCAGGTGAGAGGATCAGTAATCTCTCTCTTTCTTTCTTTCTTTCTTTCTTTCTTTCTTTCTTTCTTTCTTTCTTTCTTTCTTTCTTTCTTTCATGTGGTGGGAGAGAAACACTCTCTATTATGCCTTTGCAAGCCATATAAAATTACTATTGTCTCCTGCTGAAGAAAACCCTGCCTCCCACTCCCCATTGCTCCCAATAAACTTGGTGATCTGTCTTGTGCCTACACATCAGTGCCTTTAAAACTACAAGTGGGATTAGCATCACTCTCCTGGGATATTCTACTGCCTCATCACAACCAATTTGTCACAATGAGAGTCTAATTAAATGCATTACTCTTATTCAGGGGAGAAGCAAATACATGAACTACATTCCCAACTTAGCTATGCAAGTCTTCCTCTTTCCTTCCTTCCACAGTAGAGTCCTTGCTTTGCTATGTCAGACCCCAGGGGATGTCCTCAGGCCCTTGTGTGTTATGAAGTCAGTGAATCTAAGCTTCCCTCTTTGCTATAACGGTTGGATGAATAAGTCCCCATACATTCAAGGGGCTCACCCTTCAGGGTAAGCATTGAACCGAGCATCTCTCTGTTCTCTTTAATCATTCAGTTCTTTCCCTCCCCCCTTTTTTTGTTATCCCAAATGAATCAAAACTGAAGCCTCAAGGAGAGTGGAAGAGATCATATAGACTGCTTTGACATGTCAAGTTGTTCTGAAAGGTAGTCACAGCTATGGGACCATTGTGTTTGCTAAATAGGATGTCAAAAAGTCAGTTAAGTGTTTTCCTTCCAACAATGAAAGAGTATTTGTAGAGCGAATCAATGTAACAAGCAACAGTGTATATTTTGTTATTCCTTGATTTGTACACACACACACACACACACAGTGGCATGACTGTTTTATCTCTGATATGCTACTCATGACTCCTAGATAAGGGGAGTTGATATTGGTCTAGAACAAGGGGGGGAAGCCCTTGAATAATAAGGGATTCTGTATTCACCTATAATTTGGGGGGGGGGTGAGGAGTAAAACAGATATGGCAATTATTTAGAGAATGCACAGGCAGGCAAAGAAACCAGAATTCAGTGAATTCTTGTGGTAATAACTGGAGCAAGAGAAATAAGAAGCAAACATTTCAATTCCTTGCTGATGAGTTCAAAGGGCTGGTGAAAACTGCTAGACTCATCTGAGGTATTTACCATAAGTATGTTGTTGTAGAGCTCCTTATCCCCCCCACCCCCGGTCTTCCAGTCTCAAGTATCCTGTGGATCCTAGCAGGAGATGGACCCACCCAGGTGACAATTCTGGAATACCAACCTTAGCAAGCACCCTATTCCAAGCAGACTGAAGTGCTGAGAGTTCCAGAGCATTACAACAGATCAATATCTCCAGATGCAGACTCTGCTCAAATGGTCTCCAGAGCACAGGTGGCAAACCAGTTATTGGGGCTGAGATGAAAATGGATCAGACCAGAAGTCACAGTGCATGGCTGGCACTAGGCCTATCATTTCTGAGCTCTCCTAAGCAGAAGGAATCATGAACCCAATTAGCCTCTAGATCAGAGCCAGGGCAGCAGGACCAGCTATAAAAATGAGTTGCTGCTGAGATGTCACTGCTGCAACATTTCCTTGGGGAATCACCATGGTGCTAGACTCCTACTCTAGTTATGCAACTGGAGAGCTCCCTGCTGTTTTGGCAACCTTGCCCTGAAACCCACTCCCTGGCAGTTCTTTTTTCTTGCTGGTAGCGAGAGGAAATCCAAATCTTATAGCTCTAATATGGTGGCAGTGGGACAATGATCAAAAATATGATCCAAGAAATGCAACTGAAAAGAAAACTGTCAACTGAGGAAGGAAGAAGCCACAGGACACTTTCTCCTTTCTTAGTTTGCCTTTATTTATTTACTATTTATTAATATTCTTCCCTACCATTCTACTGTAGTAGCAATGCTCAGTGCTTTCCAGGACTCTATGTAATATACAGTGCAAAAAATGCAAGCTGAAGCGTCTGTAACCCGAGGTAAATATGTTCTTGGTACAGAGAAGAAGCAGGTGGAAATCCGTTGACTTGGGCTGGAAAGAGTTACCAAGCTAGGCTCGATATTTGGAATATTTGTGCATACAAAAACCTTTGTTCAAAAAGTTCAAGATGACACTGATTCTTATGCCCATCTGTAATTGTGCTGTTTCAGGCTCACCATGTGTCACATACATACATACATACATACATGCTCTTTTAAAACCTATACCAACAGGACTAGGAAGAGTCTTAGCTCAGTGATGCAGCATGTGTTTTGCATGCAGAAAGTCCTATGTTCAATCTCTACCATCTCCAGGTGGACCTGGGAGAAAACCCGACTTTAAACCTTGCGGAATTGCTGTAAGTCAGTATGGGCAATACTGAGCTGGACCCAACAGTTCGATTCAGTAAGAACCACCATTCCAGGATCCTATTATGCCTCCATTCTTCACACTCCATAGAAAAAGTTGCAAATGGTATCATAGACTCAATATTATAGCCACAATTCACCTGATTTTTTCAAAAAAATTAAAATAAAGGTAAATGCAAACCAAACTGGATATTCACAATTCCTAACAGTATCCAGACAGGGATGAGATGCAACAGGCCACTTACAACACATGATAAATTAAACAGGATTAAACAAAGGACATGCAACATACAAACATATCCATTAATACTGACTTTGCTTTGGGATTGCCTCTCCAAATGGGGTTTTGGGCCATGCAAAAGAGCAAAAACCAATGTCCAGGAGGGCTAAGATTACCACACAGGAAATAATGGAGCAAAAATTATAGAAATGAGGAAACTAATAAATGGTTGTCTGCTACAAAGGGCTTGCTGATAGCTGTGTTTCGGATGTGGGAAATTGCTCAGATTGAAAACTCTCTTTCCATTTGGCTCCTGTTTATCACACAGGCTTCCATATCTGACTGTGTTTTCCCCCCATTCTTCTTCTGAGTTGGCAGAACTTAAATTTCTGCATCTATTTGGGTTCGCATACAAAGCATCATCTCTACCAGCCAACATTCCCCCTCTCTTTTTTTAAACAGAATAGTTTATGTAATTAACGTCCAAGGCAATGAGTGAACTATTGTTCCATGCACAATGTCTGTACCAATTGCCTGCCAAGTCACTGTCGCTACCAGTATTTAACTCATTACTTTGTCAATCCCTTTGAGATCTATCAAGTAAAGAAAAGGCTCTTTTGTACAGCCAAATTCCATTCTTCTTTGCATTCAAAAGGCCAACCCTTTTTCAGTCCAGATGTGGGTATGTATGCCTGTTTGCTTTAACTGTGCACCCAATATGAAGAAGAGAACTGGCAAGTCCCCATCCCCCCTCCATTTGCAGGCAGATTTGGATTCATGACAGAATTGTTTTTTATTATTATTTTGGGGAGGGGGACCTCATCTCAATTTCAGCATAAAAGAGCCTTTGTTTGAATGGGCATGGTTAGGGAAATATAGCTGGAAACTGAACTGTGATGTATAGCAGGGCAGCATATTCAGAGGGGGAGATATTGTCTCAATAGGGGTTGAGCTAACAAGAATATTGGTAAAAGGCAGAGGGCATATTATCAAACACCTTCTTACAATTTAGGACCTTTAGAGTTAGGTCTATAAAACATTACTTGTGTGCAGTTGTTAGTTCCTGATGGTCACAAACAATGTGCAAGGTACAAAAATCATATGTGTGTTGCTGGAATGCCAGAGCTATTGAGCTGCAGGAAGTGCACATGATCCACATCATATTATCCTTCACTCCTATGTGATTACCCTGCTACACACAGAAAGCATGGTGTGGAGGCGAAAGCAAGCAGTGTCTTGGGTAAATTGATGGCCTGTGCTGAACTCATGCAAATGTAGACTATATTGTACTGCCAGGAAAGTAGATGCAGAATACGAATGCACATTGAGAGCAAACACTTTGTTGAAGGAAGGCAATCAAGCTACAAATGGTGGGGAAAACAGAAAAATAAAGGTCTACCCTTCTCATGCATTATCCCAATAATTTCACAACATGGGTAGCCAATATGGCACCCTCTGGATGTTGTTGGAATACAATTCCCATAAGAGTAGAGCACAATGGTACCTCGGGTTACATACGCTTCAGGTTACATACGCTTCAGGTTACAGACTCCGTTAACCCAGGAATAGTACCTCAGATTAAGAACTTCGCTTCAGGATGAGAACAGAAATTGTGCTCCTGCAACGTGGCAGCAGCAGGAGGCCCCATTAGCTAAATTGGTGCTTCAGGTTAAGAACACTTTCAGGTTAAGAACGGACCTCCAGAATGAATTAAGTACCTAACCTGAGATACCACTGTATTAATCATGATGGCTACTAGGCTAGATGAAAATAAAGACCCATCACTCAGCATCCTGTTCTCACAATGGTGCACTAGACATCTATGGGAAGTCCACAACTCTCTCTACGCGTAATTCCCAGTGACTAGAAAACAGGTGTTTAACACTGGAGATAGCACTGTATTGTTATGGTACTGTGTTGACTACCTGTGTCTTATAGCATGCATGCAGCACAAGAATGAAGAAGCTGTGACCCTTCTATTGGTCCAGTCAGCATATTCAGTGGTCAGGGATGATAGGATTTGTAGTCCAACAATATCTGGAGGGCCACAGAATCCTCATCCCTACTACAGGAATATAAGAATTTTATGTTGCAAACTGCCCTGTGATCTTCAGATGAAAGGCAGTGCATAAATTAAATAATAAATAATAACAATAATATTACCCCCAAATTTCTGATGAAGGTGAGTGAGAGGGAGAGTGGAAAGTCTGTTGCAGAAGCAATGTTTTAACAGGGGAGTTCTAGCTTACAGCTCCTTTTTTAGACATTACACTACACTAGTTATCTTAGAGGCGGATAAACTGGTAATTAGAATCAATCATGTTGGTGCAGATTCATATTCTTCTTGCTGTATCTCCCGATTGTTATTATTATTGCATAAATGGAGGATACAATTAAAAGAGAACTTTGAATAATTTATCACAAGCACACCTGCATCCTGAACTCTAGAACATCATACACTTTCACACTTGATTAGTCATAACTACATTTTTAAAACAAGGAAATGTTGTTCTCTTCCCCTACTGAATTGTGGTGACATGCTAGAATAGTGTGAAAATTAGTCTCGTGCAAAAACACATCCTCCAGTTTCTCAGACACTTTGTTCCCTTGCAAAAAGAGGCTTCCATTTGTATACCTCTTTCTTAGGTCACTTTTGAGTGGCTTTATAGTGGTGAGGGGTTGATATTACCTTACCACTGTGAAGTGCCCCAGGTGGTTTCTTCAGTGCCCTGCAGCTTCCTTGCCTCCCTGTTCTTCCCAATCTGAAAAAGACCTATGGGAGAAGATACCTCATGATGTCTTCACCTGAGTGCTAAATGAAGTGTAGGAAGCTGTGGAGACTGGCTATGAGCATAGGAGCCAACTCCTAGGGGCTGAGGGGTCTTCAGCCCTCCCAATAAAATATTTGAGGGGCCCAGGCCCACACATAGTTAATGGACATTGCCATTCAAATGGTGTGTATGTGCTGCATCATATAATTGATTATGCAGGATGGGGTTTACCTCCCTGCCGCCATTTTTTTATTCAAATTGGCACTCCTGGCTACAAGCTTCTGGAATTGGTATGCTCCTTTGTTTGGTTTTTAAGGGAAGTCTTCCCTTTTGCCTTAAAACAGAAATATGTCCTCACTGAAGTGAACAGCTGGCAGGGAACACAACAAGGCAGTTCCCCGCATTCCCATGCTTACTAGAAAGCTCTGCCAAGGATGCCACAACGTTTGCAGGAAGCAGAGTCACATGGGATGGCTGCAGAATGCAGACCACCAGGAAGCTAACTTGTAGAATCAAAGCAAGTTCAGACACTCACAAGCCAGACATACTTGGAATGGTCTTAAGAAAACAACAACACAACCTTCAGCACTAATGAGAACAAATATTTATGCATCTCAAAAACCATATAACTTGTGGCCTGGAATTCACATTATATCAATAATGTAATGTATGGATGGTTTAATCAAGTAGGTGTTAGCAATGTCATTTAAAAAGCACACATAGAATCTGGAAACAAAAGTCTTGAAAGTGAACTGAAAAATGGTATAATTTGAGGAGTATGAGACACTGAGCTTTTCTCTTTCTAACTTCAGGAGCCTTACATACTAGAGAGACATTCAACCAAACATACCAGGGAAAACTCCATCAGCCAATCTGAGCACAGCCAATCTGAGCACAGATGCCCTGACCCATATCTCTCAAACTAATGTATGGACCTTAGTTGTCCACAAGATTCTGCACTTGTCTGAATGTTATGGTGTGGTTCTCAGCAGTTTAAAGTATGTTTCAAGTGAAAATACACATGTGAATATGTATGACATGATTAAATGGGGGGGGGGGGAATCTACAGAAAGTAAAACCACAGATTAATGCCAAAATGAAAATAGGGAAAATTATGTTAAAAACAAAACAAAATGTTTTTTGAAACAAATGGAAATAGACAGATTCATCCATCCATGCTTCTCCTGAGCTACACCACATCAAATGTAGCCCAAAGTGATATTATTGACATTGTTATTGTTAATTTCACTTCTATACCACTTTATATTTTTAAGAAAGCAATCTCACACATTAAAATCAATTAAAACAATTCAGAATAAAACATTACTGAAGAAAGTAAAATATAAGTATACATTCATAAAGCAACATAATTACGGTAACTGGAAACAAAGGAGGTCAACTATAGAATGCACATTTAATGCAGCAAAGTTAATCCAAATAATTGTCTTAAAGATTTCAATGCATGTTTAAAAGAGCATAATTAGCAAGAGAATAAAATGTTATCATAAGCATAGAACCTATCTGCTGCTGTTGCTGTCCATCCTGACCATGATGGGTGGCAGTTGTGAAAGCTCAAGCTCAATTCCCTGGGCCTGCACTTAAGAGACCACCAAGATGGTCTCTGGCCTTTTCAGCAACCCCAGTAGCTGGAATCAGTCAGGGTTCCACCCACCCAGGCCAGGTGGGAAAAGGCCAGCAAAGAAGACCAGGTTCTCCAGGACTCACAGTCAAAATGATAGAGCACACACTTTGTGTGCAGATGATGGCAGGTCCATATCCCTGGATCTCTTGGTAGTGCTAGGAAAGGCTCCTCTCTGAAACCCTGGAGAGCCACCGTCAGTCATTGTAAGCAATAACCAAGACAGGTTGATCCAAAGCCTGTATAGCTTAGTTGGTTAGAGCATTGTGCTGATAACATAAAGGTAGCAGTTTTTATCCCCTTTTGGGACAGCTGCATATTCCTGCATTACAGGGGGTTGGAACAGATCAGAGTTTCCCCGAACTTGAGTCTCTTTTTGGACTACAAGTCCCATCATCTCTAGCTAGAAGGACCAGTGGTCAGGGGTGATGGGAACTGTAGTCCAAAAACAGCTGGAGACCAAAGTTTGGGAAACCCTGGGCTAGATGATCCTAATGGTCCCTTCCAACTCACAAGTCTATGATTCTCTGAAAAGCCTGACCAGGTATTAGGCAACTTCATAGCTTAGAAGACAATTATTTGTGTAAATCAGCAATGCTGCCTTAAGGTGGTGATGCTTGTTGGCTAGCCAAATTCATTCTAATTTCACCCTGCTTGATCCTGGCCCGATCTTTGACTGAAAATGTATCCTTTGTATATTACACATGCAAAACAGCATTTTCCCCTCCCCTCTCACAAAATGAATTCCTATCCAAAACAGACATACCACATTAAGCAAGGTTAAAGCCAAAGGGATCCCATTTCCTTAGATTACAGCAGAATTAATTGATGTGTTTAATCAAAGAGATGCTACTTGGCAACCACATAAAGCATCTATTCTCTCGAGATCCTCTGAACAATATTGGCAGACGGGCTGCCTTTAAACAAACACAAAAAACCAGCACCAACAAGGAAAGCATGCTTGGATCTGAGCACTGTTTGGATTATTTCTTTTAAATGTTTATTTTCTTTTAAAAATATATGTTAGTACTTCCCACCTAACCCCATCTTACATGGACCATTAACCTCTATTTTTAGCATTTGACAGGCAACTAACAAGGATTATATCAAAAGCTGTCTCAAATAGGAGGGAAAATAAAAGAACTAAAGAATTACAGTGCAATACAACAGTTGTTGTATTGTTTTGTTAGTGAATAGCAACAATTGATGGCTTGGCCTCCAAACATTACCACAAAAATCTGTTCCTTCTTGTACTGCATGCAAATTATTTTACTTGCATTCTAACATGGTATTATGTCAAGAAATGATAATATATGGCTTTATCCAATGCAACACTAATTGAAGGTTACTTAGGGGTGTACTTGTCCCAATGGGGAAATAATTTGTGACTGTGCAACAATGTTGCACAAGTGAATTCATAACCAGGGTGCTCATAATTTTGTTTCACAATGGATGACACAATCTGTTGTGCAATGACTTTCCATTAGGACTGCTGTTGTGTTCAATTCCTCTTCAGTGCAACATTAAAACTTACCTGTCCACTAGGCACTAGCAGGTGGAGATGGAGAATGTTGAATGCAACCAATTAATTGGGTTTGGGAATATAACTCTGTAAAGAAAGTTCATCTGGGGTGCTTTGCACAAATGTGTTTAAAGTAACACACCTGTATTTTATAGGATACTATTGCAAAAGTGACCCCTCCGTGTAATAAAAACACACTTGAAATAAGTACTTTTTCATACAGCACATAGCTAAACTTTTGAATTCACTACCAGCTTGGACAGCTTTAAGAGGGAATTGGCTAGCAATGACTACTAGTCTTGATGGATATATTGCATAGTGTGACAGAGGCAGTATGCCTCTGAATATCAATTGCTTGGGATCATGAGCAGGAGAGTGCTATTGTGCATATGTACTACTTGTGGGGTTGTGAATGGCTGGCCACTATGAGAACAGAATACTTGACTGGATGAAACTTTGATCTGATCCAGCTAGAGCTGTTCTTACGGCTGCAGGAAATGTATAAACTATGCATTGGAGGACACAGTAAATTTTTAGGGATGGTCTAGTGGAGGAATTAGTTAGAAAACTATTGCTTTTAAAGAAAAGGAAAACAGTGCTTACTAAGGCAGGCAGCTGTTTTGGTACACATTCAACTTGAACAACAGCATTACGAATGGAGTGACAAGTGCTCTCTGTGCATCCCTTATTTGGCCATAATTCTTGCTTTGCAAACATATAAGCAAATTATTGAAATTATTGAAACTGAAATAATACCCAAATTAAAAAGAAAGAAAAAACTAAGAATGTAACAGAAAAACAAAAGAAGAGCATATTGGATCAAGCTATCTAGTCCTGTCTCCTATTATCTCAGTGGCCAACCTTCCACAAGGGATGTGTGTGTGTGTGTGTGTGTGTGTGTGTGTGTGTGTGTGTGTGTGTATGCTTCAAGTGAATAGATATGGACCAAGTAAAAATTCCTTCATTACATCACTGCAATATGACCCCAGACCAGTGTACTTCCTGTTATTATAGCATCATTGAGCTGGAAGGAACGTCAATCTACTTCTGTGCTGATGCAGGAAATTCACTACTACAGCATCCTTCATAGGAAGCCTCCATTGACTGCTTGAAAACCTCTAACAAAGGAGAGTCCGCTACTTTTTGAGTTATTGTACTTCACTGGCAAGCAGCTCATACCCTCAGGAAATTATTTCTAATGTTCATATTTTTCTTGTTGTTTGAACCCATTATGAATGAGTATGACTTGTTATGTCATCTTATAAGAAACGAGCATAGCAAACAAAAGACTCAAACCTCCTTAGCTTAGAAGCAATTGTAAAACTGAGTGTTGTGCATAAAAGGATATGGAATTTTCATTTGTAGCTTAGTTCTGCCACAAGTTATTGACTGATAAAGTGTGAAAGCTCTGTATTTGTCCCCCCTCCCTGTTATTGACATATGTGAAATAGCTTGCAGATTTGCAAGGAGATGAGGGGGAAGTTTCCTCTAGCTCTCCCAGGCATGAACATCTCATAGAACTTCTGGAAAACATGGACAGGATATGTGTTGGTTGGTTAGTGGAATATTTTGGTTATTTCTGGATTAAGGTTTATTGTCATTAATTAGATAACTAGGAACATAAGAGCCTACAATCATACCAAATGTATCTTGTCTACTCTGTCTACTCTGACTGATAGTGGTTCTCAAAAATCTCAGGAAATATCTATTTTCTAACCAGAGATACTAGAGAATCTGGGATCTTCTGTACACAAAGTAAGTGCCCCATCACTCCTCATTGACCCACCACACTGTGGATTGCAGTTATTAAAAAACAGCATGATAGGATCAGACCAAAGGTCCATCTAATCTAGTAGGCCTGTTCTCACAGTGATCAATCAGATGCCGATGGTAAACCTGTGAGCAGGACATGAGCACTACACTACTCTTCCTACTTGTGATTTCCAGCATACCATAGACATACTGTTTATGATACTGCAAGCAGTACATAATCATCATGAGTAGTAGTCTCTGATAGCCTCATCCTCCATGAATTTATGTAAACTCTTTTAAGTGCCATCCCAGTTGGTGGCTATCACTACATACTGACAGTTTCATTAACGTAACATAGGATGCTGCCTTATTTGTTCATTTAGCTCATTATTGTCTACACTGACTAGTGTTAGATATCCAGGCTTTCAGACAGAAGACATTCCCATCCCTACCTGGAGAGGTTGGGGGTTGAACCTGGGATTTTCTGCATGTTTGGCAGATGTTCTAGATGCACAGCTGAAGTTAATATTGTTACAACACTCCCCACTCAGTTTTACCACCTAATATCTTTCATTTCTATTGCTACAGCACAACTTTGGTTGTTGGTAAGATGCAAGACAGTTTAGAATGTGTACTTGAACTATGTTTAGGATAAAGCATGGTTGTCAGCTTTCCAGTTGCACATGAGCCTTCTTCAGGTCTGAATCTACAGAGTTCTGTATCACTCCAAAATTAATTGCCGTACACTATACACCTGAATTATTTTGGATCATTCCTGTCTTTGTGTGTGTGATAAATTTGCAAATAATATTCTCTGAAATCCATCTTCAATAGCTGTATTGATGCCCAGCCCTGTTCCCATTTTTCCAAGACCTCAAAACCATTTTGATTTCTGCATTGATTATACTGCTATAACATGCTGATAACTGACACCATACATTTATGCCAGAAGTATTATGAGTATTATATTACCATGCAAATAAAATTCAGAACTGAATGTGCATTACAACAAATCCCAACAAATATGAATGCTTTATAGAATTAATTCTGTGCATCCTTAACTGTGCTGAATAAATTGCTAACAAGTATTAAATTAACTGTTACAATCAAATTACCCCATTTACCACTAATGACAGATACAATGAGCTTGGCATTTCAATGCGGGCCATTTCCACCCTGAAAATTTGGAATTTAGCTATCCAACTGCACTTCTGGAGATACTGCTGACAAAGAGGAAAACAATCTTAATAGTGTAAAAATCACAGACTATTTGTCACTTGCATTTTAGACTGGAGAGTGGGGGGGGGAGAGAAAGTGTTGAGGAGACTCATTATTTAAGCTTCAAAGCACCTGTGGATTGAGTGAGTATTAATTCTTACTATTGTTTTCAAAAAGGTCAGTGGAGCCAAATAGCAGTTGCACAACATGGTCTATTGAGCCTGTGATGCATCCATATACATTATTACCCATTGACAATCACCCATTGAAGAATTGAACAGCAACTTGGAGCATGCCATTTCAAGAAGAAAAAACTAGCCCACACCAACCAAAGGACCAACTCCCAGTTAATACTACGTACAAACCACCTCAATTTATGCTTTGAGATGTTTTGTTTTCAATGAGCTAGAGAATTTGAGTTATAGAGTGTATTGTTGTTAGGCCAAAGGGTTAGAGGTAAACTGCCGGCAGAGGAGAAAGGTGTATCCATAGCAAGGGTAGCCAACCTAGTGCCTTTCAGCTGGACTACAGCTGTCATCATCCCTGAACCTTGCTTATACTGGCTGAGGCTGATGGGAGCTGAAATCTAACCACATTGAATACCCCTGATTCACAGCATATACAGTAATGATTGACATTGAAGGCTTCTGTGATGAGAGGTGCCTACAGGATTTTCTAGGCCCAGTACTCTTTATAAGTATGGTTCCCTCTGTCCCACCAGCAAAACACAACTTTCCATGCAAATTGCATATTCTAAATTCTAAATATCAAATTTAGAGGGGGGGGGAATCACAATATATACAAAGAAGATATGTCACACCATAGTGGGAAAGGCTGCTGGGTTGCTACACAGTACACTCTAAGCAAGCAAGCACGCACATGCACACTACACTTCTTTTCAGGCTGTTTGCAGGGCTGACATGACCCTTGATATAAGCATGCTAATGCTGAACTCTCTGTCTCTATGAAAATTCCAAGCAGACAATCAGCAAAAATGCTTTCATTACCAGCAGACGCCAACAACAGCAAGAAATATGGATTCAGAATGAAACAGGAAGTTCATTTTCTTCCTGAATAAAAAAATTCCTTCCAGTAGCACCTTAAAGACCAGCTAAGTTAGTTCTTGGTATGAGCTTTCGTGTGCATGCACACTTGTGTATCTGAAGAAGTGTGCATGCACACGAAAGCTCATACCAAGAACTAACTTAGTTGGTCTTTAAGGTGCTACTGGAAGGATTTTTTTTTATTTTGACTATGGCAGACCAACACGGCTACCTATCTGTAACTGGAACCATTTTCTTCCTGCTTCATTTTGAACTGTTTTTTAACCTTCTCTCATGTGGATGTTTGTGTATGACATTAGATTCCCCCCTGCTTCTCTTTCTCTATAAGGCTTCCATAAATGTTAATCAAACACTGAACTGTGGAATTAGGTCCAAGAGGAGGCAATGATGGCCACAAACTTGGATAGCTTTAAAAGAGGGTTACACAAATTCATGGAGGATAAGGCTATCAGGAGCAACTACCCACAAGGCCTATTCTCTACCTCCACTGATGGAAGCGTTTTGCTTCTGAATGCCAGTTTCTGTGAAACACAAGTGGGGAGAGCACTGTTGTGCTCAGGTCCTGCTTTTAGACCAGTTGTGCCTGGTGGCGTTGGGCCATCGTGTGAAGAAGCTGTTTCCACAGCTTCCTTGCACACCAGAGCCAGGCTCCAATGAGGAAGCCTGTTGTAGGGGCGTCTGGTTGTGCCTCCTATAAAAAAAAGAAAGCCTGGGGCCACCACCACCTCAGCCTCCCCTCCACACTATGCCACTGCTTTCAGACTTCTCATAGGCAAATGACTGGCCACTGTGAGAACAAGATACTGAACTTATGGAACACTAGCTGGATCCAGCTTGCTCTTCTTTTCTTCTGTTCTTACAGCTCTGACTTCACTGAAAACCAAGTGTGGGGTTATTTATCTGAAAGCAATTGGTTAGAAGTTAGAATGGTGTCTGTATTTTGCAAGGGTGCCAGCGATTTCTTTTTTTTTTATTAATGTCCATGCCCACTGCTCACTCTGGGACCAATTCAACAGTTTCACCTGTATGCCCCTCTTGTTGGAAGTAGGGAGTCTTTAATTCCACCAGGACTGTTGTTTGCTGTAGTTGCTAATGATGAACTGCAATGGCAATGTGTGAATAAAAAACAGCAATATCACTTTGCAGTTTGAAAATGCAAACAGAAGTTGATATGGGGGGGGGGGATACTCTAGTTATCTCAATAAACCTCAATTAGTCAAGGACAAGATATTTTGCCTAAAGGAAGCCATTTTTATGAAGAAGAAAAAAGAGCTTACAACAATCTCCCCCCAAGTTTTTGTATCTGAATTTCCTAGTACAAATTGCTTCTGCTGTAACTTTGGCAGTGAAGATAAATTGTACATTATGCTATAAGTAGACTAGTTCAATGGGTTCTTTTGCAAATTCAAAATCTGAATTCTAGGAAAGGTTTTCTGCTCGAGTTAAGTAATTTTCCACAGGTGAAAAGATATTTGATGGTGATGGTGATGATGATGATGATAAAATGACTACTTTGGATTGTCCCCTGCACTATGCATAAGCTGCTCATTAAATGGAGAGTTCCATACAGCAAATAACAGGGAAGTATTACTAGAAATATGATTATCTGGACAATACATGCAATCATTATTTGATGCATCAGCATAGAATTGATGCATGCATTGTCCAGGCAATATACATAGCCTCCAAAATATATTAGAAGATGCATTTCATGCATCTAATTACAAATGTGGATCATGCCCAAGTGGAAACAAGATGGGTCACATACACTTAAAGCACTCTTATACCAATTTAACTGTCATTGCGTGGACAGGCGGAGTCCCCAGATTCCGGGCTCCCCCCCCCCCGTCATGTGGAATAACGACTCAAGACAACGTGCTATGGGATTAAATTGGCCACAACTTTATTAAATTTCAAATGTGGGTAGACCTTGGCTCAGGCATTGGGTGTTATCCCTCCCCAGTCCCCAGCCGGGGACCTAGGGAGCTTCAGGGTTATCCAGTGGGGGGGGGGGCGGCTCTGGAGAACATATGTTCAAGCAGAGATAGCCACCCCCATTATGCCGCCGCCGCAGGGGAGAGCAATGACGTCCTCTCGGCGTACGGTCAAAGCCTCCCTTCAGAAACCCCTTTAACAGGGAACCCTGGTATCACCACTGCAAAGAGGAAGATAGACTAAAGGATTCTGCCCAAGGCCTGATACTGCCAAAGTTGTGACATTTTGCTACGGGAAAGGCAAAACCTGCCAATGCAGGGAAATTCCTTTCCGGCCCTTTAACAGCGACCTTGATGTAGCAGCGCCCGCATACCTGTGAAGAAAAGTTAACCTGCAAAATAAGACATTAACTGAAGGTGGGTAGGGTAGGAGAAGCTCTGGAGCCAAGGGAGGATTCCCAGGTAAGATCCTCGCTCTATTGTGCGGGCAGGTAGTCCCTCCCCTACCTGGCCTGGTCTCCTTGGCAACGCTTCCCCCAGGTGGGATTGGACAACTGACTGAGGTAGGCGGAGACCTCCAGGTATCCCACCTGAGGGAAGGCGAAGCCAAGCCTATGTTGATGGAGCCGCTCCAGATCCAGGGGCTGCGCGCGTCCACGCAAAGGGCGCCCCCTGTTTTATGTGGGGAGTGGTCATTACTTTCTCTCAAGGAATCCTGGCAACAATAGTTTGTTAAGGGTGCAGAGAGTTGGAAGTAGACCCACCAACAGTTGCAATTCCCAACAACATTAACAGTTTCCAGGACTCTTTGGGGCAAGCCACAACTGTTTAAAGTGGTATAAGAGTGCTGTAAATTAATGCTGTGGATGTCACTATGGATTCCAGGGACACCCCCCCCCCCCAACTCTCATGTGGATATATATCTTGTGTATATGTGATATGCGTTTGGATAGCACATACCTTTTACTCTTAAGGTTGCTCTGTCACTGTTGTTCTGATATCAGATGGGTGCAAAGTTCTTGCATATGAATGGGCATTGAGAAAGTACTGGCTTCAGAAGTGAACGTTACCATAAATTTTTGTTTCTGACACTTATACAGCCAGGCACTAATCTCAATGTTCGCCGTGTGCAAAGTAGCAAGAGCTATAAATGTTATTACATGCTGCTCATTAATATGCAAAGGTGAACTTGTATTTTCTTTGCACATTGTCTTTGCCAGCTGATGGGCTGTTTAAATGGCCTTCAGCTCAAAGCACAGAGTAATGCGGCTTTCCACCCTTTTTCTTTCTTTCTTTTTTTACATGGCTCCGCTATGGAATTGATCTATAAATTAGATGGCTATACTTAAACGAAAATGAATGACACAGGGCAGTTCAGCCCTTCCCTGTGGACTCTACTTCTAAATGTGGTTAAAATGCTGTGTTTGGCCTTTAAATTATGAAATGTGCATTTCTTCAACACTTCAGGCAGAAACCAAAAGCTATTGCAAAACATGTCTATGTATAGAAAAATCAGCACTTCTGTATTCTAAAGGAAGTACCATGTATTGTTTAGACTGGCAGGTTCACAGTTCAAATCTCACCTGAGTCATGAAGTCAACAGAGCCATATTCATGCCATACATTCAAAACACTATGATGCCACTTTAAACAGTCATGGCTTTCCCCTAAATAATATGAGAGATGTAGTTTCTTAAGCGTGCTGAAAGTTTTTAGGAGAACCCTATTGCCCGCACAGAGCTACATTTCTCAGAATTCTCTATGAAGAGGGATTGATGGTTTAACCATTCTGGGAACTGCAGCTCTGTGAAGAGAATAGGGGTATCCGAAGAGCTCTCAGTGCCATTAGCAAACTACAGCTCCAGAATTACTTGGGGGAAGCCATGACTATTTAGAGTGGTATCATGGTACTTAGTACTGGTGTAGGTCATAAACAAGACAGTATTTAAGAGTCTCTGACCTCTTCTTATGCACTCCCTAGGTTTCACAGGAAATGAGTCCATATAGCTACATATTGTTACCCTAGTTTTCAGACTGGAGTCTTTCCCAGGAGATGCTGAAGATGTGAACCTCATGTCTTACCACTAAATTAAGATCATTTTCACCATCTACATCAGGTGTGGGGAATTTCTGGCCCACCAATTATTACTGAACTTCATATCCCATCATCCCTGGTCCTTGGCCATGCTTCTCAGAGCTTATGGGAACTGTAGCCCAGCAAAATTGGAAGGGCCAAAGGTTCTGCAGTCCTGATCTACCATATGAGAATGATAATACCAGTAGTAGTATATATAGCTATTTTACTTTGTTTATTGTGATTGACAGTAGCTCTCCAGTGTCCTAAGCAGAGGTCATTCTTAATCCCTCCACCAGAGACCTTTGTAGTGAAAATGACAAGGACTGAACCTGAGGCCTTAGATGTGCAAAGTATGTTTTCTATCTTTGAACTCTTCTGCAGTCCTTTGCAGGGTTGTTGCAAAGACAGCTGAAAGTGTGGACATGAAGGGTTTTGATGAAAAAGAAGTGATATTTTTTTCAACACAGCAGAAGGCCTTGTCACTCAGACCCAGTTCATTCACATCTTGGGCAAATGATATTTTGTGACAAGATGCTCACTTCTAAATAAACCTTTAAAATATCGGATAAGTATTCTTATCTATCACCTATGTATCATCTATCCTTTCTTCTACTAGTATAAGGAGCTTAGTATTTGTTCATATGTTAATAATAATAATAATAATAATAATAATAATAATAATAATAATTTATTATTTATACCCCGCCCATCTGGCTGGGTTTCCCCAGCCACTCTGGGCGGCTTCCAAAAGAATATTAAAATAATGTGATACATCAAACATTAAAAGCTTCCCTAAACAGGGCTGCCTTCAGATGTCTTCTAAAAGTATGGTAGTTGTTGTTCTCTTTGACATCTGGTGGGAGGGCGTTCCACAGGGAGGGCGCCACTACCGAGAAGGCCCTCTGCCTGGTTCCCTGTAACTTGGCTTCTCGCAGTGAGGGAACCGCCAGAAGGCCCTCGGTGCTGGACCTCAGTGTCCGGGTAGAACGATGGGGTAGTTAAGAAGTGAAAGGAAGAATTCTGAGGTCAGGTCATAAGGCAATTAGATCATAGAACTGGAAGGCTGGAAGGGACCCTGAGGACTATCTAGTCTAGCCTCCTGCAAAGTAGGAACATGCAGTTGTCCCATACGGGGATCAAAATTGCAATCAGCATCATGCTCTAATCCATTGAGCAATCAGGTATATGTGATTGGTATTAGAATTTCCAACAAATTCTGGACGTAACTGGAAATTATTAATGTGATTTTAGAAAACCACGCTGCTTATTGTTCTACTGAGTTGAATAAGAATTTATTCAGCTTCTGATTCTCTGATGTGTCAAATCACACAAGTACCATTTGCCCCAGAACCTCTTCTCTGCCTCAGTAAACTTTTTTCAGAGCACTGTGATAAATTCAAAGCTGATGGGGACACACACACACACACACACACACACACACACATTGCCATAGTTGGGCTATGCGCTAAGAGTAGGGATAGGTGAAGCCATTGATTTTGGCTCCTGTCAATTTCTCAATTTTAAATTCTGTTCACCACATTTCTAAATCCATTTACAAAATTTCCTCCTGAAAATTCATCATCATTTTAGTGCAAATTTCTGTATGCAGTTTTGCCAAACATGCAGGGTTTTGACAAATTTCCCCTGATTTAATGCATTTGGGGTATGCATTAAATGTATGCATCTTTATGCCATTGTTACCCCAAAACAGCCATTTTGGTACAAATTACTTCACTGCAGAGCTGCATTACAAATTTCAGAGAAACATGGATTTTGAAGGTTGGCTGTGTTTCAGTTCCTGCGATTGATCTGGACAGTGTGAATCAGGTAAACTTGCCTTTAAATGTGAATTCAGTTTAGTTTCTCCTCATCCCTAACTAAGCAGACCTGAAAACCTTTAAGGCTTTCAGTGCTAATTTGACATTTCTGCTATAAAGCTTGTTTTCCATGATTTAACCAACTCCCCATCAACAGAAGCTTCATAGGTATGGATGTACAATAAATTTCCACTTAAACTATTTTTCCCGCAATCCCTGGGTACTGAATCAATCACTTACTGTTAGGAAGAGTCCCATCCATATGCTCCACTCAGATGATTGATTTATATGAACCATAGACACTTTTGTCTTTCCTTGCCATGTGTACATGTGAAATTAGCCAGCAAGCAGAATGAAATCAACTGTTTAATGCAAAGCACTATTAGACTCAAAGAAGGTCATCTTTCTGGAAAACAACACATTTAGGGAGTTTCTAATGACAGCGAAGAAATGCTTATAATCTTGGGGGACACACACCAAAAGCTAGAACTTCAGGAAAGCACTATTAGATTTGTATTACAAGGGACAATCATTGAAGTGACAAGCAACTTGAGAGCTTGTGATCACTGTGTGTACATCTTTAGGGCTTTCAAAATTGCTACTGTGTGGATTTCAAGCTGTGTTGGTCTCTCTGTGTGTAAGTGTTAAGGAGAGTAGGGAAAAGACAGGTTGCATCAGCATTGCTCTGAATGATATCCTCAGGTGTCTTGGGGACCAAACCCGCTGACTTGCTAAGTAGGTGGAGTGGTGAGATAATTAAGAGAAAATTAAAAGTATTAAAATGATTTAAATCCATCTCTGGAAGTTTAAGGTTAGCATAGGGTTTAGCCTCATATTCTCAATGCCCACAGAGACCCCCCTCTCTAATAAAATACAGCAGATGTAAAACTAAATGAAATCTGAGCTTAAACGATCCCTCTTCACTCAAACAGCCTAAAGGGCTTGAGGCCAGCAAAATACACAATGCTCCATGGAGCTGGCCAAGACAAAAGGCAAAGCGTGTTTTGTTTTGTTTTGTTTTGCGCAATGTAAGTGCTGATTTTATGCACAGGATCAACTGAAGCAGTGGAGTTATGTGAAACTGTGTGTGTGTGTAGATGGAATTTTTAAAGCTATTTCTATAATACAACACAGAGACCCCTTCTGTGCACAGTTACGCATGTCACCAGGCAGCAATGATTGAAAATAAAGGAAACATTATAGGCTAAACAAGGCCACAACTTTATTTGTTACAGTATATAGCCAATGCTGGCAAGGCATAAGATAAGGATCCATTTACTGGGGACCATCGTTTTGCATAGTTTACAAGGTTTGGAAGTCCCTGCTATGGCACAAGCCATCCGTGAAGGGCTTGGCCAGCAACCTGGGGTATACAGCAGAAGGCACTGGTTCTCTGAGCTAGGGCTGAGGCAATACCCCCAATACCCCACTTTCAGAGAACTCTCTAAACTATGGATCCTGTCAAAGGACCTCCCTCTCTAATTAAAGTTGTGACAATAAGAAATAGATAAAATGAATCACACTCTTACTATGAGAATGGTAAAACCCCAACAGCCGTTAGCCAATAACAGCTGCAAGTAAAATTCATTTCCAACCTCCTACATCAGAGATGGGGGTCCTGTGCCCCCCCATATATTGTTGGGACTCTGTCTCCCATCAGCTCTGATTATTGGCCACACTTGTGGGGGCTGATGTGAGTTGGAGTTTAACAACATCTGGAGGACCACCTCAATTTCCATCCTTTGTTCTTTATTCCCAATTAAAGTTCCAGTGTGATACTATCACCTCATTCAGATGTAACTGTACTATTTATTAGGTTAGGGAAGAGTTGCAGATGTGATATGTTGAAAAACAATTATCTAATGAATGAAATAACAACTGTCAGTGTTAGTGGGTCTCATCCAGCCCCAGGCTACAGTGAACTAACTTCTCTAGCCATGTGACCAATATTCCTTTGGGAGTTTGTCTGAAGGCAACAGTCACATTTACAACATTAAAAATACCTCATGGAAATGATCTGCAGTAAACCTTGTTATTGCACCCTCCCTCCTCCTCTCCTTATCTAGTGTGGCTGAGAGGAGTTTGAAACATTCCACTTCTGTTTTAGACTAACCGCAGTTAAGTGTTAAAGTCTGAACATGGAAAAACTTTGATTACTCTTTAGCATGGATTCTTGAAACAGACCAAATTCAAATCACAGTTTGCTCCGTTGTATTGTTTCATCACCTCATAGTTTAGTGCAGAATTCAGATGCAACACTAAACTGTGATTCATTGAAATCAGGCACAAAAAAACCCTTCTAATCTGCTCTTTGAAGCCACACTAGTGGAGAAGTGGTAGAAAGAACAGAGTGAGCTCAAGGCTCATGCACATACAAATTAACCATTTTTTAATCATTGCATCTGAACCAGACCAGTAAGACCTATCCCATGGCCAGGAAAAGCTACATCAAGGAGCATGCATCAAGATTAGTTATGGAACTGTTGTGTAATATATGAAATACATACGCCAATATATTTTTCAAAGAAAAAACAAGATATAATCGAAACAAATATAAGCAACACATTTATAGAGTTTGGAAAATAAAGAGAAGTTGGATGCAAAATATACATACATGAGGGAACAAAGAACACCACAGCAGGAGCTGCTATGCGAAGGAGAAGAAGGCAGGGAGAGAAAGCAGCAGGGGATCCAAGCAGGAGGTAGAACAAGAAATGCGACAGCAGGTGGAAGGAAGGGCATGTGGCAAAACCATGTGGGTGGTTTGAAGACAGAACAATTGGAGATGAGGAGGAGGAGAATGAAGAAAATCAGCTTCTGTTGCACTCCTATCACAAGAACATCTCAAATCATTAGACAAGGAACAAAATCCTGAAATCTGTTCATGGAGCATAAAGGATTGCCTGCAGTGACTAAGGGTATGAAATTATAGGAAGGCATGTCCCCAATTTCCGAAGACAAAGCAACTGAAGGCTGCATGAAGAAGGTCCCAATTTCAGTCCCCAGTATCTCTAGGTAGGGCTGGGAGAGACTCCCTGCTTGAAATTCTGGAGAGCCACTGCTGATCAATGTAGGCAACAATGAGCTAGACTAACCAAAGGTCTGACTCAGTAAAAGGCAACTTCCTATCTTCCCAGCCTCAACACAACTCTATGGGAAAACTGGATTTTCTGCAGTAAACACTGCACACCAGTTTGGCATATGAGCAGTTGACAGCTGGGAGAAAATGTTCATGGAATCTCAATGTTCAGGAGCAGTACACTTTTGAATATGAGATGAAAGGGCAGGGTTGAAACATTTAGTCAGCTACTGTTGGAAAGAGAATACTGGATTAGATCAAATTTGGTACAAACCAGAAGGGGTGTTATGTGTAGATTCTTTTCGTGAAAGTCAGCATTCCAATCCTGAGAAAGTGTTCAGAACAGCTGACCACCATCTCAATTGCACACAGAAAGTACTGATTCATGCAATAAGGAAGTCAAATATTTATTGCAGTGGACATTCCAACTCTCTCATTCTCTTGCACAAGTTAATTTGGACATTGTGACACAATGCACTCATTAAAGTGATTACCATCTCCTGATCACAGCAGTATCTTCACTAACCAATGTTGAGTCAATGGCAGCTAATAAGAAAGGAACTTACAATGTAGAGGAGTAGGTCACTATCAATACTGTCAATCTGGGTGGCAAGTCTCATAATGCCCATATGCTGGTGAATAGGGACAGGGCCTTTTCTATTATGGAACCCCATCTTGGATTTCTTTCCCCTGGGAGGTGTGCTCAGTTAGGATGAAGATTTATACATGGGATTTGATGGCTGTGATCCAATTAAGGTTTTCTCACATAGGAACACTTACTGCATCTAGGGCCTAGATATATCCAACCTGTTGTATATGGCAGTTTTTTTTTTGGGGGGGGAACAATTATAATTGAATGCATACAGAAAAATACACCTGCATATGAAAGAGTCAAGCCCTACACTGTACAGTATCTCTGCAGCAAATTACAAGTGCTATAATTTTACCCCAAAAATGCACACATAACTTTTATGCAGTTATATGTAATCTTCTATGTATCTGTTTATTTGCTGGTTATTTTGGACATGGGAAGTGTGCCCCTGCTAGTTTAGTTGGACCTCTCAGCTGCTTTGGGGTACCTTGCTGGGTTACCTTGCTGGGAAGGGACTTGGAGGCCTTGTTCTACAATGGTTCTGTTCCTACCTGGAGAAGCAAACCCAGGAGGTGATGCTGTAGAACTTCTGTTTGACACCTTGACCATTGGCTTGTGGCATCCCCTAGGGTTCTATTCTATCCATCGTGCTATTTAACATTTATATTAAACCACTGGGAGAGCCTGTCCAGAGTTCTGTGTCATCAGTTCTGTGCTGATGACACCCAGCTCTATTTTTCCTTTTCACCTATATCCAAGGAAGTTGTCTCAGCTCTAAATCGGTGTCTGTCATCAGTAATGGATTGGACAAGGGTGAACTAATTGAAACATAATCCAGACAAGACAGAGGTGGTTTTGGTCAGTCGGAAGACAGAACAGGGAATAGGGATTAAGCCTGTGTCGGATGTAGCAACACTTCATTGAAAGACAAAGGTTTGCAGTTAGAATGTGCTTCTGGACTCAGGCCTGAGCTTGGATGTCCAGGTGTCTGTGGCCAGTTGAAGTTCATTCCTTGAGGTGTCTGATTTGGCCACAGTGACACACACCTTAATTACATCCCATTTGGATTAATATAACGTGCTCCAAATGGAGCATAGTTTAAAAACAAAAAACCTTCTACATGATGGCTAGTTCAGTTTAATACCTGTGTTGTTATCATCATGGTTTCCCCCAAAGAATCCTGGGAATCACAGTTTGGTAACTGTACCAATTTATATCCTTTCTCTCAGTTCATATAGAATCACATTCTTTCCCACAAAGAACTGCAATTGCCAATATTTCCTGAGGAAACAGTGTGATTAACCAGTTTTGGTCTGAGGTGTAAGCATGTATTGGGCCCTAGCTGGGTACTGCAACGGTCTCAATTTAAGCTAAATGTGTCCTTCAAAGTAAGATAAATCAGGAACAGAGAGAAGGGGAGAGAACTCTCTCTCTCTCTCTCTTTTATATAGTAGGGAACTTTTCAATTGCAAAGGGGTTATTCATTTCATAAGGACAGTAGCAAGAGGAGTCCAATCCCACACAAATCAGATAAAATGAAAGAAAGAACATAAAGGATGGGAGATACATATTTACAGAATCGAAGTCTTTTAGTCAGCTGGGGGGGGGGGCAACAAATCACACACACACACTTCAAGCCGCTGAGTTCAAAACAATTTAACCTTTCATCACAAGTCAAAATGACTGAATTGCAACAATTGCTGCCATTATCATGTGTCACAATGTTCTTGGAGCACATTCAGAATAGTGATAATAATAAACAATAATATAAAAGAAAAGTTTGGTGAAAGTCAAGAGTTAGACACAGGGCATCGGGGCGGGGGAGTGTGTTTCTTCTAGCTAGTCAAAAATAGCAATGTTGAGGTGTTAATGAAGTATTCTCTCAGCCCAGTTTCCTGCTTTTGGCTAGTATTAGAAAAAAGCGAGGGAAGTTGGATCACCCAGTTGGCAGATGGCCGAGCAACTGAGAAGATGAAGCATCTGGATGCTAAACAGGGAGTCTGAGAATGCTGCTTGAGGGAAGAGAGGGATGTACTACTCTAGAGAGAAAAACTTCTATTCTATAGCTGGAGGAGGTCTGATGAGGAGGCTGGCAAACTGGAGAGTCCATTTTTTATACTTCTGTGGCATGAACAGAACTAGACTATGACTTTCTAGATAACAAAAGACTTGACTTTATTATAATTAGGAGGGCACAGTAGTGTATTTGCCATTGTCATTGTTGCCATTAACTCAATTTATACCCTGCTTTTTCCTCCTGAAGGAGACATAGCAATGATAAAACATTTTTTTAAAAAACACAACTAAAAATAGTTAAAACATCTTAAAAACAATTACAGTGGTACCTCTAGTAATGAACTTAATTCATTCCAGAGGTCCGTTCTCAACCTGAAACTGTTATTAACTAGAGGCATGCTTTCGCTAATGGGGCCTCTTGCTGCTGCTGCGCCGCCGGCACACGATTTCTGTTCTCATCCTGGGGCAAAGTTCTCAACTTGAGGTAACTCTTCCAGGTTAGTGGTTTGTAACCTGAAGTGTTTGTAACCTGAGGCGTTTGTAACTCGAGGTACCACGGTATCTCAGTTAGTGATCTCAGGGTTGTCAGAAAGAGCCACAAAATGCATACCCAACATCAGCCTGGATGGCTCAGTTGGTTGGTTTTTACATTTCTTCAGAAAGTCAATTATCAGAGAGATAGATGCACCTCACTAGTGAGGACATTTCACTTAACAGGTCCTGTCACAGGTCACCATCAACTGGACACTTCCCAATGGCAGCACCAGGCCTCACCTGCCAATCACAGTGTGAATGGAACTGGGGAAACCACCCTTTTAGGTACTTGGGTCCCAAGCCTTAAAGACTCCCACGAGAGGTGGTGGACTTTCCTTCTTTGGAGGTTTTAAAACAGTGCTTGGATTGCCACCTGTCATGGATACTTTAGCTGAGATGAGATTCTTGCATTGCAGGGGGTTGGACTAGATGACCCTTGGGGTCCCTTCCAACTCTAAGATGCTATGATTCTATGAAAATATATTCCATAGTGGAATACACAAGGTTCACACTTCCACAAAGCAAACCAAATATTCATTAACGCTGCCAAATAAACTCATATTTAGTGGGAATGTGCCAGCCATGAGATTTTGCTTCTGCTTCGGGGGCCATTTGTGATTTGTAATGGTAAGCTTTTAAGCTGTTTTTAATCTTGTATTTTAAATTGTTGCAACCTGCCCTGGGACCTTAGTAGGGGGGGGAGTGGGGGGTAATAATAAGCATAAGAATTCAATGAAATCATTGTATGACTCCTTGGCTAGACTACTTCCTTAGTGATTCAGAAACTTGGCTGAGACCTGCCCCTTGCTCTGCTGGACAGCTTTGGGATTCACTGGTAAGATGGGAAATCACATCATTCAGGAATTGTGTAACTGAAACAGGAACTTACAACCTAGACAGAACTTGATTTGCCAATAGGTCCTGGGGCACATGCTTTCTAGGGTGTCATGACTTTCTTATCCCAAATGAATTGGCACTGGTAGCAGCTACACGTTCAGAGACAGCCATCTCTTACCTAGTCTGTTATTATTCCTGGTATTATGAACAGGATGCTGTATACCCAATTGTGTGCAATTAAGCTGGGCAGTTTGTGAAGTGAGATTTACAGGATTTTACTTGTGTGGATTCCTCCTCCCCTCTTTCTCTCTGTGCATGAAAAGAAATAAACAACAGTGGGTATTTTCTTTAAAAACAACAACGGCAACAGCCTCACCATGCTTGCATTTTCATTTTTTTCAGAGTTAAGACTGGAATCTTTAATGCCATCCCCTGTCGAGTACTAAAGGAGGCAAATTATATTGGTTTGCCTGTTGACACACCATCCAATTACCTTACTAGAGAAACCTACCTGGGTTTCGGCAGTGAGAGAAAAATGCAAAGACAGACAGATCTGACAACACAGAAGACAAGAAGTCTGAAAACAAATCCATACTGGCAGCCTCATCTAGGAAGTAAAATGGAACGTTGCGTGCCATCAAAAGGATAGAGCTTTGCAGCGTTTTCTCATCTTTTGCAAGGGGATTTGTAACCCTGCCGCCATCTAAATTGACTTTCTGTTTTAGAAGAAAGCCCTAAACCACTAGATCTACTACTAGGAGAGGTTTTTTTGTTTTTTTTTAAGCACCATCTCCACCAAAGCATTGCTGCTTATGTTAATATGACAGCGACTCAATTTATTCAAGTGCTGATCAATGCTAAACAATCAGAGGAGTTCATGTATTATGTATTTCAAAAAACGATGCTAGTGCTTTTTAGTGGAATGTCACAAGGTTAACCAACTGGTAGACATTAGGTCCCTAGAGCCCAATTTCAGCTACAGCACTTGCTATCTGCTTCGAGGAGAAACAATAGCAAACTAAAGCATTGTTTGGTGCACATAATGAACCATTCTCATAAACCTCAACCTTCAGAAGACATTATACTTTACAATTGGATACAGCAGACAATTACTGGATCTCCATTTGGCTGGAAACAGCCAACCTTG
Organism: Podarcis liolepis; assembly: GCF_965112155.1. Taxonomy (NCBI): domain Eukaryota; kingdom Metazoa; phylum Chordata; class Lepidosauria; order Squamata; family Lacertidae; genus Podarcis; species Podarcis liolepis. The sequence continues at coordinate 14,086,353 of NC_139570.1, read as the reverse complement.
TGCTCTATTCCTTAACCATATCTCAGTAATTATTGATAGCACAATTGTCTCCAATTGCCCTGTTAATACAAGTGCATTAGCAATTAAAACCACTTGTTATGGTTTTATTTCCTGTCAGGTGAAGTACGACTCCCTTAAATCTACCTCCATTTATTAGAAACATGGCCTATGTTAGAGAGAGAGAGAGAAATGGAGAGAGATATATTGAAAGTGGGCAGTTCTTTTCTGTAATTATATTCTTTCTACTACCATACTAGGCGGCTGCATTCAAAATAGTGAATCACATTTTAAATGTGATGTGGGAAACAGCAGAAGAAAAGGCGATACAACCTTCCAGCCCAGCATGGACAGATTGTTTCAAAGGATCAATGGTGAGGGGCATCCTGGCCATGGAGGTAAACGGCCAATAGGATGCCCTCCAGATCTTTTTTTGGACTACAATTCCCATCATCCCTAGCTAGTGGCCAAGGTGGATGGAACTGTTGGGATATTCAGTGAGGGACAGAAATAAATTCTATTCAGCTGACGCTTAAGGCACACCTACCTAATTCTCAATTTCAAAAGCAACGTAAGAACCAAAATACAGCCATCCTTAGACTCACACTTCTCTGAATTTTACAGTGCAATTTTCTAACCAATGTTTACAAAATGCATATATTATGGGAAGAAATGAATATATTAGTGAAAATAATACACAAACATACACAATTCAGGGACTAGTGTTTGAAAAAAATGTGTATATTAGTAAAAACTATTCATGAAATTGTGTTTATTAGGGTAAATTCACACTAAAATTTTGATGGGGAAAGACTATTCCCAGCATATATCTTTGGTGCTCCAAAGCTTGCACTGGCTACCAATATGCTACAAAGCCACATTCAATATTCTCATATTAATTTGCAATGGGTTTCACAACTTGGCTCCAGGATACATCAAGGATTGCCTGATCACTGAGATATTTTGGGGAATCACTATTAGTAGCCCCCCATAGCTTGGTGATGTGGTTTGTATCCACCAGGAGCCATGAATTCAGTACTGTGGGCCCGATATTAAAATATTTCCATCCAGCTGAGGTGAGACAGGCCCACTCCTTGTCAAATTTTCTGCACCTACTGCTTATTGTCTTATCCCAGCAGTTCCAAAGCTTTATTCATGCAGGAATTATTTACAGGATGAGTGGAGATGATGGAGAGAACATAGCAGACATCTTGCCTGGAGAGAACAACAAATAAAATGGCTCAGCTTTTAGGGGTGGGGTTAACTTTGACAAAGCAAAAACAACAAGTAATTGCTGGCTAGACTGCTAGGCAAACAGTGCCCTCCCATGGTTTAAAGTAGCAGGTGCATTAACTAGAAGTTTGTGAGAAGGAATGTGCTGTATTTGCTTTTCTCTAACAAGGTCTAACAGTAGTAGATAGGTAGCCGTGTTGGTCTGCCATAGTCAAAATAAAAAATTCCTTCCAGTAGCACCTTAAAGACCAACTAAGTTAGTTCTTGGTATGAGCTTTCGTGTGCCTGAAGAAGTGTGCATGCACACGAAAGCTCATACCAAGAACTAACTTAGTTGGTCTTTAAGGTGCTACTGGAAGGAATTTTTTATTAAGGTCTAACAGGAAAATGAACTTTGTAATAGAACAGACTTCTCCATCCTGGGGTCCTCCAGGTGTTTTGGAGTACAAATTCCATAATCCCTCACCAGCATAGCCAACAGTCAAGGATGATGAGAGTTGCAGTATAAACAGTTTGGAGGCCATGAGGTTAAGGAAACTTTAGGGGAAATATGGTGACTAATCACTTAGGATGAAGTTTTAGAAAAGCAGTGGGTTGGTGAAGCTTCTTTGAGTACAGGAAGGGAATTAATGGGAGTAGGTAGCTCATGGAGTAGAGCTCCTTTAAAGTTCTCAGGAGTTATTGACCCAAGTCCAGTGTAGAGGTTCATGATGCGTCAAGAGAAAACAAAATGTAGTGTTACCAAAGCAGAAATGGAATCTTCTAATGCAAAATCCTGATGCAACCTCAAGCCTAGTTTGTCTGACTGTCTTTACCATGCAAGGATAGCTTTTCATATGGGATTACTCACGTTTATTATAGCTCATAAATATAGGTGTTTTAAACCAATTCTTGAATTTCTTAGGTCCATGTCAAGGGAAATGTCTTAGGATAAATTTTACTCCTCTGTGAAATTAGGACTCTGTGAGTTTAGAAAGATTATATAGCTAGCCTGCCCTGCTTGCAACTCATGAAGATAGAATACCATGGAACACTGATAAAGATGTTCAATGACACTAATGCCAGACTTCATACATCACTTTGCCTTGCAAAGGATACTTAACATCTCCTCAGATTAGCAAGCAGATCAGCACTAAATTAAAATTTATGATAAGAATTTTAAATAATTTATAGAGATTATGTTACGATGCTACCTCAGAGCTTCATTTCAGTGCATGCTTACAGCAAGTGTCTATTATGGAAAGATGAAATTCAGTGTGTCTGCACACACAAGTCATTTTCAGGCCTTGTAATTTTTCATATGATTAGGGGGAGTGGGCATGAGTGTTCTAGTTCCACCTCCCAGTACCTGTTACACTCACTGGTTTGGTGAAAGAATTTCTGAAGAAGGAGGCCTTTTCTCTAGGCACCTTGCATGATTTAGAATTCTGGTCTTCTAGAGTTCTCCTCACTCCAGATGTTCACCTGCAACTCCTAGAGGACAACAAAGCTAGCAACCAGAGTGCATAGCTAGTGTGCTCATTTAATGACATCTGGATAATCATGAGTTTCCCATCCTTGGTTTATGCAATCAATCAGGTAGATGGAGGGTTAGGCTACTAATCCACACAGCTGCTTTGCTTCAGAATAAGGGAACTGTGGAGGAAAACCTGACTCGAAAAGCTGGATGAACACTGAAGAAGAGGACTAAATAAAATGTGGATTTGCATTAAAAATGTATACAGTACTTTACATGTATTGGTGCACATAACATAACTGTACTTTTCATTGCACCTTACTATAGGAGTGGGGAATATGACCTGGTGGTCTTTGCAACTGCTCAGTCTGCTAACCACTGATGGGCAACTTGAAGACCTTGACTTGTCTTCTGGTGTGCAGTTCTTTATCTCAAAATCAGACCTGGACAGACAGCCCTTCAAATAGAGGGCACCTTCAAATAGAGGGTTATCCTCTGGATCACTCTAAGCAGACCTAAATTCCATAAGAATACATTAAAGCTGTAGTACAATAATCACCCTCCTGAGAGTAAACCCAACTGAATTCAATGTGACTGAATTCAGAGTAGAGTTTACGGGGCCTTCCAAAAATTGCCACAAACTATGCAAAATGGTGTTCAAACTTGAGCCGGCCAATATTTGCAGGATTTTCTTTTTACAATTAGAGGGAAATCACTTGCAAAAAAAAGGAGGGTGAGTAGGAGATATAATGCACGTTATCATGATTAGAAAGAGTTTAGTTTACCTTATCTAAATAAGGTGAAGAGAATATTTATCTTCATTGTTGGAAATAGCCTTGCATGACATGGGTGAAAGCATGCCCAAACTTCATAAACCCTGACATGTTTGCTGCCAGAGGACTACTGCTGAATCAGATGAGGAATCAAAACAACTCTGCTTCAGCAGCAAAACTGGTACCTAATGACAAATAAAGTATGCTAAAATAAATAAATAAATAAATACTGAATGAGATTAGAAATGTGCCTGTGATGAATTGTGGAACAGATATTGCGGAACAGAGATGATAATGTAAACTAAGAGGTCAATGGGTTATTCACCCCTGGGTAGAAAAAATAGGTCAAGGCAGAGAGAGTTATGCTTAATTCTCCAGAGGTGCAATTATTTTTAGGATATTTAAACCCTAGATTTGTGATAATGAAACTTCTTTCTCAATGCTACATGTAAATAAATTATTCAAATTGATTGCTTTGATCTCTGAAAACTGTTGGTTAACATTTATAATATTTCAGCTTGGCAAAATTCAGAAAGATTAAATTACCCCAAAAATAAACCACGTAGAGATTAGGCTGTGGTTTTCATAATGAAGAATATTTACAGTATCTCTCTTTTTTTTAACTAATTGGTCTAGAATTCTCAAACTGGAGAGATATACAACTCATTCTAAGAAATCTCTTGCATTTTTGCTAATTCTCCACAACCTGGTTCATACATGCAAATTCACTGCATGATGACTTCAATATGAAATTAAGACTTAAATGTGAAATTAATATGAAATATGAAATTAAGACAGAACTCAAAAATAGTTCTGGGTGTTGTACACACACTCAGCAGCTTGTGATATATATAGTTGTTTCACCCATACATATGCATCATTTGATGGCTGATGCTTGATTTGAATCCTTGGTGAGGGTTGGGGGGCAGCAACGTGTTTGAACTGATATAATTCTCAGTGCTTAAAAAGTATACATGTGATGGGTCATTCACTCATATTTGATGTTGCATTCTGACACAAAAAGAACATGTTTGTGTGAAACAACTGTGAAGCCATATGACTATTCTTATTAATAAACAAATGCATGTGTTGGAAAAGTGCTCAAGGACCTGTCTCTATAGAAGCTAGGGCATCTATATCCAAATGCCTGTAGGGACCCTTCATGTGATGATCTGTACCCTACAAACCCAGAGATGTGTTTTGTGCTGTGGAAGCTGAACATTGAGCATATGGAATACATCCTTTTCATATGTTCCATTGCACACTTTTAACGTATCTTTTTGATTGTGTTCCCCCTCCCAGTTTTTATAATGCTTGTCCAAAAACAACAATAAAATGAGAAAGACGGGAAGATGGCGGCACATAAAGTAGTGGAATAATGAATATAATTATAGATAACCATTATCCAGTATATGGCGTAAGCATACATGTCTATGTAGCTCAGTGAAGGGGAACTGGTGGTTCTCCTGATATTGTTGGACTCTAGCTACCATCAGTTCCAATGGTTGGAGAATGTGGGAGATGTGGTTTTGTACTGTAATATGTGGAAATTCACTGTTTCCTCATTCTTTCTATAGGCAATCCAAATGGCCCAAAAGATTTGCTGAAGTGTTGCCAGCAGTATGCTATGTGTGTTGAGGACAGTAATATCTTCAGTCTATTGAGGAAATGATTGTATTTCCTGTGTTGAAAGTACAACTATTTTTCATGTTCACGTTCATTAGTACACTTATCTGCAGTGTCTCATGTGTAAGCAACCAAAGAGTTGGAATCTAGAGCAACTGAGAAACCTCCATTCCCTGTACATCTCACCCTAGTCATTTTGATCTATGGATAGAGATCTGATAATCATGTCACATGCCGCTGTTGTAAATCATGCTGCGATTCAAGCACATGCTTTTAGTGTTGTGGCACCAGCTCTATGGAATCCTCTTCTCTTAGAAGTGAAGCAAACCCCAACATTGCTATGTTTTCACTGTTTGCTGAAAACTTTTATTTTCTCCCATGCCATTGCAAATCTGCCTACTTTATTCCTGCAGTTTTTAATTCATGTTGCTTCTTGTGTCTTAAAGGTGTTTATTATCTGTGTTACATTTTACAGTCTTTTTTTTTGCTGGTGTAATGTTTAGCTGTATTGTATTTTGCAATTGTTTATATTTTACCATTGGACAGAGTTCATTTTTATTGGAGGTTGTGAGCTGCCTTGTAGACAAGTTCCTCAAAAGGCGGAGTATGTATATATTTAGAAATAAGGAAAATACATAATAGACTCTGAGATGGTCCTCTTGCACATCTCTGAGAAAAAGCATATATAAAAGCAAGGTTATGCTTCAACTCCAAGAGAGAAAGGTTGGCGATAGTATTAAGAGACGACATGGACTTGTATAGCTCTGGCTTTGGAAGGTCTCACACTTTTCTTAGCATTTTTACAGGAAATTGAACTCAAAGTAAAAGCGGGGATTGGGTGTTTTAAGATGCCAGATGCTTGACAGTTCCCTGCTCACCTTGTTGGCCTTTTGAAAACTCTGGATCATATCAGACACACTTAAAAACAGCACCTGCAAAAAGGTGAACTTTAGAAAAGGGAAATGGGATTTAGTTGTCTCCTTAACGTCATTGGCAGACAGGGCCACGTTTTATCTAGGTTTAACAACCCAAACATCGTGACAAGGTAATCTGTCACTATAAAAGAAAGGAAGGAAGGAAGGAAGGATAGGAAAGCAGCGAGGACCCCATTCTCATATTGCTTTGGACATTGTTTGTTTTTATTTCGATCTTCTTTCACACAGTCATCTATTTGGGAAATGAACCTGACATGCTAGCAGGGGACATTTCAGATATTTCAGTGTCAAGAAAATCACAAATATGCAAATGTATTTTAAGGACATTTGCAGTAGTTTGTATGTATATGTTAAGGGCTGTGCTATGTTTTCTAGAAAAAGAGGTGCTGGAACTCAAAGTGAACACCTTCCTTCTTCTCTTATAATGGCAATGGTGCCTACCTGAGAGGTTCCAGAATGGAGTTGAGGTGAGTTCTGGTGTGTGTGGGGAGCCCTGGTTAAGCAGGGCAGGGGGAGCCCTGGTTAAGTTGTTAATGTGCAAAACAAGCAGCTTTTGTACTGCATTCACTGGGCATCATGGAGAATGTGCACATAAAGCTTCTAGGAAGAGGGAATTCTGCACATTTCCTGGTTAATATATGGGAAATGTGCATATATTGACTAATTTTGTACACTCTCCAGTGATTACACATAATCAAGAGGTTTTGGGAAAATATACATATATCGACTGAATTTTGTGCACTCTCTGGCCATTATGCAAAATCCTCAACCGACTGTGGGTAATGTGCATATCTCAATTGTTATTTTGTATATTCCCTGGGCAACATACACATTCTCTGATCAGTATGCATAGCCTCCAAGCAACATGTATTCTTCAAAACTTATTTTTCAGAAGTGTATATTTTCCATTCCCTGAGCTGCTACAACATACCCTCCCAATCAAAGCTAGCCCACAGATGAGGGAGGGTGAAGCAACCATCCCAGGCAGTGGAAACACAAAAGGTGGTGCCCTGCTTGCCCCACTGCTTCTGTCACTGCCAGAGAAGTCTGCTTTCCTGCTGGTCATCTCCAAAGCTCTCCAGAACACCCCATATCACCAAAACTTTTCAAGTGAGAGGCATTCCATTGCTCCACTTAGGTGCTGGACAGTGTCAAACCTTGGTGAGAGTGGAGTGTTCTGGATGCTCTTACAGAGCTTGCTACCTGGCAGTAAAGGTTTACAAAGGCTTTGCATTGCAAAAATTCATGCCCCCTGCATCACAGGGGCAGCCGTGGGACATTTTGCCTCAGATACAAAAATATATTGCGCCACGCCTGCTCCCAATGATCACAATTTCTGCCAAGGAGACAGGATGAATCCAGTCTTTTGAAGCTTGCCTAGTAACACCCGAGCCTTGTAGCTACAAAATAATGTGTCAGTTTTCCCCCTCCTTTACAGGTAAATTTCCTCCATCTCCACAAATTGGCACAATTTTGTGTAGGTGTAGCATTCTTTTAAGGCTTTTCAAGCATGATATTCCCTACTGCATTATCTTCCTGATAGACGAAGGTACCCACTACCGCCGCTTTAATGACCGCCTCTGTGTAAAAGACGGTATGGTATGTTAATTATGAATCCCCCCTGGGAGATAGATCTCTGCTGTCTGAATCTAATCCAACCACATCCACTCTTGCAGCAAATTTCAGAGCAAGAGATGTTTACCTCTGCTTGGAATCAACACAAGCAAGATTTCATAATGCAGACTGACATGGGGAGGGATGCATTCTCAGTCAAGTGTGTGGCAGAGCTCCATTTCCTCCCTACCAGCACATGCCTTTATATAACAGCAATGCTAGGCAAAACACTCAGAGATACTGCTCCTTTTCTAGTCCTCACAGATATAATTCACGGGTTACCAACAGGGCAATGAAGGGCACCCACCCACCTACAGGGATCCTCCCTGGTGCCTGCATGTTCCCTTCCCCCATTCAAATGAGGTCCGAAAAAAGTTGAGCAGGTATGCCTGGGAGAGGCCTAGCTGAAATGGCAATGTGAGAGAAAAGATGAAAACCAGGCAGCAAATGAGGTTTAAATGAAATCAAGTTCACAGGTGGGGCATAAAACAGTTCTTTTATCTGGAGGGCCAAGCGATATTCACGTGACTTTTGATTTACACTTGCAGAGTTGTTCCTTCAGGCTTGGTGTTAAATAAATGAATAAGGAAACAAAACACATAGCTGGTGGTGCTGGGAAGGTATAAATGGGAGAGCCCATGAGGCCATTGAGTAGTGTTTCCACTCCCCCACCTCATACTTAAGGCAATGGAGAAAGCTTTTTTAAGGCTAATTGGGCTAGCCACACCACCTTACACAAAAGGATCTAGAGTTACAGAGAGACATGTGGGGGCTAGGGATGGTTGAATCTGTCACTTTTGGTTCTTCTCAGCTTCTCATTTTCCCATGCAAGTTCAGTGCTCCACATTTCCCCTTCATTTCACGATTTTGTTGCTGTTGCTGTTGTTTAAAATCCCTCATGAAGATTAACCAGCATTTTAGTGTGAATTTCTCCTAATATGCACATTAGAATGCAATTTTGCCTATTACAGGTATACACATTTTCTGAATAAAAACAGATATATATTTCTATATATTTTCTATATCTCCCCCCCCCCCATGATATTAGGTTGGAGCACTGCATTGCAAAATCTGGAGAAGTGTGAATTTCAAAGGATGGCTGTGTTCCAGTTTGTGCATTGTTTCAGAATGTGCCAATTAGGTAATTCACCCTTAAATATGAACTGAATTGAATCTCTCCCCCATCCCTAGCTGGGACAGAAACAGATGGAAGATCTCCCTTTGGAAAGCAAGCCAAACCCATCTATAGCAGTAGGATCTTGGTCCTGAGCAGCAGGCAGGGTGTAAGTCTAATAGGCAGGGCCTGGCCAGATCTGTTAGCACCAGAAGAAGAAATGCTAGAAGCACTCCAGTCCCCAGTATCATGACCAGATCAGACCTGAGCTACAGCTCATGAGATGAGAGGGGCCCTTGAATCAAGGAATGCTGAACTAGGGCCTCTGGTGTCTGTATCCTTGGAGCCTGCACTGTTTGAGGGATTCCCTGCATGCCATGGACACACGTCTCCATGTCAGCCTGTTAGTGCAATCAGTGAGGAGGAGGAGGAGTAGTTTGGATTTGATATTCCACTTTATCACTACCCTAAGGAGTCTCAAAGCGGCTAACATTCTCCTTTCCCTTCCTCCCCCACAACAAACACTCTGTGAGGTGAGTGGGGCTGAGAGACTTCAAAGAAGTGTGACTGGCCCAAGGTCGCCCAGCAGCTGCATGTGGAGGAGCGGAGATGTGAACCCGGTTCCCCAGATTACAGATCTATCGCTCTTAACTACTACACCACACTGGCTGAGCCAGGGGAGAGACATATTATCAGCCATGCTAGCAAAATGAAGCCTCCACATTCAAGAGCAGCATGCATCTGAAAAGAAGTTTCTCTGCACCAAGTAGGGGAGGATTGTTGGCTCCAAGCCCTGCCAGCAGACATCTTGGGAACATCTGGCTGGCCACTATGGGAAATAGGAAGCTGAGCTAGACAGACTTTTAAGCTAATCCAGATGGGCCCTCCTCGTGTCCTTCTCATTAGCTTGATGGAAGTCTGTACACAGTCACACTAGAAACAAAAGGAACAATCTCCTGCCTTCTGTTAAGTAGTTCCCATCACCCCTTTCCACAGTTTAACAGCTGTATCTGCTGCAGAGCTTTAATTGTAAGCTGAGGCCCTCGAGCCTCATGTTTTTAAACACTTCTTTCTAACCACCTGCTTCCAAATTGCATATAGGAAATCATCCAAAAAGATGTGAATGAGAAACAGCAACTACTTCAACCAGCAACAATGTCTGCATTTAGTCTGCAACAATAAGATCAAGGAATCTAGTCCAACTTTCCCTCAATTCAGGATCCACATTGCTGGATGCCACTAAAGCATTGATGATAAACGGCCATGCAGCCATTGCTTAGATACCGTCATTTAAGTTAATCTCCTCTGATTGGCTTAGAAAAAGCACAGAACCCCCGTCCCAAATCAAAACAATCTCGGCTAATCCCAAGACATTTCCAGTTCATTTAAACCCAACATGACCTCCATCAGGGGTACAATGGAGCACAGTCATTCTTCCAGCTCTTAGGACCTTCCAAATCTCTTAAATCTGGCCACCTGTTTACCTTGCTGGGAGGAACAAGGTCTCCTTTTGCCTTCCCTCCAATGCCTAACTCACTGTTCTAACAGCAGCAGGTGAAAGGAGAGAAAGAAAAAATGAGTGACCTCAGTTCTGAGACTGGAGCTGCAGCTAGATGGCAAGCAGGCAGGCAGGCAGGGTGGGGGGCAATTTGAGGCAAGCAGGAAGATGGGATGGTAGGTTGATAAGATAGAACTGAGTTCTTCTCAATTCTAAATTCTAACCCAGGGTAGGAACTGGGTGTCACAGTACTTGCCTCATACCTGAATAGAGTATTATGCCAAGATCTGCCTGCAGAGTCAACTGACTGTAAATTTCATTACTTTATATATCTTCTTCAGGACCACTTCAGTGTTGCTTGTCGATGTGCAGAGCTCTTCTGCTTAATACGGGTTTCTCTACTGGTTTCAAACAAAGCAGAACTCACCAGTATAAAGGTACAAAGTCCACTGAAATGAACAGTTCATGACTTGTAGGTGATCAAGTTATAATCTGGATATACAAAGGGAAGGGCCACAGTTCAGTGGTTGAGCATCTGTTTTGCATGCAGAAGTCCCACGTACGTCTCTCCAAGTCAATCAGGGAGAGACTTCTGAGCTAGATCATTTGGACAAAGCTTCAGTTTTTTGAAGGAGGCCTTCTTGACTCTAATAGCTTATTTGACTTCTTGTTTACCACGCTGGTGTCCTCTTAGCCCTCATTGTACCTTTGCTGATCTGCGGTTTACACTCCAGTTGAGTTTCTAATATTGTGTTTTTAAACAAATCCCAAACGTTTCGGAGTGATTTGACCCTCTGAACTTTGCCTTTCAACTTCCTTTTAAACAATCTCCTCATTTGTGGGAAGTTTCCTATTTTTAAATCAAATGTCACTGTGTGGGATTTTCTTGGCAACTGGCCATTCTCAAGTATAATTGATTTAATAGCACTATGATCACTGCTCCAATCTGCCTCAACAACACTTACATCTTACACTACATCCTGGGCCCCATTCAATATTAGGGTCTGGGTTGCTGCCCTTCTAGTCAGTTCCAACAACAATTGTTCAAGATTACAGTCAATTAGGGTGTCAGAAATTTTAAACCTTTTTCTCATGTCTAGAACACATACATTGCCAATTCAAATCACCCATTGCTACAGTGTCTTCTCTTTTGGGGGCTTCCTTACTTTCATCCTTCATCTCAAGTTCTCTCTTGAGATGGGGAGACAGGAGCATGACCCCAGTACTAATTTGATGCCCTGTATCAATACCCACAATTATTCTGTGGAGAAGTCTGCCCCTTTCAGGATTTCTAGTTTACTGGACTTAATGCTTTGTTTGATGTACAGAACAATACTACCTCTGAACTTCTGAACAGGAGCCTCCTCAACTGCCATGGTCCTATATGTTCTTTTCCTCTTCAATCAGTTTAAAAAGGTGTTCTTCCACCTTCTTATTTTAAGCACCAGCAGTCTGATTCCATCCCAGTTCAAGTGGAGCACATCCCTTTTGTACAGGCCCAGCTTTCACTAGAATGATTTTGGAAGTTTTGCATTTCAGCATACTACTTAGCAACCTTAATTTAACTTCCATGAGCTTGTAACTACATTTTCCCATGTCACTGGTGCCAACATGACCACGACTACTGTCTCCTCTCCAGCACTATCCAGTGATGAGCAGCTTCATAGCCCGTGTTTTCTCTTCTAATGTTCCTCTATCTTTAAACTGGATTTGGACTGGACAGCCCTTCAAATAAAAGATCCCTTCTAGTAGAGTCCTGTGCTGTGTACAGCAGGGTATCTGGCCACTTTTTACATCCAGACTTGTCTTCAACAATTCTGTTGTGGACTGGAGATGAACTTTTTTCATTCCTTCTAATCGAGAAATAGAAGTCCTACTGATATAAGGTATGCCACCTTTAAAACACACATATACACATGCCCCATGAGACATATCAAATTAACAGCTTAAGAATTTCATGAACTATCTCAATAATATTTCATTTCAATAGCATGTCAAACATTAAAGAATTAGCAAAAAGCTCAAAGCAGCCACAGAAACAGCACAAGCATGTTTCCCCCCCAATGAATTAAATGAGCCAAATCATTTAAATATGAAACCAGTAATATAAAATACACAAATTTTTAAATGCAGGTATGTCAGTATACAGAGATGGGCTTATTATTGCTGCTCTTTTCAAGGGAAAAGAAACTTTATAGTTTATATTTCAGGAGACAGGCATAGTCTCCTATCCCTGCTTTCCTGCTGCATTGCACCTCTGAATAAATGTACTTTTAAAAAATCTGGAATGCAGCTTGGAATGAACAACTGCCCAGATTCTTGGAAATACCCAGTGTGTGTTTAATTTTGCAGTTTCAGTTTTGAAGTGCAACAACAGCCCTAGGAGTTATGAAAATAAGTAGGAGCCTCGAGTGCTGAAAAGTGCCACTTGTCGGCTTATGGAGCATTTAGTTGGACGTGCTTATGCCATACAGATTCCCAGCCCTGGCAAAGAGTTTAGCACTCATATTTCATTTTGCAGCTTGAATAGGACTGTATTTTCACAGAAGGAGGAGAGAGAGAGTAAGAGAGAAAGGAAAAAATAACCAGACTCAAATCCTTTCTATTCCTGCCAGGAAAGCAGAGGTGACATTTAACACTCATATGTAGTATTTTCCCCGTTGAGTTTAAACAGAATTCTTTGTTAATAGACAAGTAAGTGTTAAGCTCCTAATATTTCCACCATGCCAAAATAGTTCAAGTTCATCATTTTACAAAACAAAGTAGTTCAATTCAATTTCATCCAAACAAACATTTTATTAATAAAAGGTTCATTTTTTAAAAAAAAATGAGATAAAGTGACTAAGTGTCTGCAGCAGCAGCAACACCTATGTTTCTGTGTAAAATGCCTAGAGCATTGCCTCCACTTTTTGCTTTCTAACTTTCTATATAGATGAACGAGTTGATTGGAAGCACTGCCAAAGGCACACACCCTTTAACTTCAACTTTAAGACTGTGGGAACATGTTTCCTTCCTAGTTTAGTTTACTTTAGAGTTTGGGAGCAGTTATGAAATAATCTCCAGTGCAATGGAATACATGCAATAGACTTCTGATTGAATGTGAGTATTTTGGATTTTTTAATTAGGATGTGAGTTGCACAGCTATAATTAAAAGTTTGTCAGTGGTTCAGTTTTTAAGTGTGCTCTTCAAGGGTTTAACTTGGTCATAAAATTGTGACTGTGTTTGTGTGTCAGAGAGGGGTGGGGGTGGGATAAGATAATATTGCTTGATGTCCCTGCACTCAGCCTCCATGCATTCATCTGAACCAAACTCCATACATGTTGCATGGAGGCAGGTTCTGTACATGTGTTTCAATGTATATATGGTGATTGGGAACAGTGCCAGCAATTTCTCCTCTGTGTGCATTTAATTCTACATTGTGTGAACTATTCTAGGTTGTGTTTATGATGTTGCAAATACATATACCGCCTGCATATTCAGTGGAATTCAGCCCAGTGCCAGACACTCCAAATGGGAGTGCGGCACTGGGAAAAAAATACTGGATTGGCCCGAATATAAGCCACACTCCCCCCCCCCAATGTGAAAAGTTAAAGTGCAGCTTATATTTGGAGCCGAGCACCAGCACTGGCTTGGGGAGCGCGGTGCCAAGCGCTGGCCACCCCCAGTGTGGTAGTGCCAGGAGGCAGGCATGCAGTGCACTTGGAGCCGAGTGCTGGCACCAGTTTGGGGAGCAGGGCGATGTGCGCCAGTCACCCCCCACCCCCTGTTCATGGAGGTAGTGCTGGGAGGTGAGCCACATCCACAAATAAGCCTTGAATTTTAAAGGTGTGGCTTATTTGAAGGTGCAGGTTATAGTTGGGTCAATATGGTATCAAAATATGGGATGGGAATTTTTTGGTCAGTCCCCTTAATTCCCTATGCTTTGGTAGGCTGTCACTTGGGACCTAAGCAGTGAAACTCCCCACCAATAGAGGTTCAGCAGGAACCATCCCTCTGGCCCTTCAGACAATACAATTTTTCTGTATTAAGAGAAAGCTGCCTGCATTGCAATATGCAGGTATGGGTAAAGAGAAGACTGATCCTCATGAAACATTTGGAATACCTGGCCACAGAGGAGGCTGGTCTATCAGGGCAATTGGGACACTACTTCACCAGCCTTAGTCTGACCAGTTCATCATTTGCCTGCTTTCCTGCTTAACAAACTTTCAGACTACTCCTTCTTAATCTCAGTGTTGTCTTGTAGAACTCAGCAGAAGGGAAGAGGGAGACAAAATAAGAATCAGTTGGCTCTTCCTGTCATTGGCTTTAGCCCCATTGATAGTTGAGCTTCCTGCTGCCGCCCTACCAGTCTCAATGGGCACCAGTCACTACTTGATGCCTTGGAGACCTCTTTAAATTTCACCCCAGCCTGATGCAGGTGGTTGGTTGACCCTGAAGGCGAGGTCAATCCTTTGGGACAGTCTCTTTGGGAGTGGAATGCAGATAAAAATCATTGAAATACATATGATAGAATGATTTCTGGCTATTCTGCTTTTTAAATAGCAATTGGAAGTGAAACAGACTTTTGAGTTTTGTTTTTAAGTTGCTGTTGGCCATGCTGATGACAAAGATATGCACCTGGAACAACCAATGGATAATCAGTGTATGGTAGGGACTTAGTTATTTGTTTTTCTGTTACAGTTTATGGTCCTGCTCACATCATTCCATTTTAATATTGAATTTGACCCATTGTCTTTGATAAATTCCAGTTTACTCTTTTTTAATGATGTCATGTTTTGGTATATATTTTCTGAGCTGCTTCGGGCATTGTTGACAGTAGAAAATCAGCATATATGCTACAGTAAACTGCACTGAGTTAAAAACACACACACACAAACCTTCTTGCAACTACTAACATAAATTTATGAGACAGATTCGTTCTCTGTGAAACATGAAGAATCCCACATAATCCTATGATGAACAGTTCCTGGTTGTGCATGGTCCTGAGGATTATGGGATGGATAGCACACAAGGATCCTGAACCTTTAAATGGCTTGGCATCATCAAGTGGTGTCCATCCATGCCTCTTTAAATTGCTTTCAATATTGAAAAGACTGGTTAAAAATCAAATTATTTAAAGATATTTGGTCACTAGTATAAAATAAAATGTTCAGTTTAATAGCCCTATTACAATAGCATTAAGGCCATTAAAACACTCCAGAGTATGTTTTAGGACTCCATTAATACACAGAGACCAGTTAGCCGGATAGGTGGATTGCAGCCTTTTGCCTGCCAGTACACCCAAGGTGTGGATTAATTAAGCCATAAAATATGTCCAGTCATATCTAAATGGTACCAATGAACCCAGTATGAGGCTCTTATGCCTTATTTTAAGAGGTTAAAGTGTAATGAAGCGGTCTGAGTATGTTGTGAATTTATTGAACATTCTTAAAAGAAAAGGGAAAAAAATAGCGAATGAGGAGGAGAGAAAAGTTAGCATCAATTTCAGAAAGATATCGATTTTACCTTTTATCTTAATGAAAACTTATTTTATTCAATGCATCAAGCTGCATTGTACTCAACTACAAAGCTGGAAGAATTTGGGGATATCTGTTATATGTAATGGGTGTGTGAGAGAGAGATGATGTGGGAATGTGAATTATGGCCTGAAACCCTGGAGAGATGCTGCCAGTCACTGCAGATCATACTGTGCTAGATAGAACAATGGTCTGGCATGGTATAAGGCATATTCTTATGCTATTATGGCCAAATTCAGCCATAGTGGCTGAGTGTTGAGTTAAGAAATAAAATATCTACTGTCAAGTTCTGTTCAGTGGGAATTCTAGATGGCTTAGGGAAGGGCTGAGTAAATTTCTTTTATTGCAGGTGGTAATATGTCAAGGGCTGGATGTGGGTCATACATGGGCCTGCAGCTGATGTTGCATGGAGTTAAATGAAGAAGTAGACAGTGGGGGACCCTTAAGGGGGGAACCCTTTTCTCTCTTTCTCTTATTGCTGTCTCTTTTACTCTTACTCTCTCCTCCCCCCCCATCCTTTCTCGCTCTTTCCCTCCCAGTGTGCTGCAAGAGAAGGAACAGATGTTTCTTACTATAGAAGCCAACTCCTAGGGGCTGAGGGGTCTTCGCCCTCCACAATAAAAACATTTGGGAGGGCTGGGGTCCCCAAAGTGGATGGGCATTGTCATTCAAATGGGTGTGCCATGTCACACGGTCAGTTAGGTGGTGTGGGGCTTACCTGCCCGCCCCCCAAAAAATATTTTATTCAAGTTGGCACCCCTGGTTCTTACCACAGGTCTGAACTGATCACTTGTAGGGAGCTTTCACCCCATTAAGCCTTATTTGCACTATACATTTCAATCAGTATCGCACCATTTTAAACAGTTATCCTGGGAGCTGTGGTTTGCCATGGGTGCTGAGAGTTGTTAGGAGAGCCCTACTCCCTTCCCCGAGCTTCAGTTCCCAGAGTGGTTTGGCAATCAATCTCTCTTCAGAGGAAACTTTTTTCAAACCCTAGCAGACAATACAGTTAAGGCTTCCATTCTAAAGACAGCAGGGTCACAGGGAACCAAACACAATTGAACTGCTGCATTCAGTGCCCTGCAGGCTCCGACCAGCAGGTAGAAAGTAAAAAAAGGGTGGCACTCTTGCAATCCTTTAGGGAGAGGAGAGTATTTTGAGGCGGGCACATGCAATTCACACTTTCTGAAACAATACACAAACATTCTCTTAAATCTGCAATTCTCTGAATTTTGCAATGCAGTTCTCCAGCCAATGTATGCAAAAATGGACTTATTGGGATAAAGTGTACATTACAAAGGAATAATTTAGTGAAAAGAAATTATACAAAATGTGTTGCTTTTTAAAAATATGATCATTAGGCAAAAATTATATGCAAATATGTACATGAGAAATTCATATTAAACGTTGATGAATTTTCAGGAGGACTGTTCTTTTTCTGCATTTTTTTTTTTTTGCAAAGTTACATGGAAGTGTGGAGAAATGGAAAGAAACCAAAGCTGACAGTTTCTCCCATCTCTATAGTGCTTTCTCTTCCCACCCCCTTCCTGTTCACTAGGAATAGTGGAATTCATTCTTATTTGAAAATTGGGAAAGCTATGTATAAGGGCAAAATCAATAATTAAACAGCAACAATTTCATTTGAAAGCAATTACCTTCTGCTTGCATATTAACTGTTAGCAATAATTATTGTATTATTATTACTTATTTTGTAGTTGCTTTTTCTTACAAAGGTAACTCAAAGTGATTAACATTAAAAAAATAAATTAAACCTAACCATGAAGCTTAGATCTCATCTCAAAAGCACACAGCAAAACTCCAGACCCAAAAAGGGTGTTTACTGTTATTATTATTTTTGAAAAAAAATCTGGGGACATGAATTAAACTGTAAGAAAGTGTGTTTATTCCTCACTATTTCTTTTAACTTGTTAAACTGATCCTGGCAACAAACTTAAATCTAAGTTTTAAAAGATAAAGAAACAGCATATCACAGCTGTCTTGGCATTTCATTCTGTTTTATTTATGAATCCTTTTTGCCTCAGAAGTTTAATGGAATTTTCACTGTGATTTTTATTCCTGTGTGATTTATAATACATCAAACGTGTTAAATCAATCAGCGTTGGCTTAAAAACCAGTCCAGGTTGATATTGCCTCCATTAAAACAAATCCTTATGGTTGTTAGAACCCACACATGCTTGGGCATAAAAAGAGAAGTCATTAAGGCACTGGACAGAGGTGTATATGATTTAAAGATCTCATTTTGCAGGTAAGTAATACCCAATTAGTTGTGAAGAGAGATGGTCTAAATATTGGAAATTGAATAAAGGGATCCAGTTCTACAGTGGATGCACCAACAAATTAAAGCTGATGGTAAGAAGCACACTTGAGATGTATTCTTAACTTTTCTATTTTAATTTCATTGCTGGGCAGTTATCCAAATCAGGTTATGCATTCAAATTAGAGATGTCCATAAAGATCTCCCAATACAGGAGTGTGTGTGTGTGTGTGTGTGTGTGTGTGTGTGTGTGTGTTAAAGTCCATCTGAAAGGACAGGTGAATTATTGAGGGTGCCTGGTCCCAATAGTCACACACCATGCATTTAAAACACTCTTATTACTACTTTAAGAGCTATGGCTTCCTCCAAAGGATACTGGAAACTGCAGCTTGTTAAGGGTCCTGAGAACTGTAGCACTGTGAGGGGTCCTCTAATAACTTTCTGCACCCATAACAAACCTCGGTTCCCATGATTCTTTGAGGGAAGCCATGCATGTTAAAACAGTGCTTAAAATTTATGGTGTGGACATGACCTTGATACCAAAGCAATCAGTCCAGCCTGGGGACAATCCATACCTACAGGCATTTGTGAGCTGCATCTTCTGTGGTGTCTTGTTTTGGGGTTTTTTGCCCTGTTGCAATGGAACAATAAGGATCCTCCTCAGGCAGTTCCCCCACCACAACCAATTCCACTGCAATATATTGAATGGGCTCCAGTAGTCGGAAACATTAACCTTTCGATTTATTTTAATGTTATAGATCAGCCCTGTGGGCATTTCTAGTCTCACAGGCATACTTCACCTAAAGATACCCTAAAGCAGGCATGGCCAAACTTGGCCCTCTAGCTGTTTTGGGACTACAGTTTCCATCACCCCTGACCACTGGTCCTGTTAGCTAGGGATGATGGGACTTGTAGTCCCAAAACAGCTGGAGGGCCAAGTTTGGCCATGGCTGCCCTAGAGGATAAAAGGTAAAGGGACCCCTGGCCATTAGGTCCAGTCGTGGCCGACTGTGGGGTTGTGGCGCTCATCTCGCTTTATTGGCCGAGGGAGCCGACGTACAGAATCTGGGTCATGTGGGCAGCATGACTAAGCCACTTCTGGCAAACCAGAGCAGCGCAAGAAAACGCCGTTTACCTATTTATCTACTTGCACTTTGACGTGCTTTCGACCTGCTAGGTTGGCAGGAGCAGGGACTGGGCAATGGGAGCTCACCCTGTCCCAGGGATTTGAACTGCCGACCTTCTGACCAGCAAGTCCTAGGCTCTGTGGGTTAACCCACAGTGCCACCCACGTCCTGCCCTAGAGGATACATTGTGTTTTTTGAAACCAAAATTCTGTCCATGTAACACGACCTAGAAAATTTTTATGGTGGCAGTGAAGCTGGCTGAGCTACCCTAAAAGTACCAGGAAGTTTGTTTAGTAATAGACTAACCGGTCTGATGGTAGCATTATCAGAGCATGTAAAATGACTTGGGAAAGCATATTTAGGAGTTGGGAGCTGGTAGGTGAGAAGGTAGGTTTTGAGAAAGCAGGGCATCATAGGAAGCAGTGTGGGGGATAAGACCTGCAAGAAAGAGTGCTCCAAGGAATGGGAATAGGAAGAAGAGAAGACTAGAGAGAAGAGTCAACTTGGAAAAAGAAATGACCTAAAGGAATGGGGAAAAGAGATGACTAGAAGTAAGGGTCAACCTGGCATGGAGAGTGGTCCAGAGCAATGAGGAGGAGAGGGGTCAATGGGAAATTGAGGGGAAGGTGAGCTCAGGGAAGAGGTGCACATTGCTGAGAGCTGCAGAGCCTCCTTTGTCTTAATAATTTGAAATAGCCAGCCAAGCCTTTGTGTATAGACCTCTCTCCCCCTCTGTCTCCCTCTCTGACCTTCCTCTTTTGGACTCCAAGTAGCCCTCCAGGGGTGGATTGCAGTACTTTTAAATATGCTGATATTTCTTTGCCAAGTGTCTGCTCTTTTATTTTGGGGGAGAAAATAAATTTCCAGCAGGAACTGTAGCAGTTTCTTTATGGAAAGCTGTGATTTTTATTGCCATGTCCCCACATTCCTATTAGGCTGAGATGCCTGTAAACCAGTGAGAAGCCATCTCCCCCAATTACCTGAAGAGCCTGCAAACGATACCACCTATCTCGCTCCAGTTAATAGGAGCATTCCACAACATCCAGCCTAGGTATATATTATGTGAGATTAGAGTTTGATCACCACCTTTTGTTACTGCCTTCCCCACAAGCACAATTTGGATGTTTGGAGTGGTGAGTATCAGATTGATTTGGCAGTTCTCTTTTTATCACTGTTTTGTATTATCATTATATTCAGGTTGATATTCCCTCATTTTCTTACTAGGCTTTATTGAATGCCCCAGAGAGGCTTTATTTGGTTTTTCTTAACATCTCAGAAGGATGTATATGTGTATGTTTAAAAGAGAAAGAGATTCATACATAGGGATTGCCAGATCAATCAATTTCTCGTCCATGTCACTTTTGCATGTGTTCACTCATAAATCTACTCAATCCTATTTCTGCATTAATCAGCTGTTGTTGTCGTTTTTAAAAATGAAAAGTTGCATTTAAATGCATTTTCTTTAACACACACACAATCTCAAAATAGGTCTTTTTAAAGTAAAATTTGGTTCATATTTTGAACAGAGAACTCCATTGCAACATCCAGATCAAGTCAATTTGTATCAGGGTTTGCAAGGATGAAATTCTTCAAGCTTCCTTCTAATTCATGCATGTGTATTAATGAATGCTCATGTCTTGGTTTTTTTATTCATCATATCATGGCCCAGGATTTTGAGAAGTCTTTCTTCAGGAAGAAACAGTATTTCTAAAACCAAGTATGAATAAAAATAAAGCAAACAAAAGTTCAGCCTGTATAGTGTTTCAACTAAGGGTGAATCTTCATTTGTTTATTTATTAATTTCTAAGATTTCATAACTGCTGATCATGATAAGGGCCCAAAGTGGATTGCAATATTGTCATCAGACAATTATAAAAATAAGTAATACAGTTGCAAACGAAAACAGAACAGTATAGAGGTGCTCCCCACAAAAATAATTCCTTAATCATCATAGAGGTGCTCCCCACAAAAATAATTCCTTAATCATCAAAACAGAAAGGGAATACTGTAGGCTTAATGAAATCCACAGGCCCCACACCAGGACTTCCAATTTTAGCCAAATGATACCTTATAAATAACTGTAGCTAAAAGGAACAATCATAAAAAGCACAGAGCTTAGCTCTACTCTGGTCACTTGTCCACTATGAGCACTGAGCTTTGATTGTTTTTTCTTTGTAAAACTATCCAGTCTAAAGTAGAGTTGCCATATGTCCAGATTTCTCTGAACATGTATGGGATTCCAGTGACGGAATAAATGTTGGGGGGGGGGGATTTCAGGATATCAGCAAAAAGTCTGGGGTTGGTTTAAGCTCAATAACTCAACAACTTTTTGTGTCCGGACATTTACTTCTTGAAATATGGCAACCCTAGCTAGTTGTTTCAAACACAGTGTATTCCCCCTTCAAATATAAATCTTGGTGTATAACATATGTGCCTAATATAGATATTTAAAACCCTACAAATTTTTGGTGTGTGTGTGCGCGCGCGCGCATAATTTTAATTAATTATTTTTATTAATATTATTTTTATTATAACAGCCAATATTGAAGCTGGATGCTGGAAGAGTCAAGAGACAGACAAAAGTAAGGTGGTCCCCTGCCCCTCATGCTCTTATCCTGCTCTATTAGAATATTCAAATCAGTTGTTTATCTTAACATTATTTCTGGAAACAATATTCCTACCTCATGAAAAGCCCAGAATGTCTTTGGAGGAATGCAAAGAAAATTTATTGAGGATTGGCAACCTAAATGTTGTTCTCTGTTGTCCCTTTTTTCCTTTTTTTTGTCACAGTAGAACTCCCCCACTCCACCCCCCACCCCCAGAATATAAATGAATAGCACAGCCTAAGTCCTATATCCATTTGGCTCCTGTATAAAGGGTTTCATTTAGTGGGCTGAAATCAAATGTTGAGCTGATTGGAACATTTATTACAATAATAGTTCATAATTAAGGAGCCACTCGTATTTATAAAAAGAAACATTCAGTAATTTGAATGCACAACTCATTTTTTCCCCTTTATGAATATGGAACTAATGTTTTAGAGGATGCTTACCTTTCAATTTTTTTCCTCCCTCCCAAGCCATACAAAATTAAAATAAAAGCCAACGACCAAACTTAAAAAATGCTGCAGTAGGCCCAGATGTGGGTAATATTCATTCTACTCAGTGTGGGGCGGGGGGAAGAGTGTATTGGCACGTCAACTGCAAGCAGAAGCTGGGATATTAGATGGCCTTTTTCACATGATTAGACAAATTCATTGGATGGATTGGTATGTCATCAGCTGTTAATCACGATAGCAAAGAATGATATGCCTCTCAGTATTTGATGCCGAGCTCTGTGAAACCCTATTCAAGCATTCATATTCTGGATTAAATTAATATGCAAGAGGGGAGAGTGGAAATTAGGGCACCCGATCTCCCCCACTCCCATATGAACATCTCTTCCCACAAGTTGGAGGGCAACCATCTGGAGCAAGGTGCCTGTGTGAGTTGGAGTTCTACATCCTAGAGAGAGCCTATGTGAGTGGAAAAGGCTCCTTGCTGTTTGCAGATGAACACCTTTGCTGTCCATGAACATCACCTATCATAGGGACTACAGCAGTAAATGAGACTCTTAATCTCAGGGTTGTAAGTTCAACCCCACATTGGGCAAAATGTCCCTGCATTGCAGGGGGTTGGACAAGATGATCCTCGTGGTCCCTTCCAACTCTACAATTCCGTGATTCTATAAACCAGTGGGAGTGACCTTTCCGACTGATGGACAATTTCAAAATTGGTGAGGGTCTTCATAGCCATTTGATGGTTTTTCTGCCTGTTTTAGCGATGGGGCGCTCAGTCCCTGCTCCTGCCAACCTAGCACTTCAAAAGCATGTCAAAGTGCAAGTAGATAAAAAGGAACCACTCCAGCGGGAAGATAAACAGCATTTCCGTACGCTGCTCTGGTTCGCCAAATGAGGAGAACTGACCACTACTTCTGCAATCCTTGGGAGTTTCTTCTATGTGAGTGGCACTGTTTTGGTGACATGAGCAATGGCCCTCTGTGCCTGAAGATCATAAATAAGTGAAACGATTCCTCAAAAGGAAGGAATCAGTTACCCCTGTAAAAATATTTATCACTTTCATATGCATTATATAAATATGCAGAAAATATTATCCATTTGTTATTTATCTTGAAAGGGTGGGTGTTTTGTGACGACAACAAACTCTTAAAAAAAACAATAACAGAAAGTAAAAGTCAGAAGCATAAATCCCTTCCGGACAACCCACACAAAAAGGAGAAATGTATTCATTCTGTTTTTGGCTCACAGCTTCTGCCATTGATTTTTTTTAATTGGTTTTTAATTTCAAGTAACACTACATACCCATACAAGGAAAACAGAGCTTAGTAGATGTATAGAAAAGGGAGAAAAATATAGCATCTGATGTAGTTTTAGATATTCGAAGAAAGGCAATCAAATGAAAGTATCTCTCCATAAGGTTCCAAGAGTGGATGGAGGGTGAAAACTATGCTTAATTGTCTTAACAAAATCAATAGAAGGATACCATGTCCTATAGAAGGTATGAGTCTCCCCTCCCCCCCCCACACCCAAGACAGATATTCCTTTTGTAAAATGGTTCATCTGTCTATAGGCACGATGTCCCATACATGTGAAAGCCAGGCTTTAAAAATATTTGTGTTTAAAGTTTTCCAATTTTTGCAATCACTAATCTAGCTGCAGATACTTTAAAAAGAGAGAGACAGGCCATGTCAGAATTACCTTGCCACTTTCACAGTGACAAGTGATTCGTCTTGATTTTTTCAAAGTCCATTTCAGTAGTCAGAGTAAATTTTTAAAAAACTGTAGCATGCCACCCCAATCTCTAAGTGGTTTGAGATTCCAGGGGTTCCAGGCACTTACCCAGGGTTCATGTTTCCTTTTTGGAAATGTCGCACATCGGAGACTGTGGTGTCTTTATGATATACGGTTTATTTACACATACATGCAACCTGAGCCTATTATGGAGGGGCTCACAGCACTGACACCCACAAGGATCTTGTTTCTCCCACAGCTGCAGCCTTGGATTCAAGCAGAGATCTGGCATGGCTCTCTGCTCTACTTTGGTTCTGGCCCACTTCACTACAACTCAACTCTAAACTCAGGATTTGTCTTTCTAACTATTTCTGGGTTGAGGGAGGGACACCACTTATTTGCCATATCACACAGAACTCACTTTCCTTTGTTCTCTTAATGGTCCATCACCCAGACAATCACCACCAGGAAGCTAGCCTGGCTTATATTTTAACACTTGCTGGATCCAGGGGTTAGAAGGATCTCACATACAGCCTTTCCCAAAAACTCATAACAGTACATTTTTTTTTCTCCCAATGAGAAAAGAGAGAGTAAAACCCTGATTCAAAAAAAATCTGGATTTGAATAAATTACTCCTTTGCCTATGTTTGCTGAACATTAAATGAATTTCTCCACTGTGTATTACCAGGCTACAAAATATATCCTTAGGAAATGCAGCAATATTCTCATATTAACACTGCCACGTTAAACAAACCATTTACTAAGAATGCTGGTCTAAATAAAAAACTCCCTGCTTGCTAATTCAATCAATCATTTTTAAATACAGTCTCATGGTTCATAAGTGGCTGTTGATATGCTAAGTCCAAGTGAAGGTTTACCTGCAAGCAATTCTCGAATTCCTATATACTTTACAGGCCATATTCAAAAGTGTTTCATGCATTCATTGAATCCATGAAAGGGGAGCAAAATCACACCACTTGGCAGAATGTGGTAGGCATATGAAGTAGCAGGTGCTGGGTGGCAGGGCGCTGGGATGAGGCATTGGAAGACAAAGTTTTGCTGTCCTACATATGATTCCCCTTGTTCCTCCTAAGCTGCCCAGTTACCTTAAGACAGATACCATCCCATTGCCAGTGTTAAAGATTCAACTGGCACTGTAATGGGCTACTGTACTCTAAAATGGGAGGACATTATCTTCAATTTTGCATTAGGCAGCAAAATGTCTTCGACTGACCAAGCTCTCAGTGCAGACCTCCCAGCAGCTCCACTGCTGAATTAAGAAAAGGGTCACTGCTCAGTAATAGAGCCTGTGCTTTGCATGCTAAAGGTCTCAGGTTTAATCCACGATATCTCCAAGTAAGACTGGTAGAGGTTCCAGCTTCAAATCCTGAAGAGACACTGCCAACTGCTGTAGACAATACTGAGCAAGATGGACTAGTTGTCTGAATTAATAAAAGGCAGCTTTGTACATTATGTTCCTCCATGGAAGTTCCAAGCAGTGAACTTAAACATGAACAGCTGTATGTGCATAGACTTATCTGCATGATCAGGAGGCCTGCATGATTCCCAGGGGTTCCTAACCAATTGCAGGATGGAAACTGCGTACATAAAGCTGTACATGCACAGGCCTTCCATGGAATGCACAGAGTTAAACAGGGATGTTGACACTGTAAATGGGACCAGGAGCTGTGGTCCTTCTCCACAGCCAGCTTCATGACAAGTCATATTCAAGGTACAAGGGCACGGTTTACTGTGAACAACAGCAGCAGCAGCAGCAGCAACAACAACAACAACTTATTATGCTTGTAATGGGCCAGGGGACTAGACAAACTTACTGTCATAGCTGCTCACAATTAATCTATTATTAAAGGCAATAAGGTGCAGTGGATAGAGGATCACCTCCTATGTACACAGGACTGAAATTGCAAATGTAATAAATTGCAAATGTAATAAAATCCATACATATAAGCAAGACTGCACAGTAGAATGTAAGAGCATAAGTCTAAGAAAGAAAAGTGCATTTTGACAGCCATTGAAATTTTACAGCTGCACTGAAACTGCCCCCCCCCTTCATTTCAATGAAATACAGACATTTCCTAAATGATCTGGAGCATAATTTGCTGGATTTTGCCAAAGCTGCTATGTAGTCACATTGACGATGTTGAGTAAAAATAGATTGACATCTACTAATGGGAATGAACTAAGAGGCTTAGAGTAAAATGAGGGCAATCAGAGTCTAATACGGTAAACAACATGCTGATGTCCTTAGATGATGATACACAGAGATGAATAAAACAGGCTGGTTCGGAATAGATACTTTTCATTTGAACACCAAAGACATTAAAGCAACAGCTAAAAATCCCAGAGAGATAATTTGATCGGTCACATTACAAATTCCATCCAACTTTGCTGCCTGATCTTTACTTACTATGTTTACTAAAAAAAATAACCTCAACTGATTTCATTGTGACTTTATTTTATTTTATCAAAGTTTTTATACCATTTTAATTTTATTCTTTCTTTTAAAATATTTATTTATAAATTAACAATCTACCATAATTTTCCTATTTTACAGCAGATATATATCTGTCTGTGTATGTGTGCCCTGCTGTTTATCCTATTTTTCATACTGCTTTTTGCAAACAGCTAATGTCCAAGGAAGCAAACTTTGTTTAACCATCTATACAATTGTGCTCCACTGGCAACGCCGAATGCTTTATTTACCCCAACCATTTTTGGTAAACAGGTAATAGGGTATTACTATATTTCCTAAATGTACATTCTTAATTTGCTAATTCTAGATAAGAAACATAATTAGCTGCTTATTTAAGGTGAGCAACCATTTCACTCTGTCTTAAGGGGTGTTGATTAGTTGCCAATTTGTGATGGTTGATGTGAGTCTTTCAAAGAATGTGTGGGATAGCGAGCCCATATAGCCAACATGCTTAAGTTTAATTAATGCTTGAAGGGGTTAATACCATAGAGTAAGCTGTCTTGCCAGGCTTAGCTATGCCCCGTTATCTTGGAAGGAAATAGTTAATCAGACCTGTTGTTCTCCCCCAGCTCAGTGTGTAAAGATTTGTGAGCTGGTTGCTCCAGCTCAGACTGTGGACTCAGCTATACAGCTGCAAATAAATAAAAAAATTAAATGTGTTGTAAAGTGCAAGATACAAATGTGACACTAGATGGCAACAATGAGCTATGCCAAATTCAATGTATTTTTCAACACATTTTTTAAAAAAGCATTTTCACAGTGTTTTTTATATGTGTGTAGATTCCACCTGCATGGCTTCCACAAGCCACTCTTGAGTTCCTATTTAGGAACTTTCACCATTTTGTAACTAAGCCAAGTTTTACTGTCTGTGCAACATTTTAAATATGTTGTATGGGAAAGTACATGAATCTGACCTTTGGAGAGTTTGCAAGGACACCATTTTTAACATGCCAAATATGTGGCCTTTTTCTGTACTAAGGAATAGAGGAACTTTGGAACTCACTTTAAAGGAAACATCTTAAGGTTTGACAGCCGATATGTTGCCATGCTAACTCTCTGCTGGGGTTTTCTCACCAAAAGTACTTGCCCCAAACTTGGATCTTGGCATCCAGGAATTCTTTTTATATATTATTTTTGCTTGAAACAACAGAATTCTGGGTTAGATGGGCTATGATCCAATCCAGCAGGACACTTTTTAAGCAATGGTAATGGTTAGATAAATCATCTAACATAGGTTCAAAACATGTATTTCCACTCTATCCTGATATGCTCTACATATTTCGTTTTGATTTAAATTTCTAGCTATCACTTTTTTCAGTTTTGCCGAAACAAGCAAACTATATTTTTTGAAGATGTTCATTAAGGAAATAGGTCTGTATCAGGTAGCAGAAAGGGTTTGGAGTTGGAAGGAGTCGTGGAGAGGAGAAACTCTGCCACAGCTTAATGGTGAGGTCAACTTTCAAGCTCTATCAATCATCCAGATTCAATCTTATGTAGAAAAAAACCTCCATTTCATAACTCCTTTAATTCCCCACCCCACCCCATATATATGTGCAACACACACACCCCACAGAGCAGATTTTGGTGCTTGAGATCAAGTGAAAAATTTTATTGGGTCCTTAATGTATATATGCATAACTTCTATATGCACTAATGAAATTCAGGTGTGTGCATCAAGGTGTGAATAGATTCTATTGTCTTTTTACGATGCAATTTATAATGAAGAACAGGATGAAGCAATAAAACTCTGAACTCTGAACTGTAAAGTGGTTTATTAATTACCCTTAACTTTTCTGCCAGGTAAGCTGTTTAATGGGTGCTCTCCTATTCCACCCCCACACAGCTACTAGAATGTCATGAAATAGGCACCACACTGTGTTACGATGAGCTTAATGTAATAATTTATTTGAGGTCCCAATTTGGGTAATGGAGAAACTTTAGCCCAGACTGCAGAATTCAGTTCCTTCTTTTTTTTGCTCTGTTGCACTTGTGATCCTCCTATCTATGGGGGGGGGGGGAGGCAATTTCGGATTTCTATCTTTCAGTGGATTACAGCTTGGAATTCCAGTCCTTTGTCTCTTTATAATAATGCCTCCCTTCCCTTTTGTGAACTACATTCAGAGCAAATCAGCTCTGGATTTCCTCAAAGCTTCACATTTAGGCTGCTTCTTGCATTTACTGGGACCAGTTTTGGATTACCGAGGCAGGGCAAAAGTTCAAACCCAATCCACAGGCCGGCTCTGCTCAGACAAGAGAACCAATTTGGAACTATTATGAGAAAATAACTTTCATTAAGCTTTCATCATTTTTTTGCAGAACACTGAAAAGCCATCTTGCCTAGCTAAAATGTCAACATCTAAAAGTGGCATCATCCTTTATTGTGCTGCAGAGGAAAAGGAAAGATCAAATGGAAATCAAAAGGCAACATCAGTTCCCCTTTGGACAGGCTACAAAAGCAAAAGAAGTCACCATTAAGTCAGATCATCTGTACTGACGCCCCATCTGCATTATATGTTTAAAGTGGTATCATACCACTTTAAAAAGCCATGGCTTACCCCCATAAAAACTTGCAAATTGAAATTTGATAAGGGTGCTTAGAGTTGTTATGAGACACTTCCCTCACAGAGCTGCAGTTATCAGAGAGTCATTACTTCCATCAGCCATGAGAACTGTAGTTTATTATGGGTGCTGAGAGTTGTTAGGAAACTCTTGGTCCCCTCATAGAACTACAGTTCTCAGAGTTGGTTAACAACCAATTCATCTTTCCTGGAAACTACGGATATTGTAGCTCAGTGAGGGGACTAAGGGTCTCCCAAACAACTCTCAGCACTCCTAACAAACTACAGTTCCCAGGATCCTTTGCAGGAAGTAATGACTGTTTAGAGGGGTAGGTTACTGCATTAAATGCATAGTGCAGATGGGGCCCAGGTAGGCGGTAGGAATGTCACTATCAGGAGGCCAGCTCTTCTGGTTGTGTAACATTTTATTTTCTTGTCACTGCTAGAATAAGAGACAGTATTTGTACTATTGGCTCCCTTTCAAAGATCATAAAAGATGTGGTGTGTATGTGTCTCTGTGTGTGTGGGCGCACGCACACACATGCAGTTATCTGCATTTATAAAGGGAAAGAATTCAGTCTGCAATGAATTTTTAGAGCTTGGTCATAAACCCCCTGAAAATGGGGATAATGTGAAAAGCTAACGGATTCTTAAGTACATTAGCATGCTTTAAATATAAGATGATTTCAGCTCCATAACGGCTACTTTTTATGCATGGAATGCCCCTCTAGGCATAATTGATGTGTTAGATATTCATGGCTGAATGAGACAAAGAGTAGGCCAATTTCCTACACATATACATACATTTCCTCCACACACACACACACATGCGCGCGCGCGCAGGCAGACAGACAGACAGATAATTTATATGGCTCATTAATGTACGTCTTTCAAGTAAATCTTTTGAGGCTCTCAGGCTGCATATTTACAGGAAAATGAACATAGCCAACAGAATGTCCAGTATTCTTTATTTACTGTCTGTTGTTGACAGCTACCTTGCTGTTTGGTCATTTCAGGACCAAGGATGCTTCCAGATGTTCTTCATTCACTCAATTCTTTTACACTGTCATAAATTGAATCCGCATTTTCTCTTACCACAGCAAAATGTGTTAAGCAATAAAAATCTGATCAACATCTGCCATCACCACCACTACTGTAGGAAGGGGTGATCTGTATTGCCACAACCCGCTGCTTTGAGTTGCTTGTCCCATGAGCACAGCTGTCTTGTTTCTGGCAACCCAACCCCCCCCCCCTGCCTATTTCTGCATGTGGAAGTCACACAGGAATTTTTAAAACCCAGTTCAGAAAAGCTATCTTCTCAGGATCTCAACACATTAGAGGCTTGGAGTCTATAACTTCAATACAAACATGCATTGGGATAAGAATAGTGGTGGTACAGAGGTCCAGGTTCTAGAGGTTGTCCCATTAGAGCTATTCATTCATTCATTCATTCATTCATACATTCATACATACATTGATTTTGTATACCGTCCTTCATTCATAAATCTTGGGGTGGTGCCCAACCAACCTTAGTAAGTCCCCTCCTGCTTTACTTCTCCTTACTTACACCACCTGTCAGTTTCCTCATCTACAGTGTCAGTGTGGGCTTTTAAGAACACAGCTGGGAGGAGGATGGGGATGTGTACAAAACTAGACTTACTTGGCTCTACATCTCACTGCCTGTGGCTCCAGCTACTGTTAGCTTTCCTGCCCATTGCAATGGGGCTCAGCCACTACTAGTTCTAGGTAAAGGTAAAGGTAAAGAACCCCATGTCCTTTAAACTCCAGTCAAAGGCGACTACGGGTGCTGTGCTCATCTCCGCTTTCAGACTGAGGGAGCCAGTGTTTGTCCACAGGCAGCTTTCCTAGTTATGTGACCATCATGACTAAACCACTTCTGGTGCAATGGAACACCATGACGAGTGCCAGAGCGCGCGGAAACATCGTTTACCTTCCTGCTGCAGTGATACCTAATTATCTACTTGCACTGGAGTGCTTTCGAACTGCTAGGTTGGCAGAAGCTGGGACAGAGCAACAGAGCTCACCCCATCGTGGGGATTCGAACCGTTGGCCTTCCAATCAGCAAGCCCAAGAGGCTCCGTGGTTTAGATCATGGTGCCACCTGCTGAGTTCTAGAGCTCTTTATCAGAACGTTGGTAGCTCTGAGTTTTTGTCTTCCCGCCACCACCATGCACACAAAAAGAACAAGAGAAACATGGTAACTAGGGGCTGGAAATATTTCCTTTGTGAGAAAATAAAGGTGAAATGTATGCTCAGAATAGGGAAAGGCAGTGAAGGGCAGGAGAGTAGTGATGGAGGGGAGGCCACAGAAAACACTCCACCCAGGACTGCTAACTGGTGTGGATGGGGAATAGCCAGGTGCCTATGAAAAAGCTAAATCTTTAAAAAAAAAAAAAATCATGCCAATCATACACAGGAATCAGATCTGAATGACCTTTTTGCTACATAAAGTCTTCATCTGGAAGCACCCCAATTAAAGTGTTGCTTTGAACAAACCAGTACTTCCCCCTTTTATATTATCCAAGGTGTCATGAATGTTAAATAACATTAAAAGATACTAATATATTAGTTCATGGTTCCGGCAGTGACTCATATGTTAGCTCAACTATCAGGTGGCCCTGATTAAGGTGACCTAACTTCAAAGAAGAAATTCGGAAGTGTGCTGCAGGTTCTTCCATTTGTTCCTTTGCAGATTCATTATTAATTCTGCCTTAGGTAAGCAATGCCACAAAGTGATGCACTTTAAAAAAAAACCCAAAACACCTAAATACACTCTTATGGCATGAGATGAATGGTTTAAAACATTTTTTCCCTGTCTTAGTCCCTCTTTTCCCCACAATGCCATCCTTGATTTGTCTCTGTAGATAAAGATGCACCTAACATAATTCTCACACAGGCTGTTGTTGTTGTTGTTGTTGTTGTTGTTGTTGTTGTTGTTGTTGTTGTTGTTGTTGTTGCTGCTGCTGCTGCTGCTGCTGCTATTGCTACCTGCTCTTCACCATAAGGTCCCAAAGCAGGTGTTGAAAGTATAAAATGCAATATTGTTTAATACTAGTTTTAATACTGCCTGCATTCATAAATGTTCCTGTTGACTGTAAATATGACTATACATTTTTGGAAATAAATTTGGATTAAAATTCAAGGCAACCCAATGTACATGATATCACACAGTCTGAAGCAGGGGCCAGTCTTCATGTTTTTTAGATATCCAGAACAAACATGTACAAACATGTAACATGAGGCTTCTTCCATATAACGACCCCATTCCATACCTTCAATCTCACAAAAGAAATGTTTCCATTTTAATTTTGATATTGCAAAACCACTTGGCTTTTAAACTGATGGAGCATACACCAGGCACACATTTAGTGAACAAAGGATCCTGAAAAGAAGCTCAACACACTTGAGAATTGTTTTGTCTCGGGAAAATTGAACAAGCAAGCTAACAACAAATTTAGCTGTTACAGCAGAGAAGGCAAATGCGCACAATTCATTTCCTGGTGACCTGGCCCCTCATTGATAATTTTAGCAGGCACAACCAGTAAGCGTTGGGGGCAAAAGGTGCACAGAGAAGCAGCTAAATAGGACATACGCTCCATCTGCTTTGAGGTTACAGACTCATGACCAGCTTAATATGTTTCCTTGAGCAAAACGGATCACTCACATCTGTGCATAATTATATTTTGCTCTGCCCTTTTGCAACAGTAACTATAATTATTATCTGAAAAGACCATCTCAAATTCTAAGATGTGTGTGCGTGTGTGCGTGCGCGCATAGTCTATAATTTCTTGCATTTCCCCAAAGATTTAAGAATATTATCCAAGGTTGGTATATATGCATATATTGGGAAAGAGTTTTAAGATTCATGGAAAACAATACAGTGGTACCTCGAGTTACAAACGCCTCAGGTTACAAACGCTTCAGGTTACAAACTCCGCTAACTTTTAAGAGTTACCTCGAGTTGAGAACTTTGCCCCAGGATGAGAATGGAAATTATGTGCCAGCAGTGTAGCGGCAGCAAGAGGCCCCATTAGCGAAAGCACGCCTCTAGTTAAGAATAGCTTCAGGTTAAGAACGGACCTTCAGAATGAATTAAGTTTATAACTAGAGGTATCACTGTAATGTGCATGATATGATGGTGGGAGTCAGGAAGTGCTTATGAGAGGG
The DNA here is from genome assembly GCF_965112155.1 of Podarcis liolepis. Lineage (NCBI taxonomy): Eukaryota > Metazoa > Chordata > Lepidosauria > Squamata > Lacertidae > Podarcis > Podarcis liolepis. The sequence goes on along the minus strand of NC_139570.1, from coordinate 14,053,159 downwards.
GTAGAGTAGATCTGGGATCTGGATATTGTAAATAAGATTAAGCGTCTTTCAACAGACTTTTGGCACAAACTGCTAACAACCCACCTCCATCTCACAACCCTGGGAAACAAAATTGTGCAACCTGATCTGGCAATTACCTCCATAGGAGAGATTCTGTTCCATCCACAGGGCACCTGTCCATTCATTTAAGTTGGGGGTCAATTATGAGCCCGTTTCTTTGAATGTGAAAGGATTTATTATCAAGCTTCCCTGCTGAGTTAAGCTACACAGAAACTGGGTTCTGATTGGTGATGCAGGTTGTTTTTACATCAAGATTGCTGTTGTTGTTCCCAGGATCCTCAATGAGTTATTGAATCTGAAGTGAAATATGTGTGGTTTGTTAGCTCCACAGTAATACCTTGGGCAGACAAGTCTCTAATGTTCTGAATAATATATGGTAATTCTATGTCACAATTGGGATTCCCAAACATATTCCCATTATATTTACAGGGATACAAAATATGTCATTACTCGGGGTGGAATTACGTGTTCTGGTAGACATGGGAATGCCAGAAAAAATGGCATCAAAATCCATCCACTATCAAGTGAAATGTCACTTTCAGCAGTGCCCCTGGATCTCCTGTAACATTTTGTCTTCAATATTATTTCTCTGAGCTATGCTCTCCTGTTTAGTAGTCTGTTATTTATCTGTTTTGCAATCTTAGCTTCTGCTGTTTTGGCTGCTGGTGTTGTTTTAAGAAAGTACTGCCTGCATGTGTGCTTATTTACCACCTGTTCAACCTGCACATTTGAAAAGGAAAAAAAGAGTTGCAAAAGGCATTGTAATTTCTAGACTAATCTTTTCATAGGAAAACTGACCCTGTGTTGTCTATAACATTCTGTACACTGTGAAATGAGAAGCATGAAAGAAAAATGTTAAAGTTTCGTTGTCTTTCACAGCAAGAAAAACAAAGTCCTTCAAAATAATATGAATGTAAATACAGTAGTAGACTTCCACATCACACCAAATTCTCATTTCCATTTCCTTATATTTTTAGTCTTGTCCACTGCATCAGCAAATTCTGTGGGCAATTGTAAAGGCAATGCAAAATGTTGGCTAGCATAATCATTGGGAAAGCCCACAGATTTGCAAAAGAAAGAAAGAAAGAAAGAAAGAAAGAAAGAAAGAAAGAAAGAAAGAAAGAAAGAAATGCAACATGCACATTTACAGTTAGGGTGCAAGGAGGCGTTAGAACAGCAGCAGCAAAATCCAAAATAAAACTCATCATACGGTTTTGCATATCTCAGTCCCTAACTGGCAATTAACTCTGATTTCATGAGATTTCCCAACCATGCATGCCTAAGGGGGTCTGTTTGCTGGTTAGATTTGCTAATAAACAACGTCAAGGTGAGTAGGCACGTTTGCCCATTTGGATGAAGAATGATTTGGCAACGGCTGACTTCTTCCTCTTCTGGGACCATTAAGAATTACATATTATTAGCATTATCATCCCCTAAGAGTATTTGCAGAGACCTTTGGCTTTTTAGACAATTTTAGCTGTGGACAAAGGAAGGGTGCCATTCCAAGACCTGTGAAGAGAGTTATTAGCAAAGCTGAAAAGCCTGCAGTTTGATATAAAAAAGAGTTAAATAAATAAATGGTATTAAAAATGCTTCAATTTAAGAGCATTTTTTGTAGTTTTTGTTTTTGTGCAGTTTGCATTCTAACACTTAATTTACACTTCTCAAACCAATATTTCCCAAAAATACAGTCATACTTCAGAAGTTCGCATTATTCTGATTTTTACAATGGTATTCTCCAGCCAATAATTGTGGGAACTGTAGTTGGTTAAGGGTGCTGAAATTTGTGAGGGAGACCTGTATTCTTCTTAGACTACAATTCTCAGAGGGGGTTCCTCTTCTTGGGGAATTTTGAAACTTAAAAAACATGGATCCAGCATTTTACAGCATGTAGAATTTACATCTGAGGCATGCATCCTTATGGTTCTTAATTATTTTTAAAATAGAATTTCCTCAAATCACCATCAAATCACAGGTTACGTTTGTGTCCACAAATGTGTTCTGTGGCTTTTTTTTTTTTTTGGTACATAGTTTTATTGCCATCGTGTTATAAAACAAAAAAAAATAACAACGCTAAATATCCATGAAGATCAGTGCCTTAGATCAATGCTTTTTGTGATGATGGCAACCATCAGATCTGTTATTTTTATTTTCACTGTTGGATTTACTTTGATGGTGAGCTTACAACAGCATCATCTAAGTATAATAAAATGTAAACTGAATGGTGTTTAGTTTCAGAGGGAGAGAAGCCTTCGAAAGCAAGTCTACAGGAGAATCAGCCAAGTATGAACCAAGTAATATTGAATAAATATCCTTGCCTGACTCCAAAGGGTGGGGGAAGGGAAAACACTCCTGAAAGATGATCACCATCGCTATTACACACCTGGGCTGATGTGTTTTCTATAAACCTTGAATCAAGAACAACCATCTCTTATCCACAATAGTCTGATTCAACTTGTTCCAGAATCTCTCACGGGAAACAAGACCAAAGGCTGATTTCAAATCGATAGAGGCTGTAAACAGAATGCATTTGTTTGGTTTTGTATATTTCTCTGCTAAATGTTTCACAACTAGACAGTGATCTTAGGCAGAATGGCCCAATTTAACACAGATTCTTAAATTAAGGTTTAAGTCTATTACCAGACACATAGCAAAATATCTAATTCTTTCTCGTATCTGCTAGGATTCTTAGTTCTAACTTGTCATAATATTTTTTTAAAAATGTTTCCACTGAGATTGTGACTTTGTATTTGATACTATGCATTTTGTTTATGGATTGGTTCACCACAAGAAACAATGGATTGACTTTCACGGTGGCTTTTCATGCAAATTCAAATGGATCCACTTTCGTAGTAGTGGATCCAATTTTTATCCGGCTTATTTTTTTTAAAGCTGTTTTTGGCGTTAGTATGATTGGTTCTACCAATCTGGTGTCCCTGGGCTAACAGAAATGGAACTAACATAGGGACACTTAGACCTCAACACACCATAGATTTAAAGCACCAACATACCATTTTCAACCATTATAGCTTTCCCCCCAAAGAATCCTGGGAACTGTAGTTTGTTAAGCGTGCTGGGAATTATACCTCTGGTCTAACAACTCCAGACGGTTGTTAGAAGACCCTTATTCTCCTTACAGAGTTTTAATTCCTCAAGTTCCCTGGGAAGAGGGATTGATTGTTAAACTACTCTGAGAACTATAGCTGACATACTACAGTTTCCATAATATTTTGAGGGATAGAAGTCATGACTGTTTAAAGTGCAATAAAAAAGTGAGGAATTAGCAAGATCATGCATAAATATTGCCTTCATTATCAAAATGAACTACCAAAATGGAGCGACTGTCCTTCCAAGGATACAAGTGAAAACCACAGCCCAATACAGACTGAGAATGCTCAGTGACATCCAAGAGCCACAGGACACTGAGTGTCTGTTTGAAATTAAATGAAAGCTCTAAATCTGGGACGGGAAAGAGTTGATTAGCTTGCCTGAGCTCCTTATAGCTTATACACTCCTGTTTGGGGTTGGTAAGGGAGTACTGAGGATATACAGCAAAAATAATAATATTGCTGTTCCTCCCTCTGGTGTGCCATATTCCAAAATTTATTTTAAAAAAATGAAAAGAAGAAAGACATTGACTACTATCAGTGATTTTGCTAAACTGCAAGTTGTCATAAGTATCCAGCAATCAGGAATGCAATATATCAAATGATCAATCTATTGAATAAAAGTTAGCAGACTGATTAGAGATGAAAGTTGACAGGCCTATTAATAGGCCGGTTAACTCACAAACACAATATAAGTGTAAAATAAGATTGTGTATGAAGATCTAATTCATTTCCCTGAATTATTCTTATTGAAGACCCTTGAACTCTTTAATAAAGCCTCTATCTATCTATCTATCTATGGAGATAAAGGCAGAGACACACACACAGGAAATTCTGTACAGAATGCTCACTCAGTTGCTAGTTTGTTAAACAGAACAAGCTTACATTTTCATTTTGTTTTCATTCAGTGTGTGTTGTTTGTGTAAGGATTTCACAGAATCACAGAATTGTAGAATTGGAAAGGATCCCGAGGATCGTCTGGTCCAACCCGCTGCAAGGCAAGAATCTCAAGTGTCCACAACAGATTTGTTGAGATGCACATGTACATACATAAATAGTGTGACACAAAGCAACAAATATCCACACTTTCTTCTCCCACCCCAACAGACATCCAGAAGAGTCACTTGGACACCTAGTTTGAGTGCTCTAATTATGTGGGACAGCACTTGCTGCTAGTCTCTGCTGATACCTACTTTCCTGAGCCAAGAGCATATATTATCCCACAGCAAAGAGAGAGGGCTGTCCATTGATAGAAGGACTACTGTTTTTTTGTGGTTCTTTAAATCTACAGCTTCAGCAACACTTTCCAAATCAAGGGGCCCTGTTTTCTCAATAGTGACAGGCTGCCCTCATTTTGAACCTGAGCAAGGGCAAGTAGTGTGGAAGATACTAAATGACAGAGGCTTTCATAAACAACAACAAAATGAGAAATATTGCTAGCTAGCCTTGAATTGCCAAAACCTCCCCACCTCAAAAAGTCCCATACTTCTTCACTAGGATAGCAAGCTTCAAACACTTTATTATGAAGATCGATTAGAAAATATTTGTAATTGGTTTTGTTGATTTCTCATCTATACAAACTAATCAATCATAGGAAAAATATGTTAAAAATCAAAACATTATATGGAGGACTGTGTCTCCATGCTCATAGTTATGTTGCACTACACACCATTATTGACTATGGAACCTAATCCTATTCCCTCAGATATGGGCATTGAAACTGCCATAGATCAATGCAGAAAGCTTTGTAGTGGCTGAGTGAAACAATTCACAAAGACCCTTTGTATAATTTCAGGGAGAGGACCTGAGTAAATAACCAAACAGGCATTCCCAATTAATCAGGATATATGCACATAGAAGATTCCCATCTTAGAAAAGGCACACCCTCCTGTCTTATAAGAGACTGGCCACAGCTGGAACAAAGAGGAGGATATGAACAGACCACAAGACTTCACTCACAGCTTCCAGATGGATATTGGAATGGCACTGTCAATGAACCAATATCATGGTGGTAAGCTTGGTGGTAAACCTCTCCCAGGTACAAAGGAAATAAGTTTGGCTTGGAGCAGAAGCCCGATAAAACCTCTCATCCCCGCCCACTGTGGACAACTAGGGACTGTGGCAAGCCCCAAGGACCCTGAACTAGGCTGGCAGGGAGCCATTGTCCTCAAGACCCTATAAGGAATGAGGACTGGCAACAGCAACCTGCCGTGTGGTAATCTCTTGCAGATGAGCACAGTGCGTAGAGAAAGACAGTCAGGTTGTGCATCCTTAGCAGTGACCAGAGAAGGAATTACTGCTGGCAGGAGCGCAGAGAGAAGAAGCACCCTGGTGCATATGCAGTAGCACAACCAGATGCCTTCATCTGCCCCAGCTGCAATGAAACATGTGCCTTCTGTTTTGGTCTCTACAGCCACAGGTATGGCAACCTTCCAATAGTTTGACTTTACCCCCAAAGGTATACTCCTCCCAAGTCAGACAGATGCCAACAACATCCTCCCTCTGATCTGTCTCAAGGCTCCATCAGGGGTGTGGGGGGCAGGGATAGTGGAATGGAGTACAGTGAAAGATGCTGTGGCTGTTTAGCTGGCATCCTGGATAGAAGAACTCCACACTGAAATATATTGCTTTTTCCCAATCCTAAAGTGAATTGCCAAATTGCCCCATCAAATACCAATGTCTGTGGTTTCTAATATATATCTGCTCTTCCTCCTCTTTTTAAACTCCAGGGAGGGGGCCTAATACAGAGGCTGCTAGAATACAACTCCCATCATCCCCACTTATGGCCTATGTTGACCAACTGACTGATGGGATTTAGGAGGGTCCCAACCCATTTTAACCTTTACAAACCTGAGCTATGGCAGATGCATTCCTCTTTGCCATGTCAATCCAAAAACTGGCTAGGTGGCTTACACCAGCATGGTCAGCTATGCTACCAATTGGTCTCACTGGTACATAGATGTTGTGCCACATATTGAACTCTGCACAGATCCATTGAGTTTATATTCAAAAGATGCCACTTCGTTCATCTGCAACGGGCTATAATTTGAAACAAGGTTAAATTGCTTGGCAAAAGTAGTATTTTCCCATATCTTACAAGGAGCATAATTTAAAATGACCGGGATCTGGACAAAGTAATATTTTGAAGTGCTGTTATTTTGAGTTATATTGTGCTTCCCATCAGATGTATGTGCAGAGTCCCTTTTCCTCCTTTTTTTAAATTGCACACTCTAACAAGTAGAAAGCCTCTATTTATAAATTCACAATCTGACATGTTGTCTTCAAGGGGTGCAATTCAATTTGCTCAAAAAAAAAAAATCAAATGATTCTGCAGTCAATTAGACCTTGTGTACAGAATTTTATTGGTCACAATTACAGGACACACTAAATCTGCTTTAAACTTTAGCAAAAAGCCAGCATATTTAACTGCCTGGAGTTTGAGACATAAATCTACTATATCCAATCTATTTTTTTTAATCTATATTTTATTTTGCAGTTAAGAGTCAGCATAGCTAGATATAATGGGTCCAAGCACAAAATAATAATAATAGAGTTTTCTAGTCTCCCTTTAGAATAATAAAAAACAAAGTTGTAAATCCCTGTGTTATGGGATTATACATTTAATACATGTATGCCTATGGGTGGGGGACCTTAAGCCCTCTGAGAAAGCCTCTATGTGGCTTTCAGGACCGGCTCCAAGACATATCCCACTTTCCATACCACATCACAACATCCCACATCACCTCTGCTTCATGACATCCTTGTGTGTTTTCACATGGCTGGGATGTGCCTTTGTGATAATGCCTCTTTCTTTTCTCAGTCTGAACACATCCCACCATTGGTATGGACAGGGGTGGGGAATGCAACCACTACTCCAAATGGACAGTGACATGGGAAATTGTCCACACCCCAGCGACATATGGTACAAACCATTTCATTACTAAAAGCAACTGAACAAAATAGTAGCTGTAGTTTAATGAATGGTACATCTGGAAGCCCTGGTCTGCTTTGGGGGAAAGGGTGGTATATAAGTATAAATAACAATAGTAATACCCTGAATCTCATCTCTGTTAGCCCTCTTTGCATATTCACTTTCTCCCTGACTTTTCCCACTCTCAGAGACATACACTTTCTCTAAGTCTGTTTCCTTCACTCTTTCTCAGCCTCACCCTCCCACCCCATCCACATCACAGGGTTAGCAAATACAAACCTGCTTTGCAACAATACTCTTGTCACAATTGCCAATATAATGTATGTGATGCCTTTGTGAACACTCTATAAATGCTGCTTGTTATTATTAATCTTTCTCCCTCTCTCTGAAAAATCTACACCCCTGCCCCCACCAGAATGGTTAATTTAATCAGAAGCAACCTAATCACTGATCACTTGAATACATAATCAGCTGCACACTTGTGCTCACTTGAGAATTATTGATTCCTCGTATTAAAACAAATACAGGTCCAGGTGATGCATGTTATAATTATCTCAGTTAATGTGATTACTGCATGTAAACTGATTACTATAATTAGGGAGTGTTGTTTGTATGATGCAGGAGTGTGATGCGGGAGGAAAGAAAAGAAACTTGGCTAGATTTCAAAATAGCCACAATAAATAAATAAATATATAAATAAATATATAAATAAATATATAAATAAATAAATAGCTTGCCGCAAATAACCATCGCAAGGTGTTTTGTAACACATTAACTGTGTAGTCTTTAAAAATAAAAATATTAAAACTTCAAGTGCAAAGTGTTAAGTTATTTCATTCAAATGTTAACATGGGGGGGGGGAATATGTAAAATGAAATTGGGCGTACCTCTGGATCCTTTGCTGTCACTTGACATTCAGCTGTTTTCAGTGGCTCGGAGTACCTTTCATCAGCTTGCCTGCTCTTGATGGCCTGACATTTCCTCTGAAGAAGCAGGTACATATCTTTGGGGTACCCCTGGATCCTTTGCTTTCACTTGAGATTCAGGTGGCCTCAGTGGTGTGGAGTGGCTTCCATCAGCTTCGTTTGGTGGCCCAGCTGTGCCCCTATCTGGACAGGGCTAACCTAACTTCTGTTGCCTATTCTCCAGTAACCTCTAGGTTAGATTACTGCAGCATGTTATACTTAGGGTTGCCTCTGAAGACAGTTCAGAAACTTCAGTTTGTGCAGAATTCAGTAGCCAAGTTGCTCACTGGAGCAACAAGCTTTGAGCATATTAGACCAATTCTGGCCTGACTACACTGGCTGCCAATTAGTTTCCAGACCCAATTCAAAGTGCTTGGTTTTGTAACTAGACTTTAACAAGAATTCTTGGTAGTGGCGCCCTCCCTGTGGAACGCCCTCCCACCAGATGTCAAGGAGAACAACAACTACCAGACTTTTAGAACACATCTGAAGGCAGCCCTGTTTAGGGAAGCTTTTAATGTTTGATGTATCACAGTATTTTAATATTCTTTTGGAAGCCGCCCAGTGGCTGGGGAAGCCCAGCCAGATGGGCGGAGTATAAATAAATTATTATTATTATTATTACAGAATGCAGTAATATAAGATTATGATAAATGCATCAAATAAGGCACGGGGGAAACCTCTTTAATTAAATTGTACTAAATTGTAATTAACTGACATTGGTATTGTTGCATTAATTTGGAAATAATTTGTATTAGTGCAATTGGGTTATTATTGGAGTAGTATTGGAAAATTAATTTTAAAAATATTATTATCGTTATTTAAATAAAACCCACAAAGTGCTGGTTTTGACCTATAAAGCCTTAAACATCCCAGGATGACAATACCTAAGGGCTGCCTCTTCACGTATGAACTGATTTCAACCCTGAGTTTCATCATCTGAGTCTTTTCTTTAGGTGCCTCCCCTATGAGAGATGCAGAGGGCGGCAACATGGGAACAGCCCTTTTCTGCAGTGGCTCTTCATTTCTAGAATTATCTCCCAGGAGGTTCGCCTGGTGCTTTCACTGCATATCTTTAGGCACCATGCCAAAACATATATTATTTATAACCAGGCCTTTGGCTGATTAACATTCTATGGAAATATACAAATTTAATAAATAAAATAAAAATAAATTTCACGAAAATTCATTTCAAATCAATATTTGGAAATTTTGATTCTCTAGGCCACAAGAGTTGTCACTGCCATTGGGAGGGGGGGAATCTTCCTCAGACGAAACTTAGGAACAGCCTGCTCCATCAGGTGCATGCCCCATCGAGTCCAGCAACGGATTTTCACAGAGGCCATCCAGATTCTTGTGGGAAGCTCATAAGCAGAATCTGAGCACAATAGCACTTTCCTGCCTGTAGTTTTCAGTAATTGCTGCAGAGTTTTGTGGAATTTTGAGAAAGCAACATTCTTGGAGGGGGAAAAATGGGACACACACATTCCTAGACTGCTACCAGATTTTACCAATATAAAATGTTGTGGTGCGTGATCATATATTCAATGAAATCATATATCCAGGGTAGGTTTGATTGGGGGGGGGATGTAAGTATTTGTAACACTTGTTGTTGTTGTAATCCTAAAAGTGGGGACCAAAGTCTAACATCTCAAGCAAGAAGTTGCCTTTATTTTCATGTTGTCCACAGCAGAAAGATAGTTTCAATAATGTTATGACCCTGGGATTGGATTCCATTCTTCAGGATACAAGGTTGAGGATTCTTTGAGTCAGAGGGGAAATTACATACAATTCCAAGCCCAATCATGGGACAGAGATTTATCAAAGGTTACTAGCCATGAAGGCTAAGCTCTGCCTCTACAGCTAGCCATGAAGGCTAAGCTCTGTCTCTACAGTTGGTTGTAGCATTGCTTCTGAATGCCAGTTGCTGGAAATGACAGGAGTAGTGAGTGCTCTTGTGCTCAAATCCTTCCTGAATGTTTCCCACAGGCATTTGGTTGGCCACTGTGAAAACAGGATGTGAGCTAGATGGGCTGTGCACCTGACCCAGCAAGCTCTTCTTACATTCTTATGTTCAGTGCCCCTCCAGCCTAAAGTGTTCTTGCTATCCTCTGATACAGAGGACTCCAAAACTGAAGCCCAAGTACAATCAGCATCTCCAACACTAAGTCAGTGTAAAAGATTGCTGAAGCAGCCTGGGCCCGTTTAAATGAAGACATGCCTTTTGGTAGCTTACAATCCTGACAGAACTGATGTTACTTTATAAATTCTGGTCTGAGGCTTTCTGTTGTTGAAGCAACATCATCAGAGCACTGCTCTCCAATACCAGTCAGCCTGAGCCCTGTCCAAGGTCCTGATTTGGATTAGGTCAGTGCTTGCATCAGGACATGGGCAATCAACAAAATCAGCATCCAAGAAGCTGACAGGGAATCCTATATAGTGTGAGTGCTGCATCCCTTCCACCCCTTGTTTTGTCAAAACCACAGAGGGAAGTTAAGCTAAACAGAGGTTCCCCTGACTGATAGCTGTGGCAATGAAGATTTTATTACACTGTGCAATACTCATCCCTCACACTGCTCTATGTTCTGTCAGCCTCAGTGCAGAAAACAGTCCTCAATCATGAACAGCTTGACTCAGTAAAAAACGATGGTGTTTGTCTCACAAGAGGATTTGTCAATTTTGACACATAGAACTGTTGAAATTTGTTTATACCCTCTAGGTTTCCTCTGCATCCTACTGTGTGCATTTTGTTACACCTATCTCATCTTCATCTTAATCACCACCATTTTATTTTTATGCTGCATTTCCATAGTTAAAAACATGTTCAAGGCAGCTTACAACATGAAAAGATTTACCTGATTACAAACATAACACAAATAGTCCAAAACAATAAATAAAACACATTAAAAGTACACAATTTCCTCATAAATCATAGTAATATTTAAAAACAAATATGTAAACATATAATATCAATAACCACCACAACACACACACACACACACACACACATGACCCCCCCCCCGAATGGCATATTAGTCAGTTTCCCTTACTGGCATCCATGGAATGTAGCTATTAATCTAAAATTGACCTCTTGGCAAAATAAAAAAAAGTGAGCTCCTTCTTTCTTGGTACTGTATATCACTGTACTTATAACCTGTAACCTGTAATCTTCCTTTTCTGCTCTTTGTTTCTCTTCCTAAATTTAGTCTTCCATCCTTCCTTCAACATTTACCCTGATAAGCACCAGTTATTAGCAGAGTCAGATAGGATGGACCTTATGTCAAGTCTCTCTAGCTCAATATCATCTACAATCAGGGCTGGGAACTTTTGGCCCTCCAGATATTGTTGTGCTCCAACTCCCATGAGCAGCTCCAGCAGCATGGCCATTGGTCAGGGATGATGAGAGTTGTAGTTCAGCAGCAGCGGGACAGCGGGGCAAAGATTCCCCAGCCCTGGTCTACATGAATTTACTATTGCTTTCAGAAAAGAAATATTCCCAGTCCTAACTGGAGATGCCAAGAATTGAACAATGGGATTCCTTGCATGAAAAGTATGTGCTTTACCACTGAGCTAGAGTTGTCCAGACTCATTAAAGGGCCCAGTAATCAGCATAACTATTATTGTCTTGGTTTCATTGCCCATGACTAGATCAGGCATTGTGAGAGTTAGGGCTGGCCTGTCCATGAGGTGGGCTGAGGCAGTCACTTCAGGCAGCTGAAGCCAAAGAAGTTGTGCTCCCACAAGTGCCCTGCCCACCCTGCTGCCTCTGCCACAGGTGGAGAAGTAGCAGTGGCAGGATCTGGCAAGATGAGATCTCACTGAAAGTCTCATGAGATCTCACTGAAATCTTGTGAGATCTCACCAAAATCTCATGAGATCTCATGCACTCTATGAGACTTCTCATAATATGCCATCATTGCCACCACTTTGCAGGCACCACCACACAACCCAGGTAAGGGAGGCTTCAGTAGCAAGGTAGTGGCACCTTCCCATTTCACCTTACGTGGTGCTACAGGATGTGCTGCCCCTAGTGAAAGTACACCTAGTATCCTCTCTGGGTGCTCTGGGAATTTTATTCATTTATTGTATACTGCTATTCTTGGTCCCTTCCAGACATGCCTTAACTCTGATCCTTAAGGAGACTTGATACGCCCAGTTGCCTGACTTGATCCAATAAACAGATACCAACCCTAGATTTTCTTCATTGTTTGTCATTTGTTTCTTGTTTCTTTTCATCTTCTTCCTTCTCTTTCTCCCTCATTAACACCCTTCCTCTCACAATGGCTCATTTTGTCTCCTTCTTTCTTACCTTCCTTGTTTCATTTCCTTGCTGCACTTAGTCCCTTCCTTCCTCCCTCCTGTGATGGCTACTACTTTAGTCCAGCCTTACTTTTGTTGGACTCCCCTGAGGTTCTCTGGCTCCTTTAGACTCAATCCTTTCCTGTCTTATTCAAACAAAAATCTTCTGCTAAAAGGTTTTAGTGGAGATGCTGAGGCTAACATTTCTGAAATAAGCTAATTTGAAGAAAAGCGTTGAAAGCTTTGATGGAAACGCAGACTTCAGGACTGAAGCCAGCTGAAAAGGGGGGGGGGAGCATCTGCTTGTCCTTACTGTAAGTGATATAAATCTCCATAGGGAGCAAGGAAACATCTGTGGTGCACAGAGATCTAGGGTCCTCTGAGTAAGGTCTTCTGCTACATACAATTTTAGAACTGGGATACTTTGGGATCTAAGCATCAGTTTGATTTTATATAATAATTTCCTATCCTAAATACACTTTTCAAGTTGCTGTGTAGCTTTGCTCTTATATACACATCTCTAACAAAGCCTTTGTTCTAAATCACTGAGACTTCTTTCTTTCATATTGACTGCAAAGAAGAGATCTTATGCCCAGTTTACACCTTGGATCCCAAAACCTGCTCTTGGCTTCACCAGAAATGGGAAGAAATCATTAACAGGAAAATGTCGTTTCTTATATTGCTACCCAAAGTAGCAGTTTTCTGGCAGCATGAAGTGTAAAATTGCCAGGAGTTATTTGTGAATCAGCAGTCCAAATGGTAATAGGGTTTGGAGCCTCAAGTTCAAGATGGAGTAAAGCCATCAGCCAGGCTGAGTCCAGAGATGAGCTATATTGAAGGAAAAGTTCTGGCTCTGGGGAACCAGCTGCTGTGAGGGGAAAAAATGGCAACATGAGTTCACCTGGGCAGAATCTTCTCATTGGGAAATATACCATTCAGGACAACTATAGTTGTCCTTAAGCTGTTGATATTTTCATCAGGGTGACCGCATGTAGGAAGGAAGAGATTAACTCATTCTTCCCTGCTATGGTCCTGAGGAAATTCTTCTCTCAAGCTACTAACCCTGGGGAGAGGTTGCCCATTGGTGATCACAGACACTTTTCTTTCTTAGGTTGCTTAGGTGGGTGATTTTCATTGGAACTGCAGGGGAGTTAAACTAACTGCCTCATGCGATGCTGTCTCCATGTACTTAGAGGAGCTTTCAACCCCCAACAACTAAGGTCCAAACTAAACTAATCACATAAAATTGCATATTCTTTTAAACTGTCAGTAGGTGTCACTGTAGAGGTGGAGGCAAGTTTTATCAAGTCACTCCAGTTTTGAATTAGCAGCACTAGTTAACTATTGGTTGATGGACTTAATTTAAAGTGCTATTACTAAGCTTTAAAACCCTGAAAGGTTAGGGGACAGATTATTTGAGAATCAATTACATTTATGTCAATCCACAGGAGCTGTGAGATCACCCTCAAGGGGCCACTTTGCCATCTCTCTCATGACAGAAATGTGTATATTAGGAGAAATGTTCACTAAATTGCAGGTGATTTTTTTCAAGAAAGAAAGAAAATTGTAAACCAATGAAGAAATGCCATAAACTGAATTTAAGATTGCCCTATTTGACTTAGTGGTCCCTAAGGACACTTTATTCCACCATATATTTTTAGTGATATTAAAAGGCTGGCCCTTGTACACTTTTTTAATCCATGCTAATTTTATTATTTAGAACTTGAATTTATTCTATCAGTGCAAGAACAGCAGTAGTGTGTCAGACAATAGTGAATAAAGTTTCTTCAGTAACTGCTGGAAGAAGTGTGTTTCACCAGTTTCCAAAAAGAAAATGACAATGACACTAGACATTCCTCAGTGGGGAGAGTATTTCTTTCAATTCAATTATTTATTTGTCTGCTTTCAATTTCTTTTTAAAATAAAATAAAATAAAAGCAGCTGAATAACCTGTGGACTTCTAAATGAATACATATCCCTGACCATTGTCCCAACTCCATTTGGAGAACCACAAATTGGTCAGCCCTGCCCTAAACACTTTGAGCATTTCATCTCACTTCATAGTTATGGCTATAGGGAGTAAGATGTTGGGTATTGCAGTTTACAAACTGTTTCCCTGGATCCCTTATTGTGCCAACATTCAGACCACACCCTGAGTACACCTTCAGCCTGACAGCAGAGGAGACAAGCTTTAAAAACACACTGCTTTTATCACAGAGGAGAGGGAGAGAGGCTGGGACTAAGGACGGTCTTCAGATAATGAAGACAGAATTGAAGAAGAGCCTGCCTGAAAAATGTTGTGGTAACAATGACAAGGAAAAAGACAGATCTTCAAGATGTTGATATATGATGGCCAGAAATTCAGGAAGAGGAAAGAAAGATGCTGACAAGGTAGAGGACTGGATGATTAGAGAGATTTATGGGTCATCAACACAAAGATGAGAGATTAAAAGGCTGTGGAACACCTAGGTGGTGAATTTGAAATAAAAGCAAAGGATGGTCAGAAGGAGGCAACACAGACAAGAGTAAGAGAGCAGATAGAGCTCAGAGCCATGACAACAGATAAGTGACTACTTAGATGAATGTGACATCTTGGTAAAAGTGGAATCTAAGGAAAGGAAATATCTTTTCACCATCCTGTCCCCTGTGCCCTGCGCAGAAAGTGTGAAGGTGTTTATACAGGCAAACAACACCTGTGCAAGTGTTTCAGTAGTCCCATGATATCTGATTTTCATATAATTTCCCCAAGCACATCAGAAATGTGGGGAACAAGCCACTTCCCCTCATGTGTTTGCACTACACTGACCTTCCAGATCCTGTCTCACCCCCCTCCATTTCCCTCTCTTTCAGTGCAATAATGCTGATGATGGGAGATCAGGTAAGGAAAAACACAGCTTGGCCTACCCACATCGCCTTTATTAAATGTTGGAAAATACATGGTGTATATTCCATGCTGAAGTATTTCAGCATATAAAATATTGCATATTCAAACCCAGTTTGCCACAGACACATAAATGGGCCTAATTAGCCAAACGTGTGTTTTTCATCACAAGAAGTCATTAAACCTGTACTCACTATAATACAACCAAAGATATGAGAAGCTCATTTTCCTCTATTTGCAAACACTGCAATCGACAGTGCTGCTCATTTTGGAACACTCATTATTTTAATGAAGGTGCAAGTCCCACAAACTGAAAGGCAAGTTCTGAGTTAGTCAACCTTGAAAGATAACTACACCCCCCCCCCCAACATCACTACATTTACTGGTCAGTAAGCAGAGGAATTTTGCAACACAACCTCAACTAACTCAGAGCAAAATCATTATTCAAGATCAGATCCAAGTGCTAGAATGATGACTTGTATCATTTTCGGGAAGGTTCATAAACTATATACGGTACTCTTATTCATAAATTATGGTTATTTGGTTCTGCATACTGCTGAATTGCAGTTCTGGGCACCACAATTCAAGAAGGACACTGACAAACTGGAACGTGTCCAGAGGAGGGCAACCAAAATGGTCAAAGGCCTGGAAACGATGCCTTATGAGGAACGGCTAAGGGAGCTGGGCATGTTTAGCCTGGAGAAGAGGAGGTTAAGGGGTGATATGATAGCCATGTTCAAATATATAAAAGGATGTCACATAGAGGAGGGAGAAAGGTTGTTTTCTGCTGCTCCAGAGAAGCGGACACGCAGCAATGGATCCAAACTACAAGAAAGAAGATTCCACCTAAACATTAGGAAGAACTTCCTGACAGTAAGAGCTGTTCGACAGTGGAATTTGCTGCCAAGGAGTGTGGTGGAGTCTCCTGCTTTGGAGGTCTTTAAGCAGAGGCTTGACAACCATATGTCAGGAGTGCTCTGATGGTGTTTCCTGCTTGGCAGGGGGTTGGACTCGATGGCCCTTGTGGTCTCTTCCAACTCTATGATTCTATGATTCTATGAAATCATGGCTGATCTGCTCCTGTCCAGATTCTGCTGCTGTCAAGAACAAGACTGTCTCTCCAGCCTCTCCAGAAGGATACCATGGTTGACAATACGATAAAAATATAATATTAATAATTATTATAAAATTATAGTTGACAATACAATGTACAGTAAAATATATAAAACATAACTTGCAATAAACAGAAGGTGATAGATTACTCGTGAAGAGATTCATTTGTCCCTAATGTCTTGTGAAACTGGGGGAGAGATAAAGATGTAACTGTTTTTGCTGATGTATTCAATGAAGTCCCACTAGACCACAATAAATGAGTCTGGCTTCACTTTCCTATTAAAACATTGTATGCACCAGGTAAGTTTTTCTTAAAGGGCTAAATTCCACATATTGTTCCACCAGTTTATAATACTGATATCAGATAAGGTTTTTTTTGGGGGGGGTTAGTTTTGAACTGTTGTATGTCAAGAAGATATTAATAAAAGTATTAATAGAACCTTTGCCTTAATTTCTTCATTTACTCTATTATACAAAGAAATATAAGCCAAATCTGGTGAGAACTGTGTCTGTAGCAGTTTTTCTTTTTATTGTGTTTTTCTTTATTTGCAATGCATATAAATCATAAACAGTGATTCATACACAGCTATTTTCTTTCTTTTAAACCATAGTTCAGCTGCAAAATCAATAAACCATAATTGTTAATCCATAGTTGCAAAATAGACAAATATTCACACCTAAGCCATAGCCTAGTTGCAAAAATAACAAGGTAGCAAAACACAAATCATCCATCTCTAATCAAGGTGTGTGAACGAGTATCCATTTTTGGTAAGAGAAGCATATAGACACTTTGAGTTCAGTTTCTGGAGAGCAATGGCATAGAAATTACTGCGATACTGAATAAATAGTTCATGGCATCCATAAGAACTACTTTATCTGCCAACATGCTTGGCATTTTAGTTGTGCTTCTTCAATATGCCAGTTCAAACCCTTTCAAAGCAACAGAAATAAAATTTACAATTATATTTTGAGCTTCTGGAGTTGAGTCAACTCACCCCCATTCCTCATCTGTTCTTTGCCACCCAGGTTTTAAATACTCCTTTGAGGGGTGGGGCAGGGTGCATTTAATCTAGACCAGAACACAAAATATAGCCAACCATCCGCAACTCTTCAGCTGCCCCTTTCCTGATGAAAAATATTTATAAGAGGCAGATTTGTCCTGGGGATTTTTTTAGGGGAATGCAACACATGGGAAACAGAGAGAGACATTCCAGAAATAAAGGAACCTTTAATTTCATCTGTCAAATATTTCAATCTCTTTATATAAAAACAGGACATTTAATAGATACATTCAGTTCTAGAAGAGAGAATACACAGAGAAATGAAAAATGTAATACTTTTATTGGCTTTGATTAGTCTTGACTAGAAACTGAAAGCTCAACTTCAAGAAAGATTAAAAAGCTCTGGGTCACCATGGATTCAAAAGCATGGAAATAGGGATGTTGTCATTCTTATTTTTCCCTGCCAAAGTTAATTGACCTATAACATAAATGCTAAGGAACTAACATTCTCCACAAGTCAATTGTCTGGGAATTAGGAACCTTTACTACCAGAGATCAGATGGCTTCTTTTCAAATACTCTCTTTCCATTATAATGTAAGTAATTCTACTCCAAGGGAACTTTATGCACCAGGACTTCATAGTTCATTGGGATGTGCTGCAGAAAGAAAAGGCACTGGGGGTAAATCAAGAATGGCATTAACTCCTTAGGGGACCAGGATGTCAAGGAAGCAGGAAAGCGCATAAACAAAAGGAGAGAGAGAAAGTTTGAGAACGGTTTCCCAGTTTTATATGAGTACCTGAAGATGCCTACAACAGCAATTTTCAATGTGTAACCCATGGATCAGCATCATGGGAAATGGGAAATAGTTCCATAATGTCTAAGGACTACACATTGATTACAATAGCATTCATCGTTGTAGAAACTTGAGTCTATAGACTGTGCTAATTTCATGGACATAGTGGTTGCTTCATTGCTTCTAATCCTGCATGTACTCCAATTCAGAAAAGGCTATGCGTGGAAGCTTGAAGATTCACAGAAGATGTTGCTTCAGTTTAGACAAGGCATGGGTAACTTATGGCCCTCCAAATCCCTGGTGCATTCTTCCCTGATCATTGGCCATGCTGACTAAGGATTATAGGAATTAGTTTACTAGCCCTGGTTTAAACTCAGTGGTTATATTGGAGCTGGAGGCTTCCTGGTTCTAAGGCAGGACCTGATTTGGGCATGAAATCCCTGCTTTTCCTGAGTACATGCACATGTAGCTTTCTAGACACTTTGGTGGTGGCTCTGAAGCTTCTGCCTGCTGCAATGCCTCCTCTGATCCTGTGGCCCCAGCATTTATCCCGAGTGGGTGTCAGAGATCCAGTTGTTGTGGAAACTTCCAGTCTTATGGATGGGGATGTCTGGGTCCAAAGATACTCAAATTCATTGGTGGTGTTGGGAGCTGTTGAAGGTGTGTGCTGCTTCCCCTGTTCCTTATCCAAGGAAAACTCGAGTTTCTAGTTTGGGAAAGGGCTAAACTCTGACAAAATCCACACCTATCAGGCCAGGTTTCCACATGTTTGCTCAGCATGCTCACCACAGTGTGTGTGCCTCCATTATCTGGTGTGCAGGATAAGCTCCATCCATCTTCGCAGCCATGGCACTACAGAGGTCAGCAGGCTTCATCCTAGAAGTTGTGCAGAGATCCATACCATGACCACCACTGCCCTAACACCTTTTCAAAGGTTTGGAGTACAGGAAAGGGTGGTTTTGGCTGTTCAGTGCTCCTAAAGCACAATCCTATTCCTACATTTACTTTTTTTTGGGGGGGGGGGTAGTGATGTGGGACTTATTCTGCCACACAGCAGCCAAACCAGGAAGTTGAGGGGCACAGGTTCTGACAGCCACAATTTTGGGTGTGGCCACCTAGAAGGCTAAAGTTGCAGACCCTTCTTTTGAAATCATATCTCAGATGTCCAAGGCCAGAGCAACCCTATGCCTGTGCCTGTGATTTGTTTTAACCTGTTTTAATTTGTAATCAAACACCATGCAGCTGCACCAGGTTAAAATTCTTAGACTGTACTATAACACGCAAGGAAATATTTTATACAAAGTTGGCAAAACATTTTGTGTGTGAATGTTTTGCACAGAGTTGTGAAACTGCACATATTTGTTGGTTGCTGAATATTTGTATCTTGAATTTCCTCCGGGGAACTCAAGACTGTTTATACTGCCTTCTCCTTCCCCTTTTAATCTTCAAAACAACCTGTTAGATATGCTAAAGTGAGAGTTGGTAGTTCAGACACCAAAGTTGTGAAACTGCACAAACTTAAGAGTATTTTTGCATGCTGTTTATCAAGGTTGGCAAACCTTTCGTATGTTTGGGTATTTTGCTGTAAATACCAGTACTATGACTCACTGCAATCAAAGCAAGGATGCAGTTTTTCTCACTTTCTTTGCAAGATCTGTGAACGGCATGGCATAAACACAAAAAAGAGCTGCTGTATCACACCAATGGCCTATCTAGTCCAGCTTCCTGTTCTCACAGTGGCCAAGCCTGATGCCTAGGAGAAACCTGCAACCAGGACTTGAGCACAAGATCACTCTAGTATTCAGAAACATTGCTGCATCTGACCTTGGAGTCACAGCATAACTATTGTGGCTAGCAGCTACTGATAGTCTTATCCTCCATGCATTTGTCCAACCCTCTCTGAAAGATGGCGAAGTTGGTGGCCATCCCTTTCTCCTGCGGGAGTGTGTTCCATAATTCAACCCTTTATTTTTTTTCAACAGCCCTGTGAGGTAGACTAGGTTATGTTTATGTATGTAAGCAACAGTTCTTGTTAACTGGCTGTGTGAGGGGGAGGGGGGAGGCTCAATCAGCATACAGTGTACTGAATTCAGGAAGTCCTGTTGGCATCCTTGGTTGGCAGAAAGCAGGGATGAGGAACTTCAATGTGGACCTGCAGCCTTCTCTATCTTGCTGTCTGGCCAATTTCATGGCTAGGCCCCCACCCCAGACCATGCTTCTCATGTACTTTGTTCTACCCATTTGTCTCACTGGAACGCATTATTGACTATTAATGTGCTTCTTGCTCGCCTGGATGTGTGTGAGGGTGTAGAAACCCCTGGTTTTTTGAGAGGCTGGAATGTAGCCGACTATACAAAAGTAACAGATGCATCTGTTGCTCTGCCTGCTTCTGCTTCCCACCCACCAGTAGAGTGTAGTCCCTGGAAAGCTGTCTATGAGGAGATGAAGCCCTCAATGAAAATTGTTCCCCAGCCATAGGAGCTAGTAGTTCCTTGTCAGCTTGGCAGACCCACTGATAACCTTCTCTTATTGTTCCTTGCTGCTGCTGTTCTTATTTGCCTGGCCCCTGGATTATTTCCTACAGCCTTTATCTATGTCTTCCTAGTCTTCTAAACCACAGGTCCCCTGGATTTAGACCAGACTTCACCTCTGGTTTACTTCTCTGTCCTATGGATCAATGGATGCATATTATCACATTGCTCGTATTGAACCCCTGCAAAGGCCTCATCCTTATACTGCCAGTAGCAGTGTTTCAGCAAGGCATCCATTAACTAGTTAACCAATGAATCCCATAATCAGTGGCAAACACAGTACAAAAAAGGGGGAGAGAATAGTCTAAGCCAAAGTTCATATTCAGAATTTACTGAAGCATTGATTAAGCATGCTAATATATGGCAAGAGCATTTGAGAGCTTCTCTAATTAACAGGGAAATGCTCTTAATAACATGCATCAAGTGTTTTCATCCAGATCACAAGCAATTTGCTTCTTTGAGGGGGGAGGGTGAGAAAAACTGAGCAGCTCTTGTTACACTTGAAGACAATGCCTTCATTCATACAATTAATAAGATGTGATGCTGCAATAGGAAGTTGTTCTTTGTTATGAACCATATCAGCCTATGTCGTAATTGGCAACATATTCAGTGACAAGGTCATATTAAAACTATACTGGCCCATCTGCATTATCTGCTATTTTGCCACTGATTGACTGTATTACCACTTCAGGAGATAATGTCACAAGCTCCTTGGCCTGGACAGCCTTACTTCCCTTAGCACAGATAGATCTTACGTAGCCCCATGGAAGGGAGGGGAAAGGGTTATCTCTTGGCTAGCTAAAGGTATTGGTTATGGGACAGAGAATTTGCCACCAAAATTCTGCAGCTTTCCAGAGAGAACCACACTTAGCATTTATATGCAAAATATCACCTCACCACTGCCACCCATGCTTTAAAAATGTTTTTTTATATATATATGTGCTGCTGACTTGTATCTTGTAGCATCACCACTGTGTTTCAGCTTTATGTAGTAATGCATTTTTAAATGTTCAAAGCCAGTGTTGACACATGAAACGATCAAGGAGCCACTAGGTCCACAAACCACTAGGCCCCCAAACTTTATGAGGCCCCACTTCTAATACCTCACCTGTAAGTCCCCCTTTGCATTCTGATCTGGCAGGTTGCAAGTTCTGGAACAGCCTCCCATTTAATTTCCCACAATTTCCCTAATGTAGCATCACACTGGGACCTGGCACTAATCCTAACAGTGCTGCTTGCTGTTACCACTGCTAGGTCAACATGTCTGTCAGATAGAAGCAGAAGCACTGACACAGAAGACAGGTACTAGTGGGAACTTTGCAAGCCTCTTGGCAAAGCACTTTGGGTGCCTTTACAGAAAAGTGGTATATACATGAAGTGAATAAATCTATAGGGTGTCCCCTTCCCTCCGCAGCCTACATATATTCAGAGCATGTGGCAGGAAGGTGTATAAAAATAAATAAAATTTGCATCAGATTTATTTCTTAGCCCAAATCCACACTAAACACACACACACACACACACACACCCCAACCTACAACTTCAGCCAGGCAACTTTGTTTGGAAATACTGTACTAAAAAGAAAAGGGAAAGTACACACTCACACCCCAGTTCAGCAGCCTCTGTTTCACAGTCAGGCTTCTGCTAGCAAATCTGCAGATCAGGGCCAAAAAAAAAAAGTGTCACTTAAAAGGATAATGCTTCGAGTCAAGAAGACAAATAGCCCACTAAAGGTGAGGCAGCTCAGTCCTCAAGAAGTAACAGCTGTGTTATCATTACAGACAAAGCTCTCATGATCATACACCACTTGTATCAAAATTTCAGCCACCTTCCTCCTGCCGAACAATTTATCTTCCAGGCTGGATTCATTATCCTTGCAAGTGACAAGCCTTCTGCAGCTAGGATCACTCTGCCTCTTGGGGTTTTCTATATGGAAAAATACCTTTTAAAGGCCACCAGCTGAAAGCCAGAAGACTTCACCGCCCCCCCTGCCAAGTGCTCCCATCTCATATCCCTTTCCCCTCCCACCCTCCACCCATCTTTTGCACACAAAGTCTTTCCAAAATCACGGTCCCTTAATCCTTCTCAAATTTGGTTTTCTGGCAAGAAAGATCGAGTGAGCAGTGTAGTCTAGGTGAATTGTTCCCACCCCCCAGCAAAAAAAACAAAATCAAAACCCACCCCAAAAACTTCTTTAAAGTATGCTAAATGGAAAGCTTTTGTTTTGCTACCATCACCTCTGGCAATTGTAAATGAAGTTGAGACAACCTTTGAAGGAAAAGATGAAGAAAAGATCCTCCAGGTGAAAAATCAGATAGGAAACAAACAAAAATCCTCTCTGACTTCATTTGAAATATGTGTTTTGTTCAGCAGTTACCTTACTGCAGTGTTTCCCAAACTTTTTTGGGCAACGGCACACCTGTTTACTGAAAAAAAATCTCGCGGCACACCACCATTAAAGCCCCGCCCCGTGACGTCAGCGCGCAGCGTCACGCTGGGAGGGACGCACGAAAGTGAAAGTTTTTTCCCTCCCCCTTGCCGGGGAACCTCCAAGCTTTGGGGGTGGGAGGAGGCAGCAGAGCGAGGGACTGAGGGACGGCGGCAACTGAGGCGGCGGCGGCTGTTGTGGTGGTGGCGGCGATAGCGGGCGGAGGAGGGGGCGGCGGCGGGGCTTGAGGAGCCGTCGCCGGGAGTTGCTGCTGCTGTTGTTGCTGCTGCTGCCCGGACATGCCGGCCTCCTCCTCCTCCGCTGTCTCGCGCTCCTCCCTTTTGCACGCGCTGCCCCGCCGCTCGGCACCACCACCGCGGAGCCGCCCCCGGCTCGACGCGGATCCTCGCCGCCGCCGCCTCTCACCACCCGACTCGCCCGCCTCCCTCCCACGGCACACCAGCCAATGTCTCACGGCACAGTAGTGTGCCGCGGAACACCGGTTGGGAAACACTGCCTTACTGTTCTCTAAAATGATAAAATAAGTTTCCCCATTCTCCTGGTTCCAGTTACTAAAGTTAACACAGAGATACATTTAATGTATTTATCTGAATGCAGATGAACCCACTTCTTTATAATAAATGCACTTCTCAATCTACCGACAATTACTTTCTACATTATTCTTTACTTGCACTGTACCTGACTTATATGATATCCAGGTATAGGGCTTAGGGAGAATTGCCTTGTGGGCCAAATTAGACATGTGAGGTTCTCCACTACTGTTCTATATTAAAATGTTGTAAGCTTGTTCTCTAGCGTTTGCACATTACACAGGCACAAGCAGTTTCTACACAGGTATAAGTGCTTTTGTGAAAGAGTGTACACTTTTTCATTTGTACAGCTCAGCTTTCATGGTTGTACACATGTTACACTGAATGCAAGTATAAGCTATCCCTACACAAGTGTCTGTGTGAAAAAGTGAACACTTGTGGACAGAGTCACCAACTTGCACACATGTGATGTCACACGTGTGATGTCACACTTACAACGCTTGATGTCACGTCACATTTCGGGAGGAGCCAGCGTGGAACCAAATGTGGTGGATGGTGGCTCCTCCTCTCTTATGTTGGGCCAGGAGGTGGTGGTGGTGGAGGAGGAGGCTCTCACTCCCGGCTTCCCACTGGTGGCAGAAGTGGGATGTATGTCAAGGGCTGGCAGGTGCGGAGACACCCATGCTTTGGGGTTGAGGAGGGGAAGGGAGATGTAGGTGAGGCTGGGTGGCAGCAGCAGCTGTAGCAATGGTCATCACTCTTCCGAAGCCACCTTCTCATGGCCCTGTCAGCCACCTGCCTCAGCTGCAAGGGAAACACGGGAGAGGGGAAGCACCCACAAGGTGCCAATGGATAGAAACTGCCACAAGGTGCCAATGGATAGAAACTGCCTCCTTTCCCCTATATATATATATATATATATATATATATATATATATATGCTTTCGTAGATTTTCACGGGTACAGGAATGCAGGTTTTGGTGTCTTCGGGTGTCTTCCCGTGTAAGAGTTGGGGTGTCTAGGCGACGTTTCGACGAGGTCTCACTCGTCATCTTCAGGCTGGTGCTTTCGGCTTCTTGTTACTGGAACAGAGCAGGATCTCAGTGTTTGAGTGTTTGAGTCTGTTCCAGTAACAAGAAGCCGAAAGCACCAGCCTGAAGATGACGAGTGAGACCTCGTCGAAACGTCGCCTAGACACCCCAACTCTTACACGGGAAGACACCCGAAGACACCAAAACCTGCATATATATATATATATATATATATATATATATATATATATATATATATATATCACAGCGGCCAACCAATGGATATTCCACACATGCTTGTGCACGGGGCCCCACCTCAAAATGTAAACAGCATACAAGATATCAATACACAATTTAAAACTTTAGAAGTGCAAATAGCATTTCAAACAGACAGCTCATTAAAACAACATGCAAAAAAACCCCCAAACAAGTAAACTCACTCTCTATATGTGTGTAGTATTTGTGGAAGAGAAAAGCTTATTAATGTACTGGAGAGAAGGAAGGGTGCACATTCACGGAGCATGACAAGAGATGCGACTGCGAGCAAGAGCCAGCCAGCATGCACAGCCCCCTTCCCTCCTTGGCTCACTCCCAGCCCCTACTCCCAAGCCCTAACAGAGCTCTTATGACATACCCTCCAACATTTCTCCGATGAAAATAGAGACGTCCTATGCTAGTAGTAGAAGTAGTAGTAGTACCCCGCCCATCTGACTGGGTTGCCCCAGCCACTCTGGGTGGCTTCCAACATATATAAAAACATAATAAAACTATACAGGGCTGCCTTCAGCTGTTTTCTGAAGGTTGTATAGTTACTTATCTCCTTGGCTCAGGGGTCACATAACTCCACACCCTCCAATGAAAACAGGGACGTCCTACTATACCCACCAACATTTCTACAATGAAAATACGGTGTCCTAAGGAAAAGCAGGACATTCTGGGATCAAATCAGAAACTGGGACAGCTTCTGTAAATCCTGGACTGTTCCTGGAAAATAGGGATGGGGCAGAGAGGAAAGGGAACTGAACAGAGTGAGCAAGTGCCAGGTGGCAACAGTGTTCCTGGCACTTTCATAATTGAGATATACAGTTATGCACTCACTGACCATAAAAGATGAATGCCGCTAGTGCATGTTCTTAGAGTAATGTGTGAATATCCCTATTATATACATATGTAGGGCCTATACACTCACTGAATATCACATTTGAATCACTGTATGAGTGTACAGTTAAATTATCTGTGCACACAGGCCTACCTGAAGGAGCATCTCCATCCTCAATCCTTCAAACTGAGACATTGAGGTCCAGCTCTGAGGACCTTCTGATGGTTCCCTCACTGTGAGAAGTGAAGTTATGGTGAACCAGGCAGAAGACCTTCTCTGTTTCCCACCACAAATTTAATTTCTAGAGACTTAGAGAAGGAAGCTGAACTCTGCAGGGTGGCAGTGCTAACAAATCACACCAATGAAGATCCTCAAATGCAAAAAACAAAAAAACCAACAACCCAAGATCACAAGGCATAGGCAGTGATTTGTCAGGGACAAGCATCAGAAATGCAGTGTTCTCGTACATTGTCTCAGGTATATCAGCTCATGCAACACCTTTGAATTCTGCAATCCAAATTTGAGAGAGGCTGCTGGTGATCAACTTTTCCAGAAACAGTATTTCTAGCCGTTGAGTCAAGGGCTGTAGAAAAGGCTCAGAGCTGAGTGGTAGAATGCTCTCTCTCTCTCTCTCTCTCTCTCTCTCTCAAAATCCACTCCTTTGAGGCCTCCTATATATTTTGCCTACTGTCATGGTTTTCCTGTTTTTAACATATGCTGGTCTGATCTCCTTAAGGTGCAATAGTGAAAAATAAATTGTTTTTAAATGATAAGTATGTTTTGCATGCAAAAGGTTCCAGGTGCAATTGCTGGCACCTCCGGTTAGGGTTGGAAAACACTCCTGTTTGAAACCCTGTATTGCTGCTGCCAATCAGCATGGATTAGAATAGGAATCTGCATTCCTGATGTTCCTGGGCTCAAGCTCAAGTGTTGCAGGCCAACAATATCAGGAAGGCAACAGATTCCCCACCCTTAATGTAGACAACACTGAGCTAGACAGACCAATGGTCTGACTTGGTATAAGGCAGCTTCCAAGGTTGGCTGGGAAAGCTGTAGTATATGCCTTTTCTTTTCTTCTTTCAAGAAAGGAAAAAAGAAATGAATCCTTGTGGGTTGTCATTTAGCAGGAAGGAAATGATGATTTTAAAAGAACAATTCATCATTATCCAAGCTGCAAGCATTTTCTTTAGAGTATTTGCTTTGGCCTTCATTTCATAGCACAAGTGTTTGGCTTCGGATGCCAAGTTGACATGTGAAAGCGTTTGTAAAAATGTTGTCCCCAGGCTGCTATCCAGATTCAACTAAACCCTTGCATAATTAAACTGTCCTTTCTAATAGTGGCCACTTGTTTGATCAACATATATATGCATATATATATATATATATATATATATATATATATATATAATCACATGCATACGCTAAAACAATGTGTATCCCTCTGGGTTAGAATGCAGAAGTTGATATTATGTAATCAAGTTCTCCTGGTTTCTAATTAAGCAGCCCCTTGTTTCAGACTCCAAATTTCCCTCCCTGGGAGAATCTAGTAAGTTGCTGTTTAAATAAGGCAAAAGATTCTGGTCCAAAGGGTTGGCATTTGAGTGTGGCGTCCACTCTCCCTTTTTATAAGGGGTGTTTAGATTTACACAGATGGTGGTCTGAGGCGGCCTGGCAGGGCAGCAGCTGCATTGTGTGTGGGGAGTGTCCCAAATTTGGGTTGGGAAAAATTGGAGGGTGCGCCCTCCATGTTACAGTCTAAATCCATACTGGGTTGAGTGGTGGTGCTGAATACCTGTATTAAAACAACCACCACAAATCTGCCCTGAAAAGGCACACCTATGTAGCTAATGTAAAGTGTAATCCGTTTCTTAGAAGACTGAGGTACACATATATTGTTGACTATTTAATGGTTTCCTTTATACACTGCTTTTTCTACCAAGGTACTCATGGTGTGTGTGTGTGTGTGTGTGTGTGAGAGAGAGAGAGAGAGAGAGAGAGAGAGAGAGAGAGAACATTAAAGTTTGAAATAATGGCCAACAGACCTGTTGCAAAAGTACTCTATAAGAGAAATGACACAAACTTGCATCTCAAAATGTTGGATCTCTAGAAGCTGAATTTCTATGTCAGGGCAGTGGGATGGGGTGGGGAAGAGCTGCTTCTTTTTACTCCAGTGCCATTCCGTGTAAATCCATGCACATAGACACAAAATTCCAGTTTTGAAAAATGTTTGCCAAATTGGTTTGGGAGTTATGTGTGTTTTAATAACTGTGTGTGTTTTGATAAATTGTTATAGCTTCTTTAATGTACTGCAGGCAGAGAAAAGACTTCAGGAATGGGTAATGGAAGAGTGACGGGATCACAGATCAAGGCATGATTATTGCTGTGAGAAAGGGGATGCCCCTAAGAATGCCCCTGTTGTCTGTATGAAATGCTGGAGGATGTGGACAAAATGGGAAGAAAAAGGGAATGAGGGTAGAACAGCAAAATATGCAAATATAAGGTATCAACTCTTTAATGATGCCTTATGCTAAAACTGTGTAATGAACATGTTGGAAGGGTGCTTGCTAAACAGAAACAGGCCACAGCCAGGGGCAGATCTACTATGAAACTAAAGAAGCTTAAGCTTCAGGGCCCCTAATATGGGGGGGGAAAACTATTTTAGTCCACATTGTGTAAAACATTTGGGTCTAGTAGACCAGATTTGAATCACTCAACTCAAATTGATCATTTGTTATTGTTGTATATATTCCAACAATAGCAAAGTTTGAGAATCAGTAACACAGATGTTGTACAGCAATTTTAAGCAAAATTGGAGTAGTTCTTTTTTAAAAAATTGTGGTGATCTGTCATCAAACAACCCCATTGAAGAAGATAAGAGTGGTTACCCAGACCACATTGTTGGTTGCAAAGGGACCCCCATGACAGCTTAAGGTTCAGGGCACCCAAAATGTAGGTCTGCCACTGGTCACAGCTGAACTTAATGGGGAAGGCATCTCTGTCTCACACCTCCCACTGACTGCCTGATTGATTAAGCCAGATTGTTGAAAATGAAGATGGAAATGGGTGGGTAGGTTCCAGCTCCTTCCAGCTAAGGCAATGGATGGAGGCCCACTGTCTCACTTTTCTCTCTCCTGCAGACAGGTGGAATAACCATGAATGGAGACAATCCTGGTAGAGAAAGTCTCTCCCAAACAATGGAGGAGGACCCACTATATCACTGTTTATGAGGATTTCCCTGTCCCTGCATCTTAATACATGCCAGTTGAGAATACTGATTTAGATTTCAACTAGCAGCCTTGTACCGGGCATTGCTCAGGAATTATAAGAAACCCAAAAAACAGTGCAGTTTTGAAATGTTCAGTCTGCCATATTGATTCAAAATAAATGCTTACCTAGTCCTGGGGTGGGTGGTGGTTGTTGCCCGTTGTGGCAGGCCCCAAACCCCAGGGAGCAAGGCTGGGCAAGAAGGCTGGCAGTTGGGAACCCCCAGGCCGGCCACTTGGAGTGGTGGGATTTCCCGCCATCCAGATATTTGAATTCTGGCCGATCCGGACAGGCTGAGTGGGTGGGGCTTGGGAGTGGATCAGAGCGGAGCAGGCTTCACCCTGGTCTGCCCCTAACCTATAAAAAGACAAGCTGCACCTGATTTCAGGACTGCAGTTGGCGGAAGAACAAATCCTGCCTCCCCCCATTTAGTTATGCTGTGGGTTTTATATGCTAACTTTCCTTCCTTCCTAGGGCACTGCATTTACTGACATTGCTGTGGTTAAATAATGGTTGCCGCTTTCGGAGCTGGGAAGGAATTTGCCTGCAAACAGATAGGCCCCACTTGCAGCTGTTGCCTTCCCCATAGCAAAAGTCACAACTTTGGTGGATAAAGCTTTGGGTGGAATCCTTTTAGTCTAACATCAGGTGGGGAGGTGAAGTGGTGCATCAACCCAACCTCAGAAGGGTGCATTCACAGGGGTACCCCATTAGAGGGTCTAGTTTGAAGTCTCTGTCAACAAGCCAAGGCGTCTGGCAGATGGCCATAGAACTCCCCCCCCCAGCAGCTTGGGAGGACCATTTGTTTAGACCTGCATCTTGCAGAGGACCCACTAGTCCTAGGCTTGACCCTGTCATGTCTCAGCCCTCCACCCAAAGGTTGAGAGGGATATAGACCCAATGCCTAAGCCAAACTCTACCTACATCTGGAATCAATAAACTTGTAGTCATTGTTAAATCCCAGAATGTTGTCTTGTTCACCTTCATAAGCTAGGCATTGCTCCCTGGGGATGGGGTGACTGTGACTGGGTCCGCAATGCTGTCCTTTTGTATCCAAACCGATGAATACCTGCTCCTTGATCTCTGGAAAAATTATGCAAAATTGGATTAAGATCAGTGCAGTTTTAAACAGTCCAGTCCACCATCTTGATTCAAAACAGTATCCAATGGTATCCAGACATAGGCAGAAACATGCCTTTTGATCTCAAATCAGCCAAATTAACAAACCATGAGCTTTCCAAAATATATAGTATATGTTCATTAAAAGGCAGGTTTCCTATCCTGTGAAGGTGGCAGTCTCAATGCTAGGTCACAAGGGATAAATATTTACAAATATTGGGAGCATTCAAGTAAGTTTTACTCAAAGTGGGCCTTTTAAAATTAGTCATAGCCATTAATTTCAATGACCCTACAATGAGCAAACCTTTGCTGAATACCACCCATACCAACATAGCATAGCACTCAGTAGAGCTTGTGTAGAATGATTTTTCAGTGAATTTGCCCTTTTGGGGAGTAACTACCAACTTCTTATGCTTACAGCAGGAAATTACTTGACCACAAGATATTTTGGGTTAGGGCATCCTATTCTCTTTAAAAGAGAGAGAGGGAGAGATGTGGCGCTTTAAGCCAGAGTACCTAAAATTAAATTAAATTAAATTAAATTGAGTGGGTTTGTTTGTGGGGCGGGAGATGAAGCAATGCTTAGAAGATTCCACGACAATTTCAGGCTTAGTATCTGACATTATATTCAAAGACAGCTGGAGGAAAAACAGAAGCTCACTATATGAATGTATTCAGTGACCCATAAAATCTAGCAACATTCAGCACCATTTAAATTAAATTTAAACAAGCTTTTACGAGCTCCAGTTTTACCTACTTATGCAGTATGAAACTTATTGAAAAGGAAAATCGGACCAGTAAAAACAATCTGTAATACACCTGTATTTTCATCAGTATATACACCACTAGTTAAGCTTAATAAGAAAAGAGAAAGAAATCATGCAAAAGAATTTAATTCAGTTTGACAATCGAATTAATGTTACTTGTGACACTAATTTTTCTTGATTAATGCTCATACAGAGGCATTGTCATTTTTATCAAGAAGTACATTGTTCACGGGAGTTTTGATGGCTTCATAAACACCCTTAAAGCATCCTGGTAAGTATTGAGATTAGTTATGATATTACGATATTTCATTTCTTTCAAATAATCTTATTTTAAACTACCTTAAAAAAAAAAGTGCGTGGTCAATACAATATGAATTCCATTACAGCAGAATGGAGGCAACCATCAATAATGGAGCAAATAAATATGTATTAAACATCTCACTTGAAAACAATGTCATTATGAACAAAACGTTGCCCTTCATGCAATTTATTCTAGTCATCCGTATTAATAGAATCAACATTTCTGTCAAGATGAATAGTAAAGTTAATGTTTGCTGCACTGGGGAGTTAATTTATTGCTGTCATTCATGCAGATAACAAAGTCAACATTAATTTTAGGTGTCTGTAGGTGTCAACACAAGTTCCAATTCTAAAAATAGCACCACATAACTAACAAAGTCACTTCTCACCCACAATCAATAGTGAGTTTTGTAGCCTGGATTAGCCAGTCAAAGCTTGAACCGCGGCAGCCTTTGGCCTGCATGCTTAGTCTTTCATGGGTGAGCCACTCAAGGCCTAAGGAGGACAAGAGGCATGCCAATGCCCCCAGCGGTCCAGAAATACGTCTAGGCCTTGCATTGACCTTTGGACAATAGCCTAACTTTGGCCTCACCTGCTCAGTTGGATGGTATTCAATTGCTCAGTTGGATGGTATTCAACTGACTTTCACTCAAAGTAGACCCACTGAAATGAACGTCTCTAACTTAATACAGTGGTACCTCAGGTTACATACGCTTCAGGTTACATATGCTTCAGGTTACAGACTCTGCTAACCCAGAAAGTACCTCAGGTTAAAAACTTTGCTTGAGGATGAGAACAGAAATCGTGCGGCAGCAGCATGGCGGCAGTGGGAGGCCCCATTAGCTAAAGTGGTGCTTCAGGTTAAGAACAGTTTCAGGTTAAGAAGGGACCTCCACAACGAATTAAGTTCTTAACCCGAGGTACTACTGTAATGCCAATGACTTGAAAACCTTTCCCTTCCCTATGCTTAGTTGTATGCTTAGTTGAATGCCTCCATATTATGTACATGGCTGAGAGTAAGAGAAACAAAACCTATTTTCTTTTTTCTCAAATAATACACTGGATCTTTGTTGTTGGAATTCTTTTCTCTCTGCATTATGTCTGTTATTTAGGTGATTGTGTAAACACTATGTATGTTCTATGTTACAGTTCTCTTTTTAAAGGAATCCCCTTTTGCAAAGGCCTTTCCAGTTGAAGTCCTATTTAAATATACAAACCCTTATGAAGGGAAAGGAACTGGGACCTTGAAATTGCCCATCAACAGGTCACACCTGGATGTTCATCACATGGAACAAACACGTTGTTCGCTTGGTCTCAGTCTCCTCCATGATGGTGAGATCTATTGCATTTCAGTTTCCAGATTTGCGTCTTTACATAGAAATTAGTATGTGCACGTTATGCAAAT
Source organism: Podarcis liolepis (assembly GCF_965112155.1). Taxonomy (NCBI): domain Eukaryota; kingdom Metazoa; phylum Chordata; class Lepidosauria; order Squamata; family Lacertidae; genus Podarcis; species Podarcis liolepis. The sequence continues at coordinate 14,020,512 of NC_139570.1, read as the reverse complement.
CCATGACCCATGATGTTGCCTTCCTTTCCCCACACTGAAGAAGGAGAATGCTAACATTCTCCTTGCCATTTTGGAGGCCATTTTTGAAACATAGTGCAGATTCACACCATGCATTTGAAAAAACATCCAGCACAAATTTAAAGTACATTACTTCCCCCAGAGAATCTCGGGAGCTGCAGTTTTCCCCTCACAGAACCACAGTCCCCAGTACCCATAACAAACTACAGTTCCCAGGATTCCCTGGGGGGAAGAAATGTGTATGGTTATGGATCTGCTTTTAAGCACATGGTCAATGCTTATCTTGCATTCACTCAGTGTCAGGGCCATGAAGGAAAAGATGGATCTGTTGAAATAATCAGATATTCTGACTTTATTTAAATAGGTAGACTCTCCTCATTTCATCTAACAATGTTGTTAATTAGTTTTTCATCCTATGGGCATGTGTTCTCCTGAATTCCACACCATTTCACAGTGCTACTGCCAAGATGTATGTGTGTCAAAAAATTCTCCCCCCTCTACTTTAAACCTACAATTACCATCTTGCCACATTCTCAATAGCAGGAAATCCAATTACTTTTTTCTTTAAATGAATATATAAAGAAAGCAGGAATGGAAAGGGAGGGGGAAACCTCAGCAAGTGGTAAATTATTCATATTGTCATACAATCCTAAATGCTCTGGTACAACTGACGGCCTCCATTTTAATCGTGATGCAAGGCTGCTTCCCTGATTTGAAGCAATAAATAAAAGTGCACATTCTTGTACTGGCGCAGACAGTACAATCATAGGGCAGTCATGATTTTTCTTTCTTTCTCTGCAAAACATATAGCGTAGATAGATACAGGAAGTGCCATCTCTGCACTCCTTCGGATGTTATTCCAGAGACAAAAATAAAACAAAATAGTAAAATCCTATAGCATTTTTGCAGAGCATCATGCATACTATCAAAAGAGCTGTGTATCCTAGACTGGAATTATAAAAGCTGACAGACACTGGGTTGCCTAAGACCACTCTTCTAATTTTGTGAGCTAGGATTTGAGCCACAGATTTAAACCCCCAAGTTCATGCTCTGATATGCTAAATTCTGCCTCCAGCTGATGGCAGCATGTGTTTATATGTTGGTGAGACCCTAGTAGGCCATCTGTTCCAACCCACTGGTTCATGCAGGAAATCCAGATCTAGAACATTTCCAACATAGACTACCTGACCTTGCTTGAAGACCTCCAGTGAGGAACAGCCCAAACTATTGATCCTCAACATGACTCACAACTAGGTTGAAGCTTGATCTAAGGTGGGTTGCAACAGCAGCACTACCTCCATATAAATAAAGGGTAATGTGTTAAAAGGTGGGTCCTCCAGATGCATGTTTGGGCTAAAGGTGGATCTGTATCTGAAAAGGTTTAAAATTGATGCTATCACATTTAAATCCTATGGTCCATGAAGGAGTCCAGGGGGCTATAGGAATATTTGAATCTCCTCTCCAAGGGGCAAAAAGAGGTGTCAAATACTGGGGCAGGAGATTTGACATCTGATGTCCCCTCTCTGCCACCACAAAAACATATGTGATGCTCGCCACATGGCTCTGACACAGATAAGGCCCAAAAAGGTGAGTGTGATGGGTTGCATGAAGGAACCATAACCTTCTGAATTGCTATCCCTCTGCTCTAGGAAAAGAACCATGTGAGCAGATACTGTACTGTACCCAATCCCCATTATCCACAATAGGGGGTAATCACTAAAGGAGAAAAAAAGAGAGACATGATGGAGGGGCTCCTCACTTCCACTTGGCCAGCATGCTGTCAGTTCTCTCCCCACCCCCTTTTAGGACTGCAGATCAGTGGCGTAGCGTGGGGGGTGCAGGGGGGGCCAGCCGCACCGGGCACAACATCTGGGGGTTAGGGGGTGCAAAATACTTGCCTTGCCCCGGGTGCTGACAACCCACGCTACGCCACTGCTGCAGATTTATTATTTTAGAATCCAAATATTCAGATAAAATCTAGCTTCTTATAATTGAGGCCTAATGGATTTGACCTATTCCATGACAGTCCTTTAGGTGTTTTAAAGAATCATAGAATCATAGAATCATAGAGTTGGAAGAGACCACAAGGGCCATCGAGTCCAACCCCCTGCCAAGCAGGAAACACCATCAGAGCACTCCTGACATATGGTTGTCAAGCCTCTGCTTAAAGACCTCCAAAGCAGGAGACTCCACCACACTCCTTGGCAGCAAATTCCACTGTCGAACAGCTCTTACTGTCAGGAAGTTCTTCCTAATGTTTAGGTGGAATCTTCTTTCTTGTAGTTTGCATCCATTGCTCCGTGTCCGCTTCTCTGGAGCAGCAGAAAACAACCTTTCTCCCTCCTCTATGTGACATCCTTTTATATATTTGAACATGGCTATCATATCACCCCTTAACCTCCTCTTCTCCAGGCTAAACATGCCCAGCTCCCTTAGCCGTTCCTCATAAGGCATCGTTTCCAGGCCTTTGACCATTTTGGTTGCCCTCCTCTGGACACGTTCCAGTTTGTCAGTGTCCTTCTTGAATTGTGGTGCCCAGAACTGGACACAGTACTCCAGGTGAGGTCTGACCAGAGCAGAATACAGTGGCACTATTACTTCCCTTGATCTAGATGCTATACTCCTATTGATGCAGCCCAGAATTGCATTGGCTTTTTTAGCTGCCGCGTCGCACTGTTGGCTCATGTCAAGTTTGTGGTCAACCAAGACTCCTAGGTCCTTTTCACATGCACTGCTCTCAAGCCAGGTGTCCCCCATCTTGTCCCCCATCTTGAGTATGATCATACTTCCTAACCAAACCCACACCCAAGCTTTCTCTTCTCTTGGCTAAACATACCCACTTTCTTCAACCTTTCTGCACAAAATTTGTTTCCAGACTGTGGGCCATTTTCACTGCCCTTCTCTGTACCTGTTCCAACATTGTCTTCATCATTATTAAAGTGTAGCATCCTGAACTGTATGCAATATTCCAGATGAGAACTGACCAGTACAGAATAAAGTGTTATTAAATATATGTTTACAAATTGTACCAGGAGTTGTTGTTTTATAAAGAAGATCTTAACCAATCAATGTCTAAGTAACTGAGTTTCCAAACCAACAATCTTTTGGTATTGTTATCCGTGGAATAGTTAAAGGCAAAGGTAAAGGTACCCCTGACAGTTAAGTCTAGTCGTGAATGACTCTGGGATTGTGGTGCTCATCTCGCTTTACAGGCCGAGGGAGCTGGCATTTGTCCACTTCCGCAGACAGTTTTTCTGGGTCATGCGGCCAACTTGACTAAGCCGCTTCTGGTGGAGCCAGAGCAGCACACAGAAATGCTGTTTACCTTCTTGCCGGAGTGGTACCTATTTATCTACTTGCACTTTTTGGCGTGCTTTTGAACTGCTAGGTTGGCAGGAGCTGGGACTGAGCAATGGGAGCTCACCCTGTCGTGAGGCCTTGAACCGCCGACCTTCTGATCGGCATGTCCAAGCAGTGCAGTGGTTTAAACCACAGCGGCACCCGCCATGTTCATCTAGATATTATTGGACTCCAACTCCCACTGCTCTTATCCATTGGCCATGCTGACTGGAGGTGATCAGAGCTAGATTCCTTGGAAGGAAACATGCTATCCACAACAGTAGTGTAAACAATGAAGTTATCTAGACAGAATGGAGGGGAAATGCCTGATTCATAGTTAAACTCAAAAGCAAAGGAAGCCTGGTTAAGTGCAGAGCAAAGTAACTGGTGAAATGTTACAGCACTTTGAAAGCCAAAAATCAAACAATCTTCAAAGTAGGCCAGCCTTAGGTGAGATGAAGCAGAACAAATCCTGAATTCTAAGAGATGGCGAAGTTGTAGGTAGAAATTGTAATATTCACTAGGAACCATGAAATGTTGCCTAAAGCAGGCACACTGAGACTATCTCAAGCATGAATAACATAGAAACACACACCTTGACATTTAAAAATATGTTATCTTGACATTGTAGCAGTAGAAAAGACACTGCTTTAAGGACACTGGGTATTTAACTCCCGAAATAGCTATTTCAAGGAAGGCATAAAGCAAGTAATTTTTTTGTTAAAAACAAACCCCTCCACATCCAATCTTCCATTTTGACCTTATGTCAAGATGAGCTCCTTAGTGTCAACAGTGCCTATTATATAAAAACTACGTGCACCCTTCACTTGGTTACATATTTAAAAATATTGACACATGATTTGGAGAGTATGGTATTTTTCAGCTGTTCATTGTGGGGGGCAGAGAAGGAGCAGTAATCTATTTTTCAAATTGTTTAAGTTATAGATGGCAGGAGTTTAAATTGCATGGACAAATTTATAATGATGGTGGTTTAAGAGTATCTCTGGTTTGAATCTCACATTCACTGTGAACTCACTAAGTAACCATTTTTTCTCAACCTCAGTCAAGCCTTCTGTAGTAAAGGGGATAATGATATTGACTTACCCTGCAGCCAGTGGCATGTAATGAAATTTTTCATAGAGGAACAGTTAGGGCCAGAGGCACCAGCTTGTAAGGGCGATGGGGGGGGGGGGACATCATGTGCGTGAGCATCATGACTCCTTCCCTAAGTTGGGCAGAAGCTTCCTGGGCTTTGGGAAGCAGGCATTAGGTGTCTGACAGAATATTTCAGCCCTCTCCAAAGTGAGGCGGGCTTTCGGAAGGTGGCAAGAGGGTTACTGGACCCTTTAGGGGGCTAGCTTAGTCATCGAAGTCCAGTTATTGTAAAGATTACAATGGAATGCATGTAAAGTGCTTTGAATACTTGAAAGCGTTACACTGGTACCTCGGGTTACATATACTTCAGGTTACAGACGCTTCAGGTTACAGACTCCGCTAACGCAGAAATAGTACCTCGGGTTAAGAACTTTGCTTCAGGATGAGAACAGAAATCGCACGGCGGTGGTGCGGCAGCAATGGGAGGCCCCATTAGCTAAAGTGGTGCTTCAGGTTAAGAACAGTTTCAGGTTAAGAATGGACCTCTGGAACGAATTAAGTACGTAACCATAGGTACGTACTGTATGCAACTGCCAGTTGTTGTTCTTAAGAGCTGAATATGTGACTTTTCATGGAACAGATTCACACATATGCAGTACTGGGGCATGGAAGAGTCTCCTCCTCTCAGCAGCTTTCTGCTGTCTCTGAAGCACCACTGCCAGTTTCACCATCCAGGTAAGTAGAATTGAAGAGGGGAATCAGTATGCAAAGGAGTGGTATAGGCACTCCAGTTAACTCCTGATTTTGAGGGGAAAGATCTGCTGAACTCTGGTCCTATCCAATAAAAATGGGTAGGGGGGTGGTGCATTTGAAGAATTAATGACATTTTCTTTTAAAACACCTGTACCTACAGCAACTTTGGGTGGGATTGAGGAGATGTAAACCAACAAAGTCTGTTTCTATAATCAGTGGAATATGCTAAGAGTTTCATCTTCTACAAGTATTATTTTTAAGGCCTGCTAAACTTTTGGAGAAAGCACCTAATTAATTGCTGCTAAAGCCTGCTAAATGCTTAGCCCCAATGAATATCAAATGTTAATTATTTAAGAGATTTATGTGATTAACAATGTAAAGTTAACTTTGAAGCTTAACGTAATACACAACTTCAGGCCCCTATGGCTTCCAACAGCTTTTCCTGTGTTGCAATTTTGATTACAAAAATCTCTTTTTAATATGGTCTCTCTACACAAGCATTATTGACCACACACACACACACACACACACACACACACACACACACACAAATAGCCTTGCCACAGCAACAGTGAGATGGTATGCAAAGATGAATATCTAAAGTGGATATCTAAAGTCCTTGTTTGACATTATGCTTATGGTTAAGGAAGCACGTAAAGGGATGCAGTAATCATAAGGGCTCCCTGTGCATCTTAAGACGCCTGGACAAGTGAGCCAATGTGGTGTAGCGGTTGGAGTGTTGGATTAGGACCTGGGAGACCAGAGTTCAAATCCCCATTTGGCCATGAAGCTGAGTCACTGCCTCTAGACCTAACCTATCTCACAGGGTTGTTTGGGGGGGGGGGATTAAGGGAGATGGGGGAGAACCAGGCCCATCACCTTGAGCTCCTTGGAGTAAAAGGTGGGGTTTAAATGCGATGAATAAAATAAATAAGAATGAATAATACATGAATGTAGAGTCCCTACAAATTCTAGAACCATTATTTTATTCATTTTATTTTATCCATTGCATTTACACTCCACCTTTTATGAGAAGGCATATGTGAAGTTTTGTATACACTATTTGGTTTGAGAACTTGTTTTGGAGAAATGCCCATTTTGAAAGATAGCCTTCACATATTGTTTCAGAAAACGCCTTAAAATGCAAACTGAAGCAAATTTATCCCGTTACTAATCAGAAGCCAGTCCTGCTGAAACGAAGTTGGGGTAACACAATAGACCACTTTGCCCCCCCCCCCCCCAGCCTTGGTCGTCAAATTAAAAGGACAGCAGTCAGGCTCAAAATCCCCTGAAATTTAAGCTGTTGCACTTACTAAACAAAGGCAGCAAACACGCATAATCATCTGAAAGAGATTGAATTGTACCTGTAAGTGTAGCAAACAAAAAGCCCCTTGAGCAGTCTATTGTAGCAGGTAAGCCATTACACCTACTTGCATATCTAAAATCACGCACAAGGAGATACTGCAGCCTTGTAAGCCAACATAGTTCAATTTCTTTTCATTTCATCTCAATAAAAGCTCTTTATGTGAATATTCATTCCTATTGCTCTGCTTCTGATCAACTAGCATAAAGCTTTCTGTAAAGTTTCACAGGCTTCCACTTGTCAGATAATATTAGTAGCACCTGCGCAATACTATCTTACTGGCTTGAAAATTAACAGTATTGGAGCAATTGGGGTGCAGGGGACGGGTTGGGGGAATTCCCTCTCTATGTACATGTAAGTTGCTCATCTGTAGTGGGGCATATGAAGTAAATGTAAAAGAATAGGCTTGCTTCTTTATAATGCTAAAATGAAGCACAATCATAGGAATACATTTGCAGGTGGAGTGAGGGGCCTTTAAAACAAAACCTTAAGGCAGCAAAAGAATACAAATAAAAATTCAAAAATAATATGTGCACTGCATCTAGGAATGGGCAAACAAGTTACTTTTAGTTTCTCTCAGCTCCTTAATTGCTCCATTCTTAACTTTGGTTCTCCATCAGTTTGGTCTATTTTTCCTTTTGCAAACTCATCAGCATATTAGTGCTAATTTCTCCTAATACACACCTTTTTAATATGCAAAATTTGCAAAACAATCCCCCCTAATATGTTTTTGTACGGCACTTTCATTAATGTATGAATTTATATGCACACTTCACCCTAGTATGTGCATTTGTTTACACATTACTAGCTTGGATAATTCTATCACAAAATTCAGATAACTGAATTTCTAAGCAAGGCTGTGTTTCAGTTCATGTACTGCTTTGAAAAGGGAGAATTTGGAAGATTCTCCTTAAAATATTAACTGGTTCAAATTTATCTCCCATCTCTACGCACACGTTTTGTGATAACTCACGTTATTATGATGTTGGTGAGGGAAGGCAGTTTACTGCATGGCCATGCCTACTACCTCCAACATGGAAATCAACCAAGTTTTCCATCGACTGAAAAATGATATAGACCAACATTCCATGATGTTGACCAATATCCCAATCAGACACATCCTGTAGCTTCCCAGTACCTGCCATTGATCAGTATTCCACCTGCAAACATGGTTTTTAGCCATTGATAGAACTGCCATCTGAAGATCTGTGTAATCTTTTTTTTAAAAAAAAAAAAAACACACCCTGAAATATACACATGTATGCTTTGAATGCAATAGCTGTAGCCCCCATGGCTGGCCCTGAATATAGTGTGCTAGTGTAAATACAACCAGCTGACACTGTGCGCTAGTATGGAAATTTAAGTACCACCATATTTACTCACATAAGGTTTGGGGATTTAAAAAAAAGCTTTGGGCCTCCAGGGCTCTAAAATGAAAATGGAATTAATCACAGTTTATAACATAAAACGTCATACATTATTTCTTTTTGCCATCTGTCTAACATTGTTTCCCCCTTTAACCAACCTGCTAGTGATTAATTCTCCCAGGAACTTCAGATCTCAGGATCGTGATTAGTATTGCCACAAAAGAGCCGTATATTGCGAGACTATAGACAACATAGATGTTACAGCCAAGTGCCATGGGAGTGATATACAATGTAGCTGCTGCACACACAAGCTATTTCTATGACAAATTTGATTTTAATCATTCTCTAGCTCAGCAAGTGTCAAAGGAAGACCTTGTAAAACCATTGAATGAAGCATGGACTCACTTGACAATACTGAGCTATAGGATAGGGATAACCCATGTGTTGTCTTCCATATGTTTCTGGACTACAGTTCCCATAAACCTTGGCCATTTTCAACACTGGCTACTGCTGATGGGAGCTGTCCAAAACAATGTGAGGAGCACCATGTTTACACTTGCTATAAAAACAAAATGGATATCATATCACTGGGGGATCATCACAAAGCAGCCTTGAGTCATTTCTACTGAATTGGTGATGGTCACATCTAGCTCATGCAGCTGTCTTATAGCAGAAACACCACAGCTACCTGTTTGTGTGAATTGGATTTCACTTTCTTTCTCACAGGCTAGAAACCAAGTTGAAAGCAATGACCATTATAGCCCAAATCAGTGGGCAGTGAAAATCCAACGAAATGCTTCAACCTCATTGTTGATGTCATGTAAGATCAGCCTGTCCCTCTAAAATATAACAGCTGACCTGTTGCTGGCATGGCCTTAGGTAGGGTACAGGAGCTTGGCTTTAAGACAGTTTCTCTCCCAACTTTGCTGCACCTTCCCTTTACCAAGTGTGGGTTTCTTCCAGTCGCTGGTCTTCCAGGGCTGAGTAGGGTGGGGGGCTTTGGGGTGGGAATTCCTGATCTGGGTCACTCTTTCTTCACCTTCTGTTGGATACAAATGCAGTTGGCATACAGGATTGGTGTGGCATAATTGCCAGTTTGGCATGAAGTTTGGCAGGAGGGGAAAGGGAAAGTAGGTATATAGAGGCATTGTTTAGTTAAGGACACATTCCAGGGATCTGCCCATGCAATATGCCTTCAGGTGCCTTGTAGGTCTGACATTCACATTTTGGGAGAATGCTGGGCAGCTCTGCCTGGGTGTTCATATTGGGTTCATACCCAAGGCTCACCTAGCAAGGAGGGAATATTTTCCTCCTCATCCTTAGCTTGGGAGCCACTGCTTGTGGCTGTTCACATGTCCAGGAGTCTGGAGAGATGCTTCCTTCCAGAGCAAGTGAAAATCCTCAGCTGCCTGAGCTATTGGAATCTGGTTGATTGGTTTGCAGTTCCTGCAATATGGTTTGCAGATACTCCATTATCACACTTTCTTGTTTCAGGAGTCTTCTTTCTGAATGTGGGGGGCAAAGTCAGTTTGATGCATCTTTAAAGCAACCCTACCTAATTTGCAGACCCTGGAACAATACATGAGCCAAAATGATGCCGTCCCACCCCCGTGTGTACAAAAATTCAAATATTAGGCGAAAATGTTCATTAAAAGGGATATATTTGTGAAAAGAACAAACATCTATTGTATTGGGGGGCGGGGAGACTGTTTAACCAATGTTTTAATGGTTGACTGAAAAGGGTTTTGGTTTTTAAACTGGTGGGGGTTTTGTGTTTTTCTTTTGGTTTGGTTTGGTTTTTAAAACTGATGCTCCTCATTTTTAATTAAGTTTTAAAAATTGCTTTTAGTGCACTATGAATTTGATTGGTATGCGTGTATTGCTTCAAACATAATTGTGGAAAAGTATTTTCAGAGAGTATACCATATTTTTAAATTATATTGGCAAGGGGAGTGGATGAGAAATTTCTGTCTGTTAATCCAACTGAATAGATGTTCCGAGAGTCTGACCCATGTAAGAGAGACGGGTTATATTGACATTTAGCAACATAAGTGCATAGATTTGGCATGCTGATTCCTCTGGAAGATGTTTGATAACCCATTAGTGTGATCAGTACTAAGTGCACAGAAACTACAACATGGCATGGAGAGCCATTTACAACATCTGCAGAGGGCAAGACACAAATACACTGTCGGTCGAATAATGCACACATGATGCAGCTTGCTTGTTGTTTTCCACGGAAGCAAATTAAGCAAAAGAATGGAATATAATTATAAGTGCTCCAATCCATGTAAACCACAAATATGTTACCGGTCCAAAAGTCAACTGGTATATTTATGTGAAATAAATTCAATGCTTACAAAACACAATATGTCTGAAGCGATGAAAAGGAAGGCGAAGGCTATTCACTGCTATTTAACTTTATTTATAGACACATTGTGTTTGTACAAAAACTGAGCCACCAGTTTCTACTATTCACTTATTTTGTCAAACTTGTTTGTGTCTCAGTATTGTGTGTGTGTCTCCCTCCTCTCATGCCCTCTCACGTCTCTGTCTCTGTTGGGCTCCTAAGGCTGGGGGCATCCTCTTCCCAGGCCCCTGGGGGGGCATGAGGAGACACCTCTCTTTGGGGTGGGATGGGGTGTCTCAAAGACCAGAGGCAGTGAAAGAAGCTCCTTGGAGGATTCCCAAGAGGGGAGAGAAGAGGAGCCTGAGAGAACACTCCACAAGGGAGGGTGTTTGAAAAAGGACGAGGGGCTGCTGACTCTGCAGGCAAGGGGTGGCATACCTGGGCTTCTGAGCTTGAAGTGCCTTTCCCCAGAGAAGAGCCACAGGACAAATGTAGTTGGTCAAGGGAGCCATGAACTCAAAAAGGCTGAAAACCTCTGAGCTAACCCATTGGATGATGTAGATTGATTGCTGTAGAGGCTGGCTTTTCAGGGCATCGGAGCACTGTCCCAACAATCTTACTTACCAATCAAGTAAGCAGAACTGGCTAAGAGTAGGGGAGAGGATGTAAAAAACAACAACTAGAAATAGTTGGCTCAGCTGGTCGTTGGTTCGTGATCCACCAATCTTGGTCTCTCTGCCTTCTGCCCTGTCAGTCCCAATGGGCACCAACCACCAGTGCTTGACTGATTTTTTATACAGCTAAATCTGAGCATTTTTGTTATTGTGAGAATATTCACATTATTATGTATATTGGAATTTCCAAAAAGTACATTAAATAAAATGTAAAGACCACAGAAGTGAACAGGGGGTAGAATACAAAATAGGAGTAGAACATTGAATCTTATGCAAAAGTTTGTTTCAACAACTCTAACCTGAAAGCAGCAATACCTTTCCAAATCTATAGACAATTGTTTTGAGAAAGTGGAGCTGCAAAAGAAAAAGGAAAAAAAAGACTTTCAAAGAGCATGATTTTTCTTTCTCACTGCCTGCTTTCCTCCACCCTTACTCCAGTTGTACTGCATTTGCTAAAACAGTCCAATTGGTCAGTTGTCTTCCAGGGATCATTTTTCCCCAAAAAACCAATTCCCCAAGCTAGACAAGTGGCCTTAATGAAATGTAACTCAATAGACTGGGAGATAAAGGTCATATTTGCATGAGAAAATAAAGTTAGGTGAGGAAAAATGATCTGATATAGACAAATAAGTGACAAGACTGACTCCCTATAGCATTGGGAAGTACTGAGAACAGAGGAAAGCCCTTTTGTAGCATTTGCCGACAAGACGGGCACACTACAGATAATTGAATTAACAATGTTGTTTAAATCATGTTGCTCTTTTCCATTGCCTTTGTGATAAAGGCTGTATCTGCCAGCAGTTTCATTTGAAACCAGGATGGTTATGGATTAAACAATATATATTGATTGGAGTTATTATTACACTCAGTTCAATGGAACAGAATATTCACTAGAATGTAACCAGAAGCATTTTATTTGTTTACTTATTTTTAAAAGGGATTAAATATGCAAAGAAATTTGAGAGAAGCCAGAAAGTTTCAAACAAGAGTAGTAACATTTTCAGCAAGTAGGTAGCAATCCCATAATTTAGTCGTGCATACTAATCTGCTTATTTTACCTTTATTTTACTAATAAATATTCTGTTTTCTGTACATTGTTTATTATTATTAAACAGGTTATAACATTTCTTAAAAACAAACAAGCAAATAATAAACAAACAAACAAGGGGGTTCACATGTTCCTAATTCTCTCACATGACCTAGCCATGATTCTTATTTGTTTTCTCTTTGCAATCCACCATGTTGCCTTTCTCTGGTGACCCTGTTTGCAACAATGTCTTTCTTGTTGTTGGCACCCATCAGCCTCGAGAGACAAAGGACTACAGCTCGGGGGATAAAGTCAAACCATGAAGTGACCTTTCTGAGGTACAAGCCTGGGCAGTTGTATATGGAGGTCCTGGACTGCCCAGGTGCCCTAAACTTTCCCTAAATTATCTCCTACTGAAGGACCTTTGTATCTAATGAGTGTAAAAGAATATGTATTGTTTTTAACACATTCTGATCATGTTTTATTGTATTACATGTATTGTAGATTGCACTGAGACTCTTAACTTTAAAGTGATATAATGTTGTATCCAACATTATTCCTACTCAGAGTAGACCCATTGAGATTAATAGGCATGACTGATTTCAGTCCATTAATTTCAACAGATCTCCTCTGAGTAGGATATAATCAGATAGAGCCTATAGACTACACACACACACACACACACACACACACACACACAGTGATATTTAAGTGCAAGAAATCATATCAAAATGCATGTGCAAATAAGTATTTTCAGAGAAAGCACATTTAGAACAGTGTGTTTCAAGAGATGATACATTTAAAGATTTATTTATTTAAAAGGCAGATAAATACAGAAATAGGATGGATCAAACATAATGGTGAACATATGTGAAACTGACAGGGACTGGAAAGAGATCGATGTGCCCACCCCTAGCATGAAGAAACAGAGAGAGGGCTAATCAGAAAAGCAAGAATAACAAGAGATTAATCTCCCTGCAAGTGTCTTCTGTCCATATTTGTTTCAGGCTCGCATGGATAGAACATAAAAACTATGATAAGCAGTTGGATATCCCCTTGTGAAATAATATCCAAATTGAGCTACACTAATAAAAAATAATATTCTCATTCTTTGGTTTCAAATTAACTTCCTTTTCCCTTGAAGAAACTCTTCTTTTTTATGGGCATGTTACCAGCAGTATGCCGTATTCACAGCAAACAATTCACTATCCTAGACACAAGAATGTTCCAAAATGCAAAAGAAAATTAGGCTGCTGGCACTCATGAAAGGACTGCCAGTTATTTAATCTGCCAGATAACAATGGGAAAATCCAGTCATGTTAATGAGAAAAATCCTAAACCAGAAAGATTGTTCTTACTGTTCCAAAGGGGGAGGAGGGGGGGAAAGGTAATACCTATAGAGTTGGATAGATATTAGAATTATTTCTGTGATCCTCTTATCTCTCATCCTGCATATGGGCTATTTAATGAAAAATAAAATAAAATAAAAAATATCTTCTCTAGACTAAAGCCATACAAAAAATTTGAACAACTTCTTAGGAAGAGAAAACTTTAACATACGTAAGAAATAAATGTTCTTATGATGGTGAATGCGAACAATTCCAACTTAGAAACTGTCCCTAATCTACCTAGTCTCAGCTCTCTACTTCACCCGGATACAGTTTTAAAATTGTTAAGTAACTTTGAAAAATCAGTAATTATTAACATTTATGAAAAACTGCAGATGATTAGAACAAATTGTATCAAGCTTCACTTATTATCTGGTGCTACTCCAAAGCCTGTCATTTTATTCAGGCCTTTACATCCTGATGAAGAATATCCTGTAGGTAAATTTTTTCATGCCAGTAGATTGTGTGTGATGTTTTTAAATGATGAGGACCACCACTACATAATGGCCTTTGAGGGACAGCTTGTGGAAATGTTGGTAGTGTGAGTCATCACGCTCTCTGGAGTCTATTGCACTGGGTGGGTGTATGCATTTTGTCTCTAGCGTGGAATCATGATGTGCAAAAGTAAAATGAGGCAATGCTTTCTAAAAACAGGGGAGCTGATGATGGAACTAGTGAATATCCTCTTCTATCTCAAAGGAACATACGGTCATACCTTGGATCGCAAACACCTTGTGAGTCGAATATTTTGGCTCCCGAACGCCGCGAACCTGTAAGTGAGTGTTCCGGTTTGCGAACGTTCTTTGGAACCTGAATGTCTGGTGGGGTTTCCGTGGCTTCCAATTGGCTGCAGGAACTTCCAGAAGCCACACCTTGGTTTCTGAACATTTTTGAAGTTGAACAGACTTCCAGAACAGATTCCATTCGACTTCTGAGGTACTGCTGTACAGTAGGATGCAGTGATCACTTTCTAAGCAGGGTTCTGTACACTTCTTCCAGCCACTAGGACTTCACATTTTCACTTCACCTCTACACAAATGCACTACTTCCCCTCTACTGATATGATAAGCTTATGTGCATCGCTGACCTGTGTGCAGAATGCAGCATCAAATGGTTTTGTACCAGGGCTCCGGAATTGAGAACAGATGTCCATTTAGACCAGGGATGGGGAACATGTGGCCTTTCACTTGTTCTACTCCAACTCACATCAGCCCCAGCCAACATCTCCAGTGATCAGGGGTGATGGGACTTAAGGTCCAACAACATCTGGAAGGCCACATTTTCCAACCCAGATTTAGACTAACATTCTAAGTTTTAGTAGTAGATAGGTAGCCGTGTTGGTCTGCCATAGTCAAAATAAAAAATTTTTTTCTTCCAGTAGCACCTTAAAGACCAACTAAGTTAGTTCTTGGTATGAGCTTTTGTGTGCATGCACACTTCTTCAGATACACACTTGTGCATGCACACGAAAGCTCATACCAAGAACTAACTTAGTTGGTCTTTAAGGTGCTACTGGAAGAAAAAAATTTTTTATTTATTCTAAGTTTTAGTGTTTTAGTATTAAATACCAGTTGTTGAAAACCAGCTTTTGTCCCTGAAAAATTGAGGGCTTCTTTTTTTCTTTTTTTGGTCACTAATTATTTCTCTATGACTCCAAATGAATGTGTATTTTCCTTCCCAAATGTCTATCTTTTGACACATCCTGCATCTCTGGAAATGCATGAATGTACACACAGAGAGACACTTTTTTTGGGGGGGGGAGGTAATTAGCATAAATTTCAAACTACCCCCTCTTGCCCCCTTTTTAATTTCTGATGTTCATAAGATTGTGCATCTTGCATTGCATTCATAAGTAGCTTACAGATCTGCTTCTTGTGAGATTGGTCATCATTTTTTTTTAATAAATAATTTTTATTAAAGAGTTTCTCTCTTTAAAAAGTACATGCATTGCCTCTTTCTTCAAGATGTGTTTTCCACAGATCAGTTACACTTGTGGTGAGACATTGGTGTTTTATGCAGTATAGGGTTGTGAAGAGGCGGAGTGGGAGAGAGGGGGTGGGATGGTAAAGCTTATATTCTTTTACGTAGTGTATGTGTGGGGGGTGTGGGTGTCAGTGTCACTTGGGTAGGTTCTCTTTCTATTCACTTGTTATCTTTCCTTGGTGGTGAGAGAGGTTGGAGTGGCCTGGGGTGTGATTGATTGTCTTTGGTTGGCTGCAGTGGGATTTGTTTCTGCCGGGGGGGGGGTTTGTTGGGTTAAGTTAACCATATTGAATCATATGCTGTCGGTGGGTTCATGTTCTTGTCTTGTTGGGCTGTGTATGTGATAAAGGGAAGCCATACTGGAGTGAAGGTGTCCTCTTCTATTTCTCCCCATGTCAGTTTCAGTCTATTGGTTAGCTTTTCTAGTAAGGTGGTTTCTCATACTGCTTTATACCAGTGTCCCATGTTTATTCCTGACAAGTCCCTCCAGTGTCTGTCTATGATGTTTCTGGTTCCTGAGAGTAGGTGGGTTATGAGCTCCTTATAGTGTGAGTGGGCATTGCTATCATGGAAGTTGTTCAGTAGGGCCAGTTCTGGGGTGACTTCTAGTACCTGTTTAGTCATTTTGCTTATTTATTGCATGACTGTTGTCCAGAAGCGTTGGGTTTGGGGGCATTCCCAACACATGTGGAGGTATGTGCCTGTGGAGGTGCAGCCTCTCCAGCATTTTGGTGAGGTTCACTGATATGGATTCAAAGGGAGGTTTAGACCTATTCTAGTCCATTGGTGGGTTAATTTCATAGTCTATGTCATCCTCCCATTTATTTTTTTATTAATACGTCAAGGGGGGTTGTGGAGCTTTGGAGCAGTGTTTTGTATATTGTGGATACCATCCCTTTGCCATGTCCCGTTGTTGTTAGGAGAAGCTTTTTGAAAGTGGTCAAGGGCCTAGAGGCTGTTGATTTTACTATTGGATTGTTTAAGATTGCCCCTCAAATAAACATGATTTCCTTCCTCAAACCTACTTCCAAATATAGCAGTAAGGAACATTATTCTAGTTATGTTAAATTTATGCATTGTACGAGCCTAACAACAGTTTTTGCCAAGTCCCTGATGTCCCTTTTTGAACATTTCTGCTTCATTTTGGGGAAACGAGATATGTTTGTATCACAGAAGCCAAGTCCCTCAAGTTGTCACATGCTATCCTCTGAAGGGAAACAAATTTGATTGATGTAGTCTATTGCCCTTAAGGTGCAAGCTTCTAGGAAACCTGTGGGAATGCTTCTTCTGAATTCCATTGAGGATGTGGAGCTATCAATCCTTCCTGTGAATACATCGCTTATGGCAGAAATTGTAATCATCTATTTTAGATGGGGGAAAGGCACCAGAACGTTGTTTAAACTTAAAAATAACCACAACCACAGAGATTTAGTCATATTTAACATTTGTTATAATAACCATAGCGATCTTTCCAGCTTTTCAGTTAGGCCATTGCCATGTCAGCAAAATCTCCCATGTTAAAATCCTAACAAGAGAAAGAAGATGGTAACAAAAGACTGGCTGAGGCCCCATGTCACTTAGAAGGGCCTCACACTGGCCTGTAACATCTTACTGTTTTTCTTGCTGGGGTGGTGGGCAGTCATTTCAGTGTTGGGCAGGTGGGAATATGTAACACCTTGATCCCTGGATATATAGTCCCTGTTGGATTCTAGGATGGTGGCATGTGTTATTATTGTTGCCGATGCTGCAATTGTGGCAGCAGAGTGGGGAAGCTGATGGGATTTGTGTTGGGGGCACATTGGAGGGACAATGCTGAAGGGGCTGAGGCTGTTACTGGCTCTGACTGGTAGAATCTTATCGTATTATTAGGTTTCTGTTACATCAGATGCAGCTATCACTTCGACAGGTAACTGTACTCAGCTATAACTTGCCATTTGTTATTATTTAATTTGTATGGTAACTGGGCTGTTTCTAAGGCAGGGCACATAGTAAGAAATTCACTGATGTTCCCTCACTGTGAGAAGCGAAGTTACAGGGGACGAGGCAGAGGGCTTTCTTGGTAGTGGCACCCTCCGTGTGGAATGCCCTCCCTTCAGATGTCAAGGAGATAAAGAATTACACAACTTTTAGAAAACATCTGAAGGCAGCCCTGTATCAGCAGATTTTTAATGCTTGATTAATTAATGCATGATGTTTTTATTGTGTTTTTAAATATGCTGTAAGCTGCCTAGAGTGGTTGGGGAAACCCAGCCAGATGGGTGGGGTATAAACAATAAAATTGTTGTTACTGTTGTTGTTGTTACTTGCTCATTATCACATTTGAACATTGCTTGGAATACCCCCCAGCAGCATTCACACAGAACTGTTATGGGGAACCCATGGCCCTCTAAGATGTTGTCGGACTCCAACCAGCCTTGGACAGAATGAGTTGATGGGTATTGTAGTCCAGCAATATTGGGAAAGGCCACAGGTTTCCAATACCTACCACAGAGACTCTATTTTATGTGGGGAGTGTTTACATAAGCTGTTTCATCCACCCAGCCACCCACCCCGCCATCGCCATCGTTTTGGAGGAACTTGGGACTCTACATGTCCGACTTTCCAAATAATGGCTGCACTTTCTTTGTTTATTTGTTTATTTATTCATTAGATATTTAAGAACCCACATTTTAGCCCAAAGGCTCCCAGAGCAGTGTACAGAATTACAACAGTAATAACAATAAAATTAAGTCATGAAGTTGGAACAGTATAAAAACCAAGAGTGAAAACGAAAAGATGCAAAAAGCCTTGAATGCCTGAGCAAAATAAAAAAGGCTACAATGCTAGAACTTAGTAAATGGGCTTCTGTATTCATCTGCCAGCAAGAGTGGTTGTTCAACTCCTGCTCCCATCACCCCAGCCAGCATGGCCAGTGCTCAGAAATGATGGGGGTTGAAATCCAACTACATCTAGAGGGCACCAAGCTAGCTAACCTTACTTTCGCGAATTTTCTCTATGCACTATAAATACATTTAGAAGAGCCATAGGTGGTTTTCCCCACCTGCTGTGGCAACTGCAAAACTGTGACAACATGTGGAATTCCGCTATTACAGGCATTGTGCATCACATTTCAGCTTTCCCCAACCTGGTGTTCACTTGATGATTTGGATCTCATTCCTGCCAACCCCAGCCAGCATACAGTTCACCAACAAAGGGTGGTAGTATCAGATGGCAGGGTTTAGCAACAGCAATCACTTGACTTCTGGTCACCTGTGTTGCTGCTGCACTCTGAGATGGAGACGGATGAGCTGGGGGTGAAATCAGCACAGTGAAAACACACTGAAAGAGTTTATTGGATGCCATGGCCAGTTAGTTTGAACCATGATAAACATGGAAGAAGATAGATGTCAATAGATGTTAGATTTTGTTTTTATTTTATTTTTACTTATTCTGAACCTGAATTCTGAAAGGCAAAAACTGTATTTGACAGGGGCTTAATTCTACAAAAATGACCACAAACTCTATGTTTGAGTCATAAGACCATTCATTTTTGCACTAGTTTTATATCTGTCTGTCTTTCTTTTTCTTCAAGAAGAAAAATGTTATTTTTTAATTAGAAAATAAGGGGTTTGTTTAGATCAAAATCTCATTTTCAAGATACTAATATGGTCAATAGTCAGGTATGACGGGTGTTGTAGTCCAGCAATATTAAGACGATATCATATTTGGGGAGGTTGATATATTTGTAGTCTTGTCTGTAAATCACCTTGAGACATTACTGTAGTTTAGAAGTTGATTAATAAATCAACTGATTTGATGATGATAACGTGCACTAAATCTGGTTTGCAGATGTGCACAAAGGGGTGCTTCTTGCAGCTGTCCCATAACTTTGGAATTTTCTTCCTTCTCCCTCCCCACTTCAAGCTGTCATTTGGTAGTCAGAGGTAGGGAGGGGACAGAGCAGTGTAATTATCATTACATTAGTTTCCTCAAGCACTAAATGTGGGATAAGCTGGATGTCAAACACATGCATTATTTTCAGAGTGAAAGTTAGTTTTGTTCTGGATCGAGTTTCTGGATGTGTGAAACTGACCGTTGTGCCTGAGGGGTCTTTAATATCACACAATGAGGAGAGATTCTCTGTCAATTTCACAAGCTCCTTCATTAAGAGACTAATTTTGCATCTGGCACTTCTTCTCTCTCTCTCTCTCTCCCCCCCCCCCAACACAGGAAGAAAAATATTAACGTTTTTGTTATTAAAGTTTAAAAAAAATTAAGAGGCACATTTCAAATATAGACACTGCTATTTAAAATGCCTGTAAAATGCTCAAGCAAATAACAATAATTTCTTTCCTTCGCCCCAATACACAGCCAAAAGGAAGAAGGATTTGCAATGACATACAATACTGCAGGAGAGAATTTCTCCATTAAACTGAAAAATAGTGCTTCAAGTGCCCTATTCAGATGGGTAACATTTAAGTGTCCTTTAAGAAAGAATGGGGAGCCAGGCTAAATGAATTCTATTGTTGTCTTAATTAACACACCAGGAAAGTCTTCTTTTTGACAGAGAGATATGGCCTAAATCATAATGAACCAGCCTCTCCCCCCCCCCCCATCACTGTACAAAAGGACTTTAGAAACTCTTTACCGGAAAGCATGGGTTGTATACACCTTTACAGCTGCTATCTTTCACCCCTCTCTTTCTTCTTTCCTAGTTCAACTGCTCCTGCAGTTAGTAGGTCACAGAGATTTCCCTTCACCCCCAAATTCACCTTTGAATTAACTAAAAACGAAGCTCTATCAAACATGAGATTCACAGTTGCTGATCCGTACTCCCTCAGGAAATGTACATTCATAGACACCTACTCAGTTTGCCAATTAATGAGAAATCTTCCATTCTCTCACTCAACAACACCCCACCATTTCCTCTAGGTTAAACATACCTAGGCTTTTAACAACCTCTCCTCATTTGACCTGCCTTTTAGATATTCATTTATTAAAAGCATTTCTAAACCACTTAATATTTAAAAATATCCAAGAAGTATACAACCCCCTAATAAAAAACAACAATAAAATAGTATCATAAACACATAGATTATTACCCCCCCCCCAGTATTATAAAAAAACAGGAATTTGTAATATCTGGGTAAAATCTCATGGGCTAGAGCAGGTATAGGCAAACTCAGCCCTCCAGATGTTTTGGGACTACAACTCCCATCATCCTTGCTAACAGGACCAGTGGTCAGGGATGATGGGAGTTGTAGTCCAAAAAACATCTGGTGGGCCGAGTTTGCCTATGTCTGGGCTAGAGAGACCCTGGGCAAAAAGAGATGTCTTTCTTTACAAGATGTCTGGAGTAACTGATGGAGCATGATTCATATACGGCAGAGGGAAGGGCATCCCTCAGTATAGGAGCAATGACAGAAAATGCCCCCCTTTGGTGTGGGTCACTCTCTTGTGATATTCTGTAGCACTGGGTGCCTCAGGTAAAAAAAAATTCCCAGATGATCTGATGGATCTTACAGGTATACGGGTGTGGGTTAACAACCTAGCAAAGTGGTATGATCTTCATTGAGGTAACACATGATGTGATTACCTGTGTAGTTTAGGGGGAGTTTGCAGGGGCATAGCAAGGGGGTTACAGTAGTTGTGGTCTGCCCACGGTGTCCCCACTGAGGGGGGTGACAAAATGGTGGGCGGAACTCACCGTGGGGCCTGCAGCATGCCCGAGCCATGCGTCTCTGCCGCTGGGAGTTTGATCAAATATAACCATGCTATTTGAAAGGCCTGAAATAAGAAGTACAAAACTGCACTGTTCCATTCCCTCATATTAAACACTGTTTTTGATCAGTTTGCTCAGTAAAGTGTTATCAGGACTTTTCTCTCTGGACTTCATCTGCTTTGTTTAAGAGAATTTTGCTCTCGCTCACTTTCTCTCTCATACACACAGATATGTGGCTGCTCCCACATTTTGCCTAAAGTGACATAGAGGTCTTGAATGACCCAGCTGAGACACAGGCAACAGGGTCAAACAAAAATTTAAAATTCGGCTTTGTAATTCGGAATTTTTGTGATGTGATTTGATTTGATTTGATTGGTCGGTTATTAAAAATTATTTTAAAAAAAAACAGTGTTAGGCCTGAGACAGCAATGTATGAGATTATTTTGGAGATACCTGCTCAGATGAAATACTAATGGAATGCCATCAAAAGTCTTCTGCCAACTCAGTCTTCTGAGTTAAGATATGCAATGTTTTATCAAAACTGTGTTTTGTGAGAAATCTGGTAGCAATTCTAATTCAGATCTATTTTCCAGGTGGATCCCCACTAAGGGAAGCTCCAGATATTTTTAAGCCTTGGTCAAGAGACCTCATCTGGGTCCTATCTTACCCAATTTCTCTCCCCACTCCATCCCACTTTTATATTATATGCACTGGCTAAGTCATTGGCTTAGTTGTTTGGGTAATAACTAACAAAGAAACATAGGAAGTTGCTTTATACCAATTCTGGCCATTGGTCCATATAGCTTAATATGGTCTACATTGGCGGGCAATGACTCTCCAGGGTTGAAGACTGGGGTATTCCTAACCCTAACTGGAGTTGGGGACTGAACTTGGGCAAAGCAGATGTGCGACCACTGAGCTCCAGCCATTTTAAGCTTGTTAAGCCAGCCAGGAGATAATATTAACCAGTGATGGCAGGCTGTGTTGTGAATTTTGATGCTTTTCTGCAACATTCCTGGCCGCTACCAGGATATTGAGTGCATGGAGATTCACAATACGATGGTGGCATTCTAAGTGCATCATCAGTTTTTATGCTCCTTCTTGGAAACCTTTGCTTTGAGTTTTGTACTCTTAATGCCCCCCCCCACTGAAGATTCAAACCATTGAGTAGTACATGACTAAGTCATAGAACAGGGCCATTGAAACCAATAGACAAGTAAGTCATGATTAAGTCCTTTGGTTCCAAAGGGTCCAACTCTTGGTCAGATGCAACCCACTATGCTGCCAATTAAGACTTCAATCCTAACCCTATGTAACTGGGATTAAACCTAACTGAATTCAATGGGATTTACCTCTGAGTAGACATGGTTACAATTGCAGCTTTGAGGAACTTCTTACAGCTTACTTGCTAGATGCTATTTCCAAGGGGGTAGAAAGGACAAGTGTGAATGCACTCTCATCTTTCCAGGAGTCCTAAAGTTATCAAATCTCACCCATGCTACTGTTATTTTCATTGCCACCCTTCAATGGTACATGTTTTAAAAGATGAATTTTCAACAGCAGATACATATATTACCTTGGAGATATCCCCCACCCTATCCCAACACACACAAACACACACACACACTTGAAATCTATGTCACCTTGATATCAAAGAGGGATGCAGTCAGCCTCTCCTTATCAGGCTAATACTGGCAAAGACTATCTCCCAACCACTCTTCCCCTGCTCTGCTTCTCTTTGTGCTTTCTGATTACTGTCTGCCCAGTTAATTTCTCCAGCTTTTCAAATAGCACTAATCAGGAATTAAAAGCTAGCATCAGCTTTGTGAGCTGCAGATTCCTGCCCCGACTGGTTAGAGCGGATTTTCAGAACAAGCGCAATTCTCGTCCCTTGCTGATTATCTCCAGACAAGCTCATAATCCAGCCGCTAGTATTTATGAAGTCAAGCAGTGAAATAAACAATGTTGATTATAATCAACTGTTCTTTTTTTTATTATTCTCATGAGATAAGCAAAAACAAAACAAAGAAACAAACCCAGACTTTAATGCCACCATCTTTCTGCCATCTGTTTTTTTGCTTGGCTTGTGTTTTGTTCTTTCTTCCTTTCATAGGAAAAGTAGGACAGAAATGCCTTTGCATGGAAAAGGAAGCAATTTCACTGATGCCTCCCGTACTTTCTAGATCCCACAAGGTGCAACCGCAGACGACAATCCCTTATCTTTTTCAATCTCTTGTTTGGCAAGTAAATTAAGAATTTCAGATGGGATTATAGCGATTAAGATGTTGGCTAAAGAGCTTATGCATTTCTAAACAGGTATAGATTTTAGGGGACAAAGAGAAGGTCAGCAGATTTGGTCAGGAAAAGAAATTCTTTAGAGACAGAAGGAATGAAGGGTGGATGTATCCTTTTGACTAGAGTGTAATCAGTAACAGTGATGCCAGAGTAATTAAATGCTGTTCTTTTTCCAACAGAGTTGAAACTATTTGGAGACATTAGCATTTCAGAGTCCGTTTTTTTCCTTCTCCTTTGTGAATATTTCAGTGGCAGGTAGTGAGTTCAGAAAGCAAATCTTATCAGTGATACGGGGTGGGGGGAGTTGTAAAAAGTAATTTTAAATCAGAAGGTGACAACTAAAAAATGGAAGGGAAACAGCTGCATATCAGAATGCAGATGATATCTTAGTATCAGCAGTGGGGGCCTTCTGTTAGCTGTAAGAATAGAGTTTCTCAGCAAGTTCAAATCTACGGTTGCCATATCTTGAAGAGCAAAAAAGAGGACAGCCCAAGCCGCTGCTAGCCCAAGTCAGGGAAAGAGCCGTGGGGACATGGATGTGTGGGGCCACCGCTGCTGCACCTGCCCACCTCTTTACTCTGCTTGGGCTGGCAGCAGCTGCAGCATGCAGAGCAGCCCAAGCTGAAGCCTGAAAAACCCAGACATATATTTTAAAATATAAAAATCTGCCTGGATGGGCATGTTGGCCCCCCAAAAGAGGACATGTCTGGGTTCTCCCGGATGTATGGCAACCCTAATTTAACATGTGGTATGAGGACTTTGATTTGGAGTGTAAATGGCAATATGTGTGGCTGGTATGGATGGGGGCTGAATTCACTGCGCTTTACAAAACTATATGCAAACCGAAACACAATTACACATTGAAATTCGCACTTCTCCAAATTTTGAAATTCAGTTCTCCAGCCAAGGAAATGCACATACCAGGGTGAAGTGTGCATAAAAATGCATATATATTAGTGGAGCCAGTATATATAAAAATGTATTGGACAAGGAAAACTGTTTTTAAAAATATTAGGCAGAATCTCGTACAAAATGTGAATATTAAGATAATTTACTCCAAAATGCAAAATAATAAATAAATAAATCAGAAAGTGACATGGAGAACTGCAGTTAGGATTGGAAAATTGAGAAATGAAGAGAAACTGAAATTGACAGCTCTGTGCATCCCTTCCAGTTAGTTCAAGTCAATGTCATATGATGGTTCAGTTGGGTGTTTTCTTGCGAAGTCTGATAACCTTCCATGAGTACAGAGTGGATGGGTAACTGAGGATTCAGGAAGATTCTGTGTGCCCATGGCTCACAGAGCCTTCCAGTTGAAACTTCTACTTGATCTTGAACCCACTTGAACACAGATTCCCTGGAAGGGTGAGAAGGACAGCAATATTTGACTGAAGTGGTAGGGTTTTTTTCTTCTGCTGTCTTTCTTATCATTTAACTATTCTTTATTGTAATTTTATTGTTATTGTATAATGGTTTTCCTGTTAATGCGATGTTTTAAAAACTGCCACAGGGCGATAACAAGACCTTTTTGGGTGGATTAGGTAGAGTTAAGGAGGCAGGGAAACATTACAAAGTGACCAGATCATACATACAGTTTAACTTGATTGTATTAACCACTAATATATTTGTACTCATTGGCTAGAACACTTGACAGCAGGAACACATTTACTATCTAGTTAGCAACCGGGCAGAATCCTGCTTGTAATCGCACACATTCACAAGTGAATGGGATGATGACTTTTTAAATGAATAAATAAATTAAAGAAGTGCCCTGAGGTGTCCCTGAGATTCAAAGAGCTAAGAACAGTGCTGTTTTTTCTAGAAAAGGAGGCATCAGAACTCATCACGAATGCCTCCCTAGTTCTCTTATAATGGCAGTGGTGCCCACCTGAGAAGTGCCGGAACTGAGTTCTGGTGAGTTCTGGCTGAAAAAAAGAGCCCTGGCTAAGAACATCTACCTAGATATTTCCCTTAACAATGAAATATGTACCCTTCCTCCTAATTACACTTGAACTAGTACACACCAGGAAATTCAGCAAGGGCTATTTCAACACCAGTCATTCCCCTATCTCAAGTTCAGGACTTGCATTTATTTTGATAGAGGAAGGTTATTATCTCAGCAACGATAATGCCTGGAAGAGAGAAACGGAGGGATGCAATGAACCCAACATGATCTCAAAAGAAAGGATGGAACCATCACTGGGTAGTTTTCCTGTGTGTCAAAATTGTCTTATTAATATGAGATGACAGCAGGTGGAACCTCATAGTGTCTGAAAAGGAATAGGTCAGGGGTCAGAAAACTTTTATCAGCCACTGTCATTCAGACCTTGTGGGGGACCAGACTATATTTTGGAAAAAATATATGAACGAATTCCTATGCTGCACAAATGACCCAGAGATGTATTTTAAATAAAATGACACATTCAACTCATGTAAAAACACGCGGATTCCCGGACCACCCACGGGCCAGATTTAGAAGGTGATTGGGCCGGATCCAGCCTCTAGGCCTTAGTTTGCCTACCTATGGAATAGGTCAATGATGATTAGGTTGTTTCTCCTTCCCACAGTGCCTGAATGCATATCAAGAACGCTCAGCAGTATCTTCCATTTTTCTGCTTGAGACAAACATTTGAAGATGCACATGGCCATAGTTTTGGAGGTAGTGGTTGGACTAAGAAAAAGCAAGAGAATTTGGCAAGAGAAAAATGACATGCAACAAGAACAGACAAAGAGCACAATATTAGAGCTGAGATGAAATGCCTCTCTCAAATTCAGCACTATTTGCAAAGCTGGAGTCCATCTCAGCAATTCTGAGGGTAGTAATTTGCTGCTGGGCATATTACCCCTCCACCCCCAAAAAGTGTTAATTTCATTCCCACTCACAGGACACCATAATTCGGGATAAAGCCAACTCAGAGGGGTGTTAAAAGCAGGAATCAATGGTGTCCTGGCTGGAAGCAGAAGGAACTTCACAGGGGAAAGAACGCGCCACGCAGGAGGCATTGGGAGAGTATGATCAAACAAGCAAGCAGCTGCAGTCAAAAAGGCAAGTGAGGTGGTACAGTTTCATGAAACAAGCTTCCAAATTTGAGCCACAAAAAAAAAGTTATTTGAAGAACTCTGGCTCAACTCTACAGTGCCATACATGGAAAAAAAGAAAAGAAATAGCACAGGGCCCCACCCATAAGCATGTGTGAAACTCATAGTCCTCCAGATATTGTTAGATTCCCAACTTCCATCAGTCCTGGCTAATATGGCCAATGGTTGAGAATGGTTGAAACTGTAAACTGACATCTGAAGGGCTACAGGTTCCCCGTTCATGGTGCATGAGAATATATATACAGTGGTACCTCGGTTTAAAGGGACGCGGGTGGTGCTGTGGGTTAAACCATAGAGCCTAGGACTTGCTGATCAGAAGGTTGGCGGTTCGAATCGCCATGATGGGGTGAGCTCCCATTGCTCGGTCCCTGCTCCTGCCAACCTAGCAGTTCGAAAGCACATCAAAGTGCAAGTAGATAAATAGGTATCGCTCCGGTGGGAAGGTAAACGGCGCTTCCATGCGCTGCTCTGGTTCACCAGAAGTGGCTTAGTCATGCTGGCCACATGACCTGGAAGCTGTATGCCGGCTCCCTCTGCCAATAAAGCGAGATGAGCGCCGTAACCCCAGAGTCAACCACGACTGGACCTAATGGTCAGGGGTCCTTTTTACCTCGGTTTAAGAACAGTCCGATTTAAGAATGATTTGGTTTACGAACTCCGCAAAACCGGAATTAGTGCCCCAGTTTGAGAACTTTACCTCAGTCTAAGAATGGAATCCAAACGATGGAAGGGCACCAGCGGCAGGAGGCCTCATCAGAGAAAGTGTGCCTCGGTTTAAGAATGGTTTGGGTTTAAGAACGAACTTCCGGAACGCATTAAGTTCACAAACCGAGGTAGCACTGTACATGCAATATGATAGATAGATAGATAGATAGATAGATAGATAGATAGATAGATAGATGATATAGATAGATACCTATGCAGCTTGAATACCTTTTCTGAACAGTGTTAAATCTACCTGCTAGCTACCTTAGCACATGATACACTGAATCAAGTTCTTTTCACTCAAGGTGCAAGTTATTTTCTCCAGATGTACACAAGCTATTTTAATTGGTGTCTGACAATCTTTTCTCCTATTTCCTCACTCTGCATTTTCTTCCCTCCCTTGTCTTCTTTGTTTTTTTAATCACCTTTCACAAACAGCAGCCTTTCTTTCGTAGGTATCACCCCTCCCCGCAACAATGTGCTAAAGGACAACGGAAAACTTTCCTGGGTTTGATCTTCGCACTAAAACTTTCACTGAATTGGAAGCACGTTATGAGAAGGAATGTGGTATGAACACTTTTGAGGCTTTTCATTTGTTTTGGTTTTCTAGGCTGGGAATTGTGCAACCCCCAAGAAATACATGAAGGCACGCCTGGCCCCAGAGCCACATGAACCAGACCTGTAAGGAGAGTCAGACCCAAAGCACATTGGTCTCAAAGGTTAGCTTCCTCAGCCTCTTTTAGATCTAACAACCTTCATAGCCAAGAAAATGAGCAAACAAAAACTGGCCAAAACATAATGTTGTGACCAGAGACTGACCCCAGACTAAGGTATTTTTGAAGCTCAGGTAACATTTAAGGTAGGTAGGTAAGGCAATGCAATATTGACTGAGGTGCCTTGGCTCAGTCTATTTTTATTATCTTATTTTTTGTAGTTTTTCCACCTCTGAGCTTATCTCCTTGTTTTAAAAAAGTGGTTCTGGGTGGTGATAGTGGTTGGCATATCTCAGTAGTCAGGATTTATTTTATTTTTTTCAAAAAAGGGCATTCTGAATGCAAATGTGCTGTGTAAAAAGAATGGCTGATAAGAAATAGGTTGGCAGGGGAAGAAGGTGAAGGTGTAGCAGTTGCACCTAAATTTATGGTGAGATCCATCAGCCCCTGCTTTTATAGAATCTACATAATTGTAGGTTTTGATCTCATCTGCACACAAAAAGGGGGATGGGGGGATATCTTGAAACTTGATAGCTTTTTTTTATATATTCAGCTAGCTTTATTATTAAGGAAGTAAGGAGAACGACAAAAACACGTATTGATATCGTTTTGTTTTCATCTGAACATAAGGGAAGGAAGGAAGGAAAGTCTTTAGAACAACAACAATGCACACACACTCACACACAAAGAGAGGGAGAGAATATATGCTTGAATTATTTAGCATATCAGGGACTTGGCTGGAACTCCCGAGAAAGTGCCTCCAGTACAATGCACTGCATCCCTATTTTATACACCATTGCACAGAACATCTCCAAATTGCCCTGGAACTCATGCATTGCCCTAAGGCTCCCTCGCATTATTCCCAAGCTGTGGTTACTTCTAATGCTCTGTTAATCGTTCTGTGCTCTAACATGCTCTGGAGGAAAATCAGAACATCCCCACAAAGTCAAAGAGAAAGTCCCACTAATGAAATTAAGCGAAAGGAATATAATGTGTTTTTTGTCAATGCAGGCCCCCTTAAGCTAAACTTTGGATGGTGATGCACATGGATTATTCAGTAGGAAACACTTTTAATTAGTGTTACTTTTACACTTACTTTGCAAAGGATGAAAGGAATCCAAACTGTCTATTGTCATTGTTGGGGCAGGGGGATACATGGGACCAGGCAAATCTACTCTCAACAAAGCATTCCTGGAATCTCTACCTGTAACTCAAGCTACCTTAGGATACAATCAAGTTCCTGTCATGGAAAGTACAAATTCCTTCCCTGACTTGTCTTTTCCCACAAGCTATTTTAATCAGTATCTAGCATTCTTTTCTTTCTGCAGCTTACATTTTTTTATTGCCATGTATTTCTTTTTGTTAAATGGAGGGAGAGAGAGAGCAAGGGGAAAAAACTATATTCAAAGAAGACGGTGTGAAATCTTTAAGAACATTTAAATTGGCACTGCCTTAAGAGCATTTTGCAGGGTATAAAAAAAGATAAGGGGGAGGGAAACACATTTCTTGACTATGCATTGCTATTGATTTCTAAGCAGCCTGATGTGTTAATGTGTTAATGTAATTGCTTTAATGGACAACTGTCTACAGCTTGTAAACTCAAATGAACCCACATTGTTCCATTGTAAAGACATCCAAAATAGTATCATTTGTAATAGGGTCCATTAAAAAAATGTAGCAAGAGAGGGTGGTGCTGATGGTGGTGAGGAGATAATCTTTTGGGGAGTCTTCAAACTTAATTTGTAGATTATGTCTAAGTGATAGGAAGCCAGTATTGTCATCAACTGAGTGCTGACTGTCCTTGACAGTTCTGACATTTAAACAGTGAGTTGTGAGCTGACAGATTCAACAGGAATGGCCTCATTATTTATAGTGCTATGTGGGAGTTGGGAGACCTAGGATTTTCTCCCCCATCAGCCTCTGAATGGCAGACAGCCATGGACCCCCTGTTGCATTTCAAAGTCCTGTCTCCTTCCTTTAGATTCCCTAATTGTATGCTTCTCATCTTCCACCAGCTTCTTCCCAGGGCTTCTTTGTGTCCCAGTCAGCAGGTTACAACCAGTACAGGACTCCCTAAAGTGAGTCATTGTCACAGCGAGAAGTTATCCAGCAAAGATTGCTTAGAGATGAGAAGGCCTTTGGGAGCCCTTAAGTGATTAAGCTAAGAAACTGGAAGTCCAAATCACTTGCTCTGTTTGCAGGATTTACACTTTATCTTCTTCCCGCTTACCCCTCACACCCTTCCGAAATATGCAGCAGAGGGTTCAAGGAGGCTCAAAACATATTTAAGGGGCAGATGGGGGGAAGAGAGGGGGCAATGTTCTGTTGCACAAAGCAGAAATTTTGCACTGGTGGAATGCTCAAATAGTGCTACTCAATGGAAGAATTTGGGCAACTATCTCAGTTGAATAATCCAAGACACCAACAAATGTTCTGCCCATGCACCCAGGCCCACATAACAGCATGGCTTGGAGTTGGTTTGATGTCAGATTGTTCTGAAAAGTGTTAATCATAGTTTCTTAGTTTCAAGAAAACATGAAATGGAAGACTTCTAGTACTTATGTCCTATTTTCTAGCACCCCTATCACACAGCAGAACCTGTGGTGTTATGGAATTGTGACGTTTTGACCAATATTCCCATGTTATTCATCCATGGGAGTGGCAGGAAATAACTGTATGCTGGTCTACTGCCCTAAATTTCATCATTTTACTCCCACAGTTTTCAAATCAAGGGAGGTGCAAATACATCTTTCTCTAGAAGCAATTAGCACGGAAAAGAGCGCTAAACTTCTACTCTATCCTGCTAGATTTCCGGAAGTGCTTTTTATTTCTGGTGAAAGGTCAAATATAATGCAAAAGGAGAAATGTCAGGAAAACTGAATAATTTGTTGTATGAACGCAAGTTAAACGTTGTTGCTGTGTCATTCATTACATCCCAGAGAGAGGAAGCCATGAGCCACGTGAAAGACAAGCAGCCAGAAGTTAAAGCTCATGCTTGGCAGATGATCCCAGGTTATTTGATCCCTGCCACCTCCAATTACCGTATTTTTTCATGTATTAGAGGAGGTTTATGGACTCAAAAATTGTGTCCAAAAATTGGGGTTGTTGAATACACGAATAGTGGCATGGGGTTGGGGGAGAAAAGCGGCCTGCCCGCCCGTTTGCCAGTTGGCGGGAGCGCAACTTCCCCCAATGCCGCTGTGCATGGGAAACGATCTAGGGAGTGTTTCCTGCCCACAGTTGTGTGTAGGGAGAAGCTCAACAACTTTCGGCCATCTCCCCTCATTTGCTTAAAATTGAGTCCCCCCAAAAAGGG
Organism: Podarcis liolepis; assembly: GCF_965112155.1. Classification (NCBI taxonomy): domain Eukaryota; kingdom Metazoa; phylum Chordata; class Lepidosauria; order Squamata; family Lacertidae; genus Podarcis; species Podarcis liolepis. The sequence goes on along the minus strand of NC_139570.1, from coordinate 13,989,326 downwards.
GGGTCTTATACATGGGGGCGTCTTATAGACGGAAAAGTACTGCCATTTGCAAACCATCAAATCATTGATTTCACTGAAAATGTTCTTGTTGAAATATTTGCATCAGCAATATACTCTCCTATACCAACTGAGTTTCCTTAGTGAATTTTTAGCTATATTTAGCACAGAGTTTGAATGTGACTATATTTAACAAGCTCTTGCCAAATCTGAGGGCACAGAACCAGAATTTTCATGCATGCACCTCCTGGATAGATGGAGAATCATGTGTGCAAAGAAGTGTGATGCATGTGATACGCAAGACAGTCCAGAGTTCTAGGGTTGTATTCCTGACCAGATCATTGCCAACTATCTCTCTTCGGGAACAATAGGGGATGGACTTTAATCAGATCTTTAACTCGTCACCTTATTGATGTGTTCATTGATGATTTGAATGGGTGGTGGTGGTTCCTTCATGCACCTAAAGTCATGTTTGGCTGCTCCTTCTAATCCACAGAGGTCATTCTCCTCTGCTGGAGGGCAGAGCAGATCTAGCACTCCCTAAACTAGCCTGCTGTGTTCAGGGGGCAGTGAAGATGCTATCCCATCACCAGTATTGAAGCAAGATTTAATCACTAGTTCAGTCTGCTTCTGTACATGGATTAGAAAGGAGATACGATCATGTCCTTTTCTTCAGGCAGCAAAATGTCACAAGACAGCCTATGGCAGTGCCAGTATATATACTTGCTCCTTGCATTCTGTGCTTGTACTATGAACAAAGAGATCATGGTAGCCAACATAATGCCCTCCAGATGTCCAACTCCCATCAGCCCCTGCCAGCATGGCCAGGGATGATGGGACCAACAATATATGGGGGTAGTGCTGTGGGTTAAACCACAGAGCCTAGGCCTTGCCGATCAGAAGGTCGGTGGTGCAAATCCTCACAACGGGGTGAGCTCCTGTTGCTCAGTCTCTGCTCCTGCCCACCTAGCCGTTCGAAAGCACATCAAAGTGCAAGTAGATAAATAGGTACCAGTCTGACGGGAAGGTAAACGGCATTTTTGTGCACTGCTCTGGTTTTGCCAGAAGTGGCTTAGTCATGCTGGCCACATGACCCGGAAGCTGTATGCCGGCTCCCTCGGCCACTAAAGCAAGATGAGCACCGCAACCCCAGAGTCAGCCACGACTGGACCTAACAGTCAGGGGTCCCTTTACCTTTACCTTTATTGTTAGCTACTCTTGCAGAAGATGGTGGTTCTATTAAAAAAAACAAAAAACTATTTTGACTCAACAGGTAACACAAAGATCAATGCCAATCAGAAAATGAAAAGGGTACATTAAATAATTCAGAGTATCTGAATGTCCCATATAACCCTTTAAGATTGTGATATGTTTAATCTTTTAACCTCTGCATTTCTTATGAATTCCTGGAAGCCTTGCTTCCAGCTGTGCCACACGGGGGGGGGGAGTATCAACAACAAAAGTTTCATTTAATTTTAATGCTTCCCACCCCTCTCATTTTTTCATATATATATTTTTGCAGTATAGCGGCTGAAATTAGAGAGGAAAGTGCATTCAACAAGAATCCTTAGAAGATATGTTCCATATTATGATATCTCATCTTACAGGAAACCCATGAAACTCATTGGAATTCTTTAAATACATGATAAAGCAGGAACATTTCAAGACAGCAATTTATCATTTCCAAAGGTTTCCAAATCTCTGGTCAAATCACAATGAAACTGGCTTTAACTCACAATTACCAATGAGGTCAAACTTTGGAGAGGTGTTTTCCTAAGGAACTGAATGATTTAGTCATTTTTAAATGGATCTTTCCAGTATATAGATTAGAGCAGCCCAAATGCCCCTGTCCAGGGGAGGAATCCATGTAAAATGTCAGCAGTAAAGAGGGATGCTGCTACAGGTGATGGTATTACCCCTTTTCATGTATTTAAAGACTTCTTATGAGTTATTATTAATTATTTTAAGTTATTCTTATGTTGCATTTGAAAGGCTAAAAGTACTATCAAGGTAACATATAAGATAAACCACAAGAAATAAAACTGGCAGTAAAGCAACAATTCGGCCTAAACATGTTAACATCTAACAGGATATGACTAAAACCATCAGTCTAATAAGCACACGTTGGCTCCTCCTAACAGAGGGTCCATGTTGTGCTCGGCCCTGGAACTCTTCCCCAACCAGCTAGTGGATGGAGCTTACCATGGCCTTTAGCCAATCGGCAGCGTGGCAAGGTTGGGGTTATCTATTTGACAGTGACCTCCTTTTGCTTCACACTGCCAAACACCCGCCCACGCACCTGTTAATTAGGTCGTGTTTGGCCTTGCTTTGGACTTCGGTTGGTCACCTGTTTTGGAACGGGGGCCGGGTAGGAATTTTGTCCAATTTGGCAGATTGGCTGTGGCCACTTGGTTTTTGCCTACCTCTTAGCAATCGTCACAACTTTGTAAGGTTTGGCAGTTAGGCATTGGTTTAGGGGAATGTGAGGAGGGGAGGTGCAACCATCACCTGCCCCTCCAATTAATAGGGTATTCTGTTAAAGGAATTCAGGGGTCTGGATCTGAAGCCCAGAGAGGGGCTAGGGCCATGCCAGGACCCCCGGGAAGACTAGGGGTGAGCACCAGTCAATATACACTGATGGAGCTCCCCCTGCTGGTTGTTTATCCTTCCAGGCTTCCTGCAGGGTGGGGCAGGAGCCAGTTATAGTTTTGATACCAATGCCTAAGTCAATAGCAGTCACATTTGTGTATTTAATAAAGATGTGGCCAAAATTTTCCCATTAACATTTAAACTAAATTCTGTCTCCACTATGTCTTTATTTCCATGGGGGATTGGTTTTGGGGCTCGGAGCACAACGCAGGACGCCTATTTACCCAATTCAGTGCACTTGCATCTAGGCCCCAGATGGTAAGACATTCCAGAGAGGAGAGGCCCCTGTAAATAAGGCTTCCTCCTAATATTTGTAATGTGCCTAATAAGCACATAATGCATTTTTTAAAGGCAACTTTCCCCTTTTGCTTACATATTACTTGCAGGGAGAACTGCACTGAAAAATTTGGAGAAGTGTGGATTTCAAAGGATGGCTGTGTTTCAGTGCATGTAACCTTTTCGCAATGTGTGAATTACATAGGTTTAGCTATGAATGTGAACTAAAGTGATTCCCCCCCCCCCCCATTCCTAGTTCAGAACAACTAAATCTGTGGTAAGATAATGGAACAAGATAAACATACAGCTATAAGAACTGCACATTTTCTGACAGCAGCAATTAACGAGAGAGCAATTAATCAAGGAGATTCACAATTTTAAGTGTACTCTTTTACATAGTTTTATTCTGATTTGCATTACTTGTAGTATATTTCATTTTACTCAGTTTCCTATTTATTAAGAGCAACAGTTTTTCACATCTTAAAGGCTTGATTTGCCCAGAAAATCCAGCATTCTAAGCTTGCCCATGTTACAGTTTATTTGTGTTCACCTTGTCTTATTTTTATATTGTTAAACTTTGTTTTGTAATGGCCTGAGGACTAGAAACAAATCTGATTCCGAGAAGCACAGTGGTAAAATCACTGCCACAGTGGAGTACACATCATGTTCTTCATGATGATAACCCAGCAGCTTTCTTTTCTGGGGGTGGGGGGTGGGGGGGATTATGCCATGGAAATTGCCTCGGGATAGGAAATCAGACAGAGCAGATACACATTTGCACACGCCCACATTTCCAGAGCATATTGATTTATGGCAACAAGCAAACAGCAACAAAATTTCTTCCTTTATTCTTTAATTATCCCTATCCTCCTTGTCAATTTCAAGTGGATAGCAAAGATTTTCTGTAACTACTACTGCCACGCAGGGGAGAATTCTTAAGGAGAAAATGCAATCCAGTAAGACAAATCTTTTTATTCCTTTCTTTTTTTTAAGGAGCAAAGAACAAAGTTAAAAGGAGGGTATAATGAAATACTATCTGCAAATGAAGAAAACCTTTCTTCCATTCATTAAGTTCTCCTGTGGCCAGGTTTCTGCCTGATGGGTCATTGCAACAGCATTTTCGTTAAATGAACCAAAGTGACAGATACTGGGGTCAAATCAGCACTTGTTTTCTCTCTTTAATAAGATTTGAAGGAAGCTGTTAACTTTTAAAATGCAATTATTTGAAAGCCTGTGAAAGTCGTATTTTCCTTCCCCCCTTTTCTGCTTGCAAATGATTTGTACTCCAAAACCTCATTCATATAATTAAATCTAAGTATTTAATTTAGCTTGACATTGATAGGATATACCAATTTCCTTTCCAAATATTGCATGCAAAACAAAAGCAGTATTGTGAAGTCAGGTGTTCATGACATGCTCAACACACACATGCATGCTCCTTTTTCATATTTGTGGTAGGTTTTTCAGTGTTAAAAATGTGTTTTCTATAGGGTAAAGGAACATACAGTTTGGAATTAAATGTTCACAAGCCATACAGGGAGTATATTCAGGCTTCAAATTTTATACTTGGGAGTAAGTTCCATTTAAATCAATAGGACTTCATTCTGAGTAGTGATAGATAGGAATGTACTAGTGATTACAGAAGATGACAGCATCATTGCACGCTGCCCAGAAGTGTCTGACCAGCCACTGTTAGGAACAAAGTACTGGTATATCAACCTGTAGTCCAATGTAGACGAATACCCTCCAACTTTTCTCCAATGAAAATAGGTATGTCCCATTCCATACTGATAATGTTACAATTTATATCTCACACACTTATTAGGTAGCCCCAGCCACTCTGGGCCGCTTTCAACATACTGTATATAAAAACATAAAAAGTTTCAAAAAACCTTCCCTATACAGAAATGCCTTCAGATAGCTTGAGGGTTAGATAACTCCATACCCTCCAACATTTCTGCAATGAAAATTTGGACATCCTAAGGAAAAGCAGGACATTCCAGGATCAAATCAGAAACCGGGATGGCTTCTCTAAATCAAGGACGTCCCTGGAATATAGGGACACTTGGAGGGTCTGTGGTATATGTAAGCTACCATATCATCTTTCAGCAGAAACATTGTTCCTTTATTTAGGAAATTCTGAGTTATGCCTTTGATTAATATTTGGAAACCACAGTCAGGATGCTGCTAAGATGTTATAATGGACCTTATTCTGATATTATCCCAACTCCTTTGCCTCCTGGTTTGTTTCTGACTCCAGGACAAATGTTTTGTTCCACATCCTGCTTCCAACTGTGGTTATGATGGTGGGTTCATGTGACAGGGCCTTCTCAGTAGTGGCACTACTAGATTCTGAAACTCCCTTCTTCCCTTGGAGACACTTCCTTCTTAGCCTTCATGAAAATGGTGAACACTCCCCCTCGATAGGTGAGTGTTTAATGTTACATGCTCCCATATTATTTGCCTTAGGGAGGGAGCTGTTATTGTGTTTAATGTTTAAGCCACCTTTCATACCAATACCTAGCAGGAAAAAGGTATAAGATCAGTAAATGAGAACACATGCCCTTGAACATGCACAAAGTACAGGCAGAGCCACATACTTTCAAGCTCTTCTCAGCTTTGTGACTGTTCTTCCAGTAAATAATAATATTAAGTACTACATGGTTCTGAATTGCAGTTAATTGTTGAGAAACAGGTGTTGGTGCTCAATGAGATAAATGGCATCATCATAATTTCTTCTTTCTAAAGCACTTAATATGTGCTTGGTAATGCACTGGAATAGAACACTAGGCCTTGTCTGCAGGCTTGTAACTGAATGAGTGACTAAAAAGGCAATCAATGAGAACGAGTAACTGAATATTCAGTCAGATAGGAGAAATGGAAGGAAAGGGGGGACTATATTCCCTACTCTAAACAAATTGGACAAAGGGACAGATAAAAAAACTCCCCCCTTAAAGTTAGCCTGGAATTAGAGATGGATGACCTGCCCATTTCAGTTTTCTCACTCTCTCACTTTTCCAAACTTAAATTCAGTTCCCCATATTTCTGCAGCAAGCCGTTATGCTTTGTTTGTTTGGTAGGGGGGAAACATAAATGAACACATTTTTATATGGAGTCCGTACTAATGTACATATTTTTGCAGGCAAGTTTCCCTAATATAATGCACTTCTGTATGTTATATTTGTTTCTATGCACACCTTTCCCCAATTTATACTTTTTTGTAAACACTGCTTGATTGGAGAACTGAATTACAAGAATTGGACCACCAAAATTCAGAGGATAGTTGTGTTTCATGTATTTGAGAAGTGCAGATTAGATAGTTTCTCACTGGAATCGCCAAACCCCCAAAACTGACCCCATACCTCTAGTGCTGATGGATAACTTATGGTGATTTGTGAGAGAGGCAATCTGCATAGCCTCAAAGGCACTCTTTTCAATATGATTGTTTCAGGTGTGAGGCCTAGATGATGCTCTAAACCTGAGCTCAAGACTGTGAGCTCTTCATCCTCTCTCCCCTCAGCTTCTTCCTGAATCTCATGTCTCCATGGCCAGAAATGTACTAAGTTCTTTTGTAGGTCACACTCCTAAATGCCAGTTGCCAATTCCATGCATGTCTGAGCCTCCTTTAGATTGGGAAGCTGTATAGAGGATTCTATTTGGTGTCATATTACATATGCGAGCAGTGCCTCTGCTTCACAAAGGAAAACAAAGACCAAGGCACATCTATTTAGCTGTCATAGTGCAGCTATTACAGATGCAAGCATTGGATCTATCCATCATCCAAATTTTAAAAGCCCAGAGATGAAACCTGAACGAAGAGAATACCTCTCCATTAAATTGGAGCTCTTCAGCTTCATCTTAATTATGAAAAGGTGACAGATACTATATGGTGGAGAATGTAAGAAAGCTTTTGAGGGTGACTGATGGCCCTTTCTATTCCGACACAGCTGAGGAAGAGAGGTCTTTCTCGGTGTTCGCTGTCAAAAGACCAGCCTGTTAATATGCCGAGCCCTAATGAGACTGACAAGCTTAGTCACAGCGATGGGGAAAGTACTGTTTCTCACGCCAGCCCACCTGCCCTGCTCCACTAGCCACTCCGTCATTCCAAATTTGTGAGCTTGTGTGTACATTGCATTTGCCAAGGGGAATGCTGCAGAAATCGAGCAGTTTGATAATGGGGTCCCATTCTTATAATGGGGTATGAGTGAATCCTTTGACATGCCAGAGCATCTTTCGTTCCATTTCAACGTTTTGTAGATGTTGATGCCTGAATGTGAAATTGCTTTTGCCAAATTGCTTTAGATTCAACTTTTGCAGTTATTACTTATATAGCCTCTTTACTGGCCTAATGGGATGGAAACAAAGTGCATGCTTAATTTGCTTTGGTCTGTTTCCTTTGACTAGGGAAGCAGAACCCTTGGCCCTCCTGATGTTCTAACTCCTATAATTCCTGACCATCATCACTTAAAGGAAACAAAGCAAAAAGTCCCAAAGGGAAAGCACACTGAAGGTACAAGTTGGTATTCCTTTGCATATTTCACTCACTCAGACTTGGGCTGCATAGGGAGAGAGATTGGTTTGCTCATTATGCAAAGAGATTGCCTTGCCAATTCATCATAAGTTGGGAGTGTGTCATGCCTGCAGCTGACTGGATCTTTTTACCATTTTGACTTTATTCGCCCACCCCATTTGAGTTCTGCATAGAACATTACCCGCCTATCTCTGCCACTGCGTAATTTTGTAGTAACATCCCTACTGCCACCCTTACTCCCTCTGCGACAACGTAAACTTTTTTTTTCCAGTGGGAGAGGGGCGGAAATACTGATAGCACTCCCCTCCCCACCCCACTGCAAAGCATGCTATATTGCCAAGTGGTGTCATTCCCTGTGGAATATCTATGAAGCATTATTTATTTATTTATTTATTTATCCATAGACCACTTTTCCTCCAACGAGCTCAAGGTGGCACACACGGTTCTTCACCTTCTCATTTTATTCACACAAAAAAACCCTGCGAGGTAGGGGAGAGACAGCGGGGAAGACTGAGTGAGAGAGACTGACTCAGGAAACTTCATGACCCCATGGAGAAACGAGCCCTTGTCCCCCAGGTCGCAGTCCAACATTCTAATCATTCTACCACACTTGCTCTCTGACTGAGCAAGGCTGCCATTCTAAAAAAAAACAAAAAACACCTCAGCTGGAACAATGGACTTTTAGGATATTATCACCTGCTAAATGCCCTTCTGCATTGTTTACCCAGTGTGAGATGAAGAACCAGCTAACTAACCACTGCCCTATGCTGGTACCATGGAACAGATGACAAAGGTGAAAAAAAGGTGAGAGCAGCTGGGGAGAAGTTTACATCTCAAGTGCTATGTATTTTTGCTAAAAGTTTAACACAGAACACTCAGCTCAGCCTTACCTTGAATCATGGACCTTCAGTTTACAGTCTGATGTGCTAAATAAAGCACCCTACGCACAAAGACACCTGAATATTTGGAATGAGATGTAGAACTACCTATAGGCTAGTGACTTTTCCTATTATTCAGTCACCAAGGTCAGCCAATCTACTTTCCTTGTATTAAAAAGCTGGGCGACTGGCTGCAGAGTTCACTCTACACAAATGAACTCCATTAAATATAATTTATGTTCTTGATGTGGGTGCTCTCAGACCTGGCCTGCACGAAAATCAAACCTAAATGGCATTTTTCATCAGGATTTCATCTTGATAAAGTGCTTCTCCCCTCCCTCCCTCCCTTTATTTCACAGCAGCATTTGATATGCATTTTGTTCTTGTAACAATCTCTCCATCTTGAACCTTATCAAACTCTGACAGAATCTCTTCATCTTAATGAGACAAAAACAGGGATGCTGCGTGTTTGCCCTTACTTTGTTCAGATCGTCAACAGGAGGAACTTGATTGACACTGGCCAAGGGGTGAAAAAAAAGAAAAGGTATTGATCTTATCTGAAAATATCTATTCTCGGCTTGGGTCCCTCCACCCCCATGGAAAGTCTATTTGACCTGGTTCAGTTGCACATTGTATAACAGGATCAGATATACCTCGCTGGTTAAAAACACAATAAGAAGCTGTGTGTGTGTGTGTGTGTGTGTGTGTGTGTGTGTAAGTGTGAGCCATACATGTGTGGGCAAGTGTGATGTAAAATTCAGAATGCTGGACTAAGACCTGGGAGACCAGAGTTCAAATCCCCACCAAGACATGAAACTTACTGGGTGATCTTGGGCCAGTAACAGCCTGTCAGCCTAACCTACCTCAGATTAGAATCATAGAACCATAGAGTTGGAAGAGACCACAAGGGCCATCGAGTCCAACCCCCTGCCAAGCAGGAAACACCATCAGAGCACTCCTGACATATGGTTGTCAAGCCTCTGCTTAAAGACCTCCAAAGTAGGAGACACCACCACACTCCTTGGCAGCAAATTCCACTGTCAAACAGCTCTTACTGTCAGGAAGTTCTTCCTAATGTTTAGGTGGAATCTTCTTTCTTGTAGTTTGGATCCATTGCTCCGTGTCCGCTTCTCTGGAGCAGCTGAAACCAACCTTTCTCCCTCCTCTATATGACATCCTTTTATATATTTGAACATGGCTATCATATCACCCCTTAACCTCCTCTTCTCCAGGCTAAACATGCCCAGCTCCCTTAGCCGTTCCTCATAAGGCATCGTTTCCAGGCCTTTGACCATTTTGGTTGCCCTCCTTTGGACACGTTCCAGTTTGTCAGTGTCCTTCTTGAATTGTGGTGCCCAGAACTGGACACAGTACTCCAGGTGAGGTCTGACCAGAGCAGAATACAGTGGCACTATTACTTCCCTTGATCTAGCTGCTATACTCCTATTGATGAGGCCCAGAATTGCATTGGCTTTTTTAGCTGCCGCGTCACACTGTTGGCTCATGTCAAGTTTATGGTCAACCAAGACTCCTAGATCCTTTTCACATGTACTGCTCTCAAGCCAGGTGTCACCCATCTTGTATTTGTGCCTCTCATATATTTTTTTTGCCCAAGTGCAATACTTTACATTTCTCCCTGTTAAAGTTCATCTTGTTTGTTTTGGCCCAGTTCTCTAATCTGTCAAGGTCGTTTTGAAGTGTGATCCTGTCCTCTGGGGTGTTAGCCACCCCTCCCAGTTTGGTGTCATCTGCAAATTTGATCAGGATGCCCTTGAGTCCATCATCCAAGATTGTTCTTGTGATGACTGAATGAGGAGAACCTTGAGTTCCTTGGAGGAAAGATTTGGTATAACTGTAGAATAAGAATAGGAATTCTTCAAGCCCTTCAGTTGTGGCACTCAAGGCAGCAGGCACATGTTTCTGAGGCAGGGAAACTGAATGACTTCAATAATTCAACATTGTGACCTGACCTGCAGCCACTGCATGAATGTGCAGTTCAGAACAGAGTTATCTTGCAGATTTTGCACTTATGATGTTGTTCATAGCTCAAAATGAAATGTCATCAAAATGTGTCTCAAATATGTATCCGGAAATAAAATATATTTAGAATTAATGTCTTTTGTGAGGAAACATGTTCAAAATGTGCATTCAAAAGTGATTTTCCATTCAGACTTTTCTTTGTTTTAATGTGGAAAGGGGATAGAATGGATGTATGATATTATGATAAATACACTTTCAGGATTACTGTTGCAGTTCAGACACTGGTGTTTTTTAGAAGAGATATAGTTGTTGTTTTCAATCCACATAAGACCCTTGTTATAGTGCATCATAAATATGCTTATATCCCCTGGGTAGTGATGGCTACCAACTTGGATGGTTTTACGAGAAGATTGGAGAAATTCATGGAGAATTCAAGCCCTCCCTTTGCTGCCAGAGCAGTATACCTCTGAATATCAGCTGCTGGTGGGAAAGTGCTACTGCAATCATGTCCAGTTTGCAGGCTTCCCACAGGCACCTGGTGGCCACGTTGAGAGCAGCATGAAGGACTAGATGGGTCATTGGCTTGATCCAACAGGGTCTCCTTATGTTCTTACACCTTGTATAGTTCATGTACCTGTATGCCACTGAAGAAAACTTTATAAAGTGAAGAAAGCTTGTTGCAGGAACGCATCTGGTTGCCACAGTTACTATCTTCAAAATCCAAACGTTTTGTCAATGTTATATATCTATGTTGCATTTTATTGGTGTAGTACAATTATCATCTCTTAAACTGTTTGCTGCAGTCAGTATCTTTAAAAATATTGTTTAGTCTAATTATATACATTTCTTGAATCCTATTGAAAGCAACATACCATTGTTCAGTAACGTTATTCTTTACATTTCTTTACATTATCTCTCTCTCTGTGTGTGTATGTGTATATATAATATATTGTGTCTATTGTGTACCTTGACTTCTATTTTTTGCATTTAGCAAGAGACAAGGGAATATATTCTCTAGACAGTACTGTGTCCAGACCTTGGTCAGATCCAAAATACTGCAAGTTGCTGCATCACGGGTCTTCAGACCACAGCTCTGGCCATGATTTATAGTTCAAGTCCTGGCCCTGTGTTCCCTTACAAGCACCTCTGAGATCTGAAATGACTGAAAAATTGAGCAAAGGCATGGAGGTTTCAGGGTCAAGTTGAAATGAAGGCTTTGGAAAGCTATGCTTCCTACGCTGCTTGCTTGTATCTTAAGCCTATGGCACAGCACATCTACACCAATGTGAGAGGGTGCAAAAGTTAGCTTTCCCCATCATAAGAGCTTGGATTCTCTATCAAATGCAGAATGCCCATTGAACAGGAGGGGAACCTGCCGAATTGCGATAGCAAAAGGCATCTCTATCTGTGATAAACTACTATGGTACAGGCAATCCCCCATTTACATGGGGGTTACGTTCTGAGGCACAGTGAATATCCACAAAATGTGTTTAAAGAAAATAACTTTATATTTGACATTATGGCCAAACAAGCTACAAGCTACAAGGAGAAGATACCAAAGGGGGGGGGGAATAATGCAAAATTTCCAACCTGGCAATGATGCATAATAATAATATTATCTTACTTGTAGTCTTTCACTTGCAGTTCCTAGTGATGTCTATTCTAATTATAACTAACCTTTCAGAGGAATTCATCCATCAGTTTCTATTAAAGTTTGCCCTGTGTCATTGACAGGACATTTGTCCTGTTAGACAAAATGACAAATTTTAATGAGCTGTATCCACTACAAAGTGGGTTACTGCTATGTCAGGATTTGTTCTTTTTTTTCAAAACCATGCCAAGGGCTGCAGCTGTACCTCTTGGAAGTTAAGATAAAAATAAGTGATGAATTGCATAAAAAAAAGATGGCATGCAAAACAGAGAAATTCAGGGTGTGTTTTAAACAGGGTTGTTGTTTTTAAAAAAAGTCTGGCAGATTTTTTCCTGCACCACGATATTTGATCCCCTGCATAGTTCTTTACAGCACAGACCCAGGGCTTATTCACACTTACATTCTGCCCTTTTTCCAGACAGAGGTCTATGCTTTAACGCTCCATGTCCAAATGTTTTCTGCAAATTGATATTTGCACCAATTGAGCTTTAAAGAACAGGTTTTCACAGGGAAAGCTTTGGGTGGGGGGAAGATGCTCAGACATGGAGCTTTAAATCAGACTTTGCCTGAAAGGAATGGAGGAAGGGTAAGTGCGAATAAGCCCCCACTGAAGTTAATAGACCTAAGACCATTATCTAAGTAAGGAATGCCCATTATTTTCAATTGATCTACTTTGAGTAGGGCTAATATGGATCTATCTAATCCTTTGCTGCATTTTTAGAACTAGATTGAAGAGTACAAGAAAGGAGCTCATCACACAGCCGAGAACAGAACAATTTCCTTTTCTCCCTTTTCTCCCTCTGTCACTCTATCACACTCTATCTCTTGATTTTTGTCCATGTGTGTGATCTGTTCCCTTATTTATTTGTACCGTTATTGCCTTCATTAGCTATGTTTGTATGCTAATGTGTCCCATAGATCCGTTATCGATGTTTCCACGCAGTTTAGAAGTGAAGCTGCTGTGTAACTTATGCCTTCTTCATGGAACGGGGGCAGACAGAGATGAGCGAGGTTGGGAGCATGAAGGTGGGAACGTTTGAGATTAGAAAGGAAAGGGGGTTGTTATACTATTGGAGTGTGCATTTGAAATAAACAGCTAATGAATGAATGAATGAATAATAGTACGGTTAGTAAATTACTAAATAGGTGAGTAGTCCTGAAAGCATTCGTCTCCCCCATTCTCTCTCCCTCCCACCATCCCACACAAACAAAACTAGGGCTGAATGTTTTCTTCTTCTTTTTTAATGCAACCATTTGGGACATCCAGAAACCCATACCACACACACACACACACACACACACACGAATCCTGTGACACATCTACACCATGCATTTAATACACTTTTATACTTCTTTACCTGTCGCTTTTTCCTCCAAAGAATCCCAGAAACCATAGCTTGTTAAGGGTGCAGGGAATTTTAGCCCTATGTAGGGTCTGCTAACAACTGTCTGTAACTGTTAACAAACCACAGTCATACTTTGGGATAAATACGCTTCAGGTTGAGTGCTTTCGGGTTGCGCTCCACGGCAACCCGGAAGTAACAGAGAGTATTACTTCTGGGTTTTGCTACTCGCGCATGTGCAGTCAAAATGACGTCACACACATGCGTGGAAGTGGCGAAACACAACCCGCACACGCGCAGATGCGCTGTCACGTCTTGCGTTCTGTTCGGGATGCAAAGAGGGCTCCAGAACGGATCCTGTTCACATCCCGAGGTACCACTGTATCATTCTTCGGATTATTTAGGTGCATCCATGACTGTTAAGAGTGCATTAAAAATGTGCTGCAGATGTGAGTGTGCTCTAATTATATGTCAAAGTCTAGTGTCTGCCTTCCTCTCCTTGGACAATTTTAGCAAAACTTATTCCACTGAATCCCTCAGGCACCAGAAGGTAGTAACACTCAAAAATTACTTTGCATTTTCCTATAGGCAAATTTCCAATGGCAATTCTTATTTTGCTTGCAATGCAGTAATCCTGCCCACAGGATTCCTATCCTGGGTGAGCATGAATGACCAACCTTCTGGTTAACAGCCAGAGAATGTGCTATAAAGTGTCCCGGGTCAGTTGTTTTACCAAATACCACTTCGTCTCCTTCTACTTTTTTTTTTTTTAAATGCAGACATTTAATAAACCATTTCAGTTTTAACACAGGCAATATTGAAATGGAATGTAATAAGACTCCCTGGGTGGCACACCTGCAACTCTCAGCAAACCCAGTGTCATTCTCCTTTCTGGATGTTGTCCAATCTTTCAAAGGAGAGCTTGCAGAGATTTTGACCAAACACCTGTTTCTTCAATAGGCTGCAATTTCCATCTATCTGTATTTTTTTTAAAAAACCCCAGCAAAACAAAACTGTAACCTCATGTAGTACAAAGTATATTAGCATGCAGCAGCTTTACTTCTGGGACACAAAATTTGTTGTAGCTCTTACACCGGTCATTGCTGAATGAGCCTGGAAATTTCCAGAAGTGATTTTTACGAGCCATGTGTGGGAAGGAGGCACAAGACAGAGGCAGGAGGAAGATGGTAATTTAGATTTATTGTTGAGAAAAAGACTATAATTTTTAAGGCATTAGAAGAAATGGAAAAATTGCTTGCACTGCTAGAGAGGTGTGAACTGCAATTCAGAGACTATAAAGGCACTCAAGTCAAAACCATTTTTCTTTATTGATGCATTGTAATTATGCTTGGGTTCTGTCTATATGGAAGCAATGGATGGTTTTACTAATGTTTGCATGCATGGAAGTGCAGATGCATTCTGCCAGATATGTGCTTATTGCAGCAAACCTTTGAAATGGGTAGCTTTGCGTGGCATGCAGGATCACAGAGCAGAAAGGGACCAGAGGTCATCCAAGTGTAGCTCCCTGTGGTACAGCACACACTCTGAATGCAACCATGGTGTGAAACTACTGCAAGTAGGGTTGTGCTCACTTGATTCCACGAGTCACCGTCACAGCCTCCCCTTTCTTCCCCCAAGAACTAGAATGGGGAAAATGGCAACAGAAGTGACAGCACACACTCCTGGTCTTCAAAACAACATGTTTTTCCTGTTGGCCTGCAGGTCCCAGAATCCTTGATGGCGAAATTGATCCTGGACATGTAGTTTGTGCTGAGAAGGCCCCCAGTGGCAGGAAATACTCTGTTAAGATCCAGGGGAGCCCATAGCATATACCAGCACTTTTCTCCACCAACGTATAGCCTGGGCCTTGGATCAAGCGGGGTTGGAAGGGTGCAGCACAGGAGTGTGGAAACTCCAGCTTATGGGGCAAAACTCCAGCTCGTGATGCTGTTTAGGGGAAACCACATCCACATGCCCCACAGATGTGGGTAAGGGTGAGGCTTCAAATGAGCAATCCAGAATGGACTTTCAATTGTTCCTTGACTGGGAGATGGTACACTCCCAGCTGGGCAACAGCTGATGGGAAGTAGGAGCATGATGTACCTTGCTCAAGGAGGGAAAATTACTTCTCCTTTCCATTGCTACCATTGCCTTCCCACACTTCCCCTTTCTACCTCCAATGTCAGGGATGGAAGGAGAAGCATGGGTTTTGTGAGCATCACTGTGTAGCACCATTCCACCTCTGACATCAGAGAACTAGCACCAGCTCTTGCAGTGTGGTTTACAAGCTTAGGGACTCCACACAAAAGATTTTAACAGGTGGGTTGGTCAACCTAACTGTCAGTTATTACATCATGTGATTGACATGAGGGTCTCCCCATTGACCTGTCAAAGTTGGATCTGGCCCACAGAGCCAAAAAGATTTCTCACCCCTGCTGTAGTAGGTGCTTTGCAAGAGCCCTTGCAAGCCCTCAACTTGCAAAAGTTCAAACATTTACAGGGCCAATGGTCTAAACTTGCAGAATTCACCAGGGGTAAAACTGGTGAATCAAAATAGCAATGACTGAGACTTGAGGTGATTATTCTACCAGTTAAATGGATGATTGCAACTTCCTAGCAGGAATGTAACATAACAACCATGTTAATTTGGTATGGGGAAGTCACATAGCTCAGTGACAGAGCAGAATGATAACTTCATTCCCTAAATGGAGCAGTGCATATAGCCTCATTTGCAAAATTAGTTCAGTATATCGTATGAGTTGCACACAGTTACTCAATGCACTCTTGTGAGTTCAGTGAAAGCAGCTGTGGCTGCTCTTGAAACCCTCCACATATTCCATTCAATTTTCACTGCTGTGGTCCACAATGCCCTCTGAGACACTGAGACACAAAGAGTCTTGAATTTGAAAAAAAGCGTTAGAATAAGTTAGTGGAGCAAAAAAAATATTCCCCTAATGCATAATCTGTTTTATTTCCTATCTGTTTCAAAATCCATGCTGCCATTTGCTAATTCCAAAATGACTTTTTATTTTTAAAGAAGAAGAGAGGATTGTTAGAACAGATGCTGGGTACCTTAAACAACTAAGCACACACTCATCTTAGACATATTCAGTGTTTCAAAGCCAAAGAACTGTAGCTAATCAATCATTCTCAGTGGTTTAAAACAAGACAATAATAGTGCTGCCTTATAGCTTGTATGCAGAATATTTCAAAGGGTTGTAAGTGTTCCCTCAACACACTCAAGAAAGCTCTATTACATATTATCATCATCAGTGGTGTTCTCCATTTCTCTCTATTCTTTCCAAAGTCAATCTTGCTGGTTAGTAAACTTAATCTCACTACATTTAGGCTCCTTTGACATGATCCTTCAATTTTGTACTTGAGTTCGTCTGCCTGAATGCAAAATGTCCAGAGTCTCAAATCAAGTATGAAATGTTGCCGTCTGTGCATAGAATAAAATTAATGTTTCTTTACCAAGATCAACATCCTTTTGTTGAGAACAAAGGAAGAACTCTGCTGGATCATGTCAAACAACCATCTAGTTAAGCACAGTTCTAACACTGGCCAACAAGATGCCTACAGGATGCCTTCCAGCAGGACATGAATGCAAAAAAACACTCATCCCCAGTTGTGATGCTGTCTTCTTATTCTATGACTGCCAAGTTATCCTGGCCATCTTTTGACATTGCTGTCAAAAGCTTTATGAAAGTCCAAGCAAACAACGTTTAACAGTTCCCAATTTGTAGCCCATTCTCTTCACCACTATGCTACAAGAGCTAATTTTTGTATAATCTTGTGTGATTTTGATTTCTATAAAGCCACTTTTGAGTTCCACTGAATAAACAATTGAGTTATATATGTTTGCAGCTCTACCTATCTGTTTAATGATCCATCTAAGGATAGATCTGTTGTCAGTGCCAGAGCACAGTGACAAGAGATTCTTCAAGAGGAGAAACTCCAAATTCCATGCCTTATGCTTTTCAACCAAATCAGATGATGATGATAATTGTATGCCACCCATCTGGCTGGTTGCCCAAGCCATAGTGTAGCAGGCCATTGTAAGGCTTCATTCTTAATATTGCTCTGGAACATTTGTATGCCCCGCCCCCACCCAGGGATTTCACATTTTGGTGAGCATAGGAAAGGTCTTTGCAAAGGAACTTCCAATACCTCATGGAAAATGCATGCTGAGAAGCTCTGATGACCAGAACAATAGCCACACTGAGAGGGTATACTATTTGCATGGAGAACTGGTGGCTTTTAAGGATAAAGACAGTGCTAGCTTACACTGGTGGGCAATGTTGGCATACACTGCTGGGCAAGATAACCAAACTGGGCTCCTCTCTAAGTAGGTCTCCTCATCCTTGGCACTTTTACCACTATTCATGCAGTTGCCCTCCCTCCCTTGGAGCCCAATTTGCACCACTGTACAGAAGGCGAAGACAAGTAAAGAGGAGCTTGGTGTTCCTTCCACTTCTTGCTGTTACTTTTCATCATATGTTTGAAAATGACAGGTGAACAGGTGGAGATATCAGGGAGGAGGAAGTGCAATGCTAGAGGGCTGGAGGTAGGTTCCCTGCTGTGGTGAGGGCATTGACAGGTGTCCAATGCTGTCAGCCACTGATGCCAGCCCTGTGTAAAGGTTCAAGTGGAATCTGCAGGTGAGGTTGGTGGTTGAGATAACTTGGTGAGAGGGGAATATTATGGAGGAATGCGGGGGGGGGGCAGAGAGTTAAGCCTCCCTCCACTCTCACTTTTGCAGAAAAACACCTGACTCAGAGCTGATTTTGGTTCAGAGTTAGCCCTTCAAATGTCTTTTTAAATAAATAAATAAATAACACAGAAAAACACACACAGTTGAACAGTGGATCAAACCTCCCAAAATGAACCTAACTTTCATTGACAAAAATCTTAAAAAATAAAATAAAATCAGACAACATCAGTTTGTTTGCTTATCAAGATAAGATCCCCTGGTTTTTCACAGGCACTAAAATGTAGCAGGCAATAAGCGGCTAAGTTTGCAGTTCCTTGTTTTTTACGGCAAGAGATTGCATTCTCCGCCCTGTCCGATTTGGACTTGCACATTCTAAGCCTTTGCAATCTGACACCCATCAAAAACCCAGGCATTTCTTTGACATGCCAGCATGTGTTTTTGTCATTTATGTCAGAAACTCACATGACAGCTTCCTTATTCTTCCACAGCTGACAGAATGCAGTTTTGGATGACCAGAGCAGGTTTTGCTTTGATCCACTGAAAACTGACTTGCTGTTAATTGGCATTATTCACATGGTTAGCCACATAAGATGCATATACCAGTGTGATTATTGACATGTGAGGTGAGTTTCCTAGAGTTTTCTTGGAGTAGGGAAGGGGAGTCTACCTTCTTAGCTGTTTCCTGGAACATATGCTGTCTAAACCAGACCTCCAAGGGTGGGGGTGATTGTAAATATATACGCATCCTTCACTTCGTGAAACTGTTTGTTTGTTTTTTCCATTAATTCTGCCTGTTGTGTGTTTGATGAAACCAGTTTTGTACCTTTAATTTTCATTTCACTGTCCCTAAGATTTAAGAACTAGAGTTAGAACCTACTGAACTGCAATCAGAGCTGCTTCAGCTATTGAACTCTGAACTCAGGACATACACGTAGATAAGCTTTGCTTTACAGAGTTGTCTTCTTCTGTCAGAGGATACAAAATTCCACTCTAAAGTACACTATTAAGCTTAAAAGGTTACTGGAAAACTATAGGGCCTGGACTATCTGAAACCAAGCATGCTGATATTCAGGATTTACAGTTCTATGAAAAATATACATAGAAAATCTCTAGCTCAACAACAGAGCACATGTCTGGCATGGAATGTTCCTGGGTTCAAATCCTAGCATCTCTGGGGAAGCCTGAGAAGAAAACCTCCTGGCTGAAAGTTTAAAGAGCCACTTCCAGTCAAGATACAATCTGATAATCAGTGCCAAGCTTGATGGGACGGTGTTGTGATTTGGTTTTAGACAGTTTTTATATACATCTAGACCCTAGAAGGTAAGTCCCATCCTATAAGCACCACATAAACATTGTTTCATTGCTCCTGCTGCTGCTTTGCTGCTTTTTTTTGAAAGGAAAAAAAAGGCAGACCTCAAATCATAATCTAAAACAAGATATGGCACATTTGCTGTTGTTGAGGGCTGAATTTCCTCTGGGGTGATCTGTTTGGGACTACATGCTATCAGCGGGCTGCAGCACAGTCAGTAGTGGGAGGAGACATAGACAAAAGCAGGCAGGGAACCTTTTTTGTCACCTATTTTCTCTCAAAGGGCCACACACAGCTCTTGTGCCACAAGTTCCTCAACCATCAGATAGGTCTTGCGTCCCACCTGCGCTATACATTTAAAGAAGAATCAGACCATTTCAAACAGCCATGTCTTTCCCCTGGGAGCTATAGTTTGTTAAGGGTGCTTGGAGTTGTTAGAAACGCTCCCCTCCCCCCCCAGAGCTACATTTCCCAGAGTTCTGTGGGAAAAGGGACTAAATATTAAAGCACTGTGAATATTGTAGCTCTGTGGTATGATGCTGCTTTAAATGTATGGTGCAGCTGGGACCCTGATTGATGCCTGCTTGGGGACTGCTTGAAAGCCAGAAGGAATGAAGAGCAGGATACAATATTGTCAGGGAACTGCCATCAGCTCAGAGGCGAGAGGTGGAAAGGCAGTTGTGTTACAGGGAGCCTCCGAAGCAGTTCCTCCTCTGGCGAGGAGGAAAGCCCCACCTCCAGTGGGGAGGGGGTGCAGGGACCAGGAGATGCTAGGGAGAGCCCCAACACCAAGCCTGAGCAAACTGGAGAGGAGGGAAGTACCCTTTTGCCAGCGTTCACTCTGTGCAGGAGGTTTGGGTGCAGAGAGGGGAGGAGAAGGATGAGGGTCACACGACTGTTATGTTGGGGGAGGTACAAGGACCGGCCATGCCCAGATTCTGCTAGCGACTGAGCAGACATGGACTTGCGACACTCTGCACTGTAAATAGTTTGTATTAATAATAAAGCCTGGGAAAGACAGGTTGGAGTCTTGCCTGTTTGCTCTCGAGCAACCACACCAGTCACCTGACAAATATTATTGAATTAATG
This sequence comes from Podarcis liolepis, assembly GCF_965112155.1. Classification (NCBI taxonomy): domain Eukaryota; kingdom Metazoa; phylum Chordata; class Lepidosauria; order Squamata; family Lacertidae; genus Podarcis; species Podarcis liolepis. The sequence continues at coordinate 13,968,909 of NC_139570.1, read as the reverse complement.
AAGATACTGCAGCAATTTGTCCATGGCAAGGTGTATAATTTCACAGCATCATGAAAGCTGGACCAGAAACATGAGCATGCTTGAGGAAAGTGCCAGGCCTCCTTCTCCTAAACATCTGCAAAAGCCACCTACTGCCCCATTGAGGGTGAAGGACACCAAACGTTTGCAGGTGATTTCTATTATTCTCAGGACAATATTTCTGGAAGCCTTTTAATTGGTCAACATCCTTCTTGAATTGCAAGATACATTTATTTTTCCTCACTCTTTCCGGAAATGTTTGCTTTCTCAAATCACTAGCTACATACCAGCAGAAAGTGGGAATGGAATGAAATCATTAGATGCCCCTTTTATAGAAATCACTTTATAGAGATGCAAGGCCAGGGCTTTGAAGCGAGTTTGCTGATACAAAAATGGTAAAAAGACATGCCTCTTGTGCACAAGAGAAATACAATATAGTTCTTCTCATTTAGAAACAATGCAGGGAAAGTGGAGTTCACAAACCATAGCCAGTTTTTCCTTAAAAAAAAAATCACAGATCCAGACACATTGATCCCAGCAAGGGCAGCGAAAAACTCTCCATTTTGCTATCTTACAGGGGTTGCTATTTTTCTCCTTTCCCTTTTCCCAATCCTATGTTAAATTTTACACATTTCAAAGTAAGTTTGCTTTTTAAAATGAAAATTATTTGCATTTTAGATGTATGCATACTAGTGTGTGCATTTTGTACACACTGCCTAGATGGACAATGTCTGTGTTTGGGGTTGTTGTTTTTTTATTAATTTGGAAAGAGAATTAGGCAAGTTCGCCTTTGAATGTGAACTCAGCCTAATCTATCACCCATCCCTACTTTTAGATTGCTGTATCTTTTTGCTGTTAGGAACATAGGAAGCTGCCATATAGAACATCAGACCATTGACCCATCCTGCTCTGTGAATGGCAGGGGCTCTCTGCAGTTTCCCACCTGGAGATGCTGACAGAGATTGAACCTGGGACATTCAACATGCAAACCAGTTGCTCTACTACTGAGCAAGGATTCTTTAAAAGCAGAGAGGGTTACTCATGTTTCAATTTTCCAGAGTTTGCTGTTGTTAGCCATGGCTGGTTTCTCAAGTGATGCTTAAAATGCCTCTTTGCTGCCAACACTTTCCCTTACATATAGTAAACCTGCAGCTTACGTCAGGGTTACGTTCTGGGGATCATAAGGTAAAGGTAAAGGGACCCCTGACCATTAGGTCCAGTGGTGACCGACTCTGGGGTTGCAGCGCTCATCTCACTTTATTGGCTGAGGGAGCAGGCGTACAGCTTCTGGGTCATGTGGCCAGCATGACTAAGCCGCTTCTGATGAACCAGAGCAGCGCACAGAAATGCCATTTACCTTCCCGCCGGAGCGGTACCTATTTATCTACTTGCACTTGGCAGAAGCAGGGACCGTCGCAGGGATTCGAACTGCCAACCTTCTGATCAGCAAGTCCTAGGCTTTGTGGTTTAACGCACAGCGCCACCTGTGTCCCTTTCTGGGGATCATGACTAAAGACAAAATTGTGTATAGTCAAAACACATTGGGTGCAACAGCAGGTGAGATTGGCAAAATCTTTTCCCCCTCAATGTCCTCCCCCTTTCCACCCCTTATTAGTTTGTTTGTTTGTTTGCCAAGCACTTAAAGTTGAATGTGCAGAGGTTAAATGTAAGTTGTGGGCTTTCTGTACAAAAGAACATTGTTCATGGTCCCTTGTGAGGGCTTATTCACACTTACCTTTTGTTTCATGCTTTCCAGGCACATATCTGGGCTTTAAGGCTCTGTATTAGAGCATTCTTTTCCCCCCTTTGCCCTGGAAGCCAGCTTTTTAAAGCTGAGGTGCAACAAACAGCAATTCAGGGTTTTCACAGAATGCTGTTTGCCCTGTTTCTGTGGGTTGTTGCAGGGAAAGCTCCAGAGGTTATAAACAAAAAATGGTGCTTGGACATAGAGCTTTGAAGTGTGGACCTGGAAAGCTTGAAGGAAAAGTAAGAGCCTGTGTTCAAGGGACACCATTCTTCCATGCACATCATGACTGGGCTTGGGTGAGACAATTACAGCTGCTGGTGTAGGGTAGACACACAATGAACCAGTCAAGTGTAACCTGAGTGAAACCCTGGCATATCTAAAAAGGCATATCTAACACCTGGGCTATTGCTCAGCCTTTGCTGGACCAACAAGGAGACATACCAAACATATCTATGCTGGTGGAAATCCTTCTATGCAAATGGAATATTAAATGGTGAAGAATTTATATGAAAAGAAACCACAGATGGCAAACTATTTAGACCTTAGCTTCCAACCTCACCTCCCCAAGCTACAAAAGCAATTAATCAATGCTACCTCTGTGCATATTTAACCCAATGTTCAAAAGGGCTTATTTGCTCATGCCCAGAGCTTTATAACGTTCTTTCTCACATGGCTTTGCTGGATCAGAGGCCATCTCTCTGTACGTATTTACACAAGCTGGTTTAAACTCTAGGAAGTTAACATTTTGCAGAATGTTGCAATGTCACATACTTGAGCTCATACATACACGATCTAAAAATAAGTAATCTATATTCCCCTTTAACCTTTGTGTCTGTTCACTGCCTCAATAATGTTGTGCCTTAATTTGATTCAGTACATGTTGCTGTTCAGTTTGATGTATGCTCTTGGGGAGGCAAACTTATTAGAAAGAAGTCAGTGAATATAACAGAGAGAGAGAGAGAGAGAGAGAGAGAGATAACACCGTTTTACAGTGTGCTTGTTTGCCTAACCACTGACATTGTGATGGATGTTATATAAGGAAATACAGGGCAGAAAATATTGGGCACAATCTCCTGAGCAGTAATACTAGGCAAACCCCATTGAAATGAATGGACGGTGTAGAAGAACACTGCTATTGCCAATTTTTCTACCTGCTTCAATCTTTTCTGCAATTGTCTTCATTTCAATTCAATGGGAAGAGGTGGTGCTAGTTCACAGAATATTCTCCATTTTCAATTTGAAACACTGAAAGAGCAATCTTATACACTCTTACCTGAGAGAAAATCCAATTGAACTCAAGAGGGCTTACTTCCAAGAAGACATGCATAGAATTTCTTGCTACTGCATTTTCCTGTTTGCTGCTTTTTCCGTTTTTTAAGGGGGGACATTCTTCCTGGATTTCTCACACTGACCATTTAATCCAATCTGCAATCTCATTATTAATATGATGGTGCTACATAACCAATCAAGTTTAGTTGTGTCATGGCATTGATAGGAGCAAATGATGTGGCAATGGAGCAAGCTGCCTGAATTTGTAGCAAAACTACCTGACTATGTACTCTTGCTCAACTCAGAGAGAAGACTCAAGGCAGGCCCCATTTCCACTGTCTGTTCTACTTGTATTCCACCATCTGCTATCCCTTTCTGCAAGAGAAAAGTAGCCTCTGATAGGAGAAGATTAGACAGGGAGCATGGGGCTTCAAGAAAAGAAGAAGACCCCAGCAACCCTCTCCTCCAGCAGGAAATGATGGTCAAAAGTGGGCATCTCCCATCTCCACTGAACCCTCTGCAATTTGATTATCCCTTTTCTTTCTAATATGCAAAGCTTTTTCTGCCTCAGGGAGCAGGCAAGAGAGACTAGCCTGAAGTTCCAGCCTTTAAAGTTGTATACAGTGGTACATCAGGTTACAGATGCTTCTGGTTACAGACGCTTCAGGTTACAGACTCTGCTAATCCAGAAATAGTACCTCAGGTTAAGAATTTTGCCCCAGGATGAGAACAGAAATCGCATGGTGGCGGTGCAGCGGTAGCGGGAGGCCCCATTAGCTAAAGTGGTACCTCAGGTTAAGAACAGTTTCAGGTTAAGAACGTACCTCTGGAATGAATTAAGTTATTAACCCGAGGTACCACTGTATATCAAAGGTTTGGAGGATTCCATTGAGAGTTTCTCAACATACAGCAGTAATAGTAAGAGTGCAAATGAGTTTCAGGGAAAGCCCTTTGGTGCTTGCCAAAACTTAAGTCAACAGGAAGTGAGGGCAGGATATACGAGAATCCATGTTTAGTTGGGTAGTTTTGTTTGGTGGGGTTCCTGCAAGTAGTACCAAAAATTGTTGTTTTTTAAAAAGGTGTGTTTTCAAAAAAGTGAAAATATTGTGAGAAACTTGTAAGTAGTTTTGGCTCAGTCCTGATAATTCAGACTCAATAATCAGGGGCAGAAAATCCTAATGGGAGGGGGAGGTGGTCTGAGGGATGTCAGATCAGGCATAGAAGGAAGTCAAAAGTAGATGACAAGTCAAGGACATCCTTCATCATTACAAAGGAAAAGGAAATATCCAGAGAGGCTGAATGCTGGGAATTCAGTTGATAATGCACCCAGTGGTACAGCTTGGCAGAAGCTTTGTGTAGAAAGTGAACCTTAATTTATCTGATGTTCTCCTACCACTTGCAATGACAATAGAAAGGGCTGCCCCATTTATCTTCCTTCCTTCAAAAATTGACATGCATTTGAAACAGAGATAGGTGAGACACAGCTTAAAAGGTTGTGATACTGCCAGTACTATCTCTTACTGAAGGGGAAAAAATGATGACTAATGTCTAGTCAATTGTATATATAATTGACCTCTATTCATCCCAAATTAAATTTACCTTCAATATCTTCCTCACCTATGACAAAAAAAAGTCACTGATCCCCTCTATCCTTCTATCTGTCTGTCTACAGTAAGCTATAATCAAAACAGGATATTAAACTTAAATAATTTATTTAACACTGGTTTCAGTTCTGTTTCCCTTTCAAATATCAAGCCTTTGGAGATGCTGGGTGGAATTCAACATTGCACTGTTACGATTGTTCCTTTCACACAAGCATTTCAGCTTTGCAGGTGGAATGATTGAAGAAGAAGAAGAAGAAGAGTTTGGATTTGATATCCCGCCTTTCACTCCCTTTAAGGAGTCTCAAAGCGGCTAACATTCTCCTTTTCCCTTCCTCCCCCACAACAAACACTCTGTGGGGTGAGTGGGGCTGAGAGACTTCAGAGAAGTGTGACTAGCCCAAGGTCACCCAGCAGCTGCATGTGGAGGAGCGGAGACGCGAACCCGGTTCCCCAGATTAGGAGTCTACCGCTCTTAACCACTACACCACACTGGCTCTCCTTCTCCTCCTCATGTGGTCTGTGGGGGCACTTTCAATCCTCCTCAGCCAATTTTAAGAGGTGGGAGGGACATATGACAGGGTGAAATCACCAGTGCGCCATAACCATTTTGTTAGGCCACCATCCACTGATGTCCCGGAAGCCTGCTGAAACCGTCTCCAAAAAGGAGAAACGAGAACTTACTGTGGTCCACTAGAATATGGAGCATTATCAGCACTGAGGGACACACTGCTGTAGGGGCTTTATGACTCTGAGAAACCCAATTTCCCCCCATGGATTCCATCATAACTTTACACTCTCAGCCATCACCCTAAGATAGGGATGAGTAAATCTGTCAATTTCCGCTTCTTTTAGTTTCACTCCCCTCACCTCCAACCTTAAGTTTAATTTTCTATATTTCCACACCAATTCACAATTTTATTTTATTTTATTTAAATCCTGATGAAAATACCTCAGCATTTTAGTCCAAATTTACCCTAGTATACTGAAGTCTGCAGCCAATTTTGCCCAATAAATACTTCTTTTTTGCACAGCCCTTTCCCCTAATATAACACTGTTTTATATGTTATGTTCACTGATATATGCATTACAACGCAAAATTTACCCTAGCATACCCTAGTGTGTGTTTTAATACATTATTTGGCTGGCAAACTGCACTGTAAATTTCAGAGAAGTGGGGTTTTTTTAAAAAAAATGGCTGTGCTTTGATTCATGTATTGCTAGAGAAAGTGCAAATTAGTCAAGTTTATTTTAAATGCAAACCATTTTAACCGCCGCTTCCTCCAACCCCCCCCCCCCCGAGCAGAAGGAGCAGAAGAGACAAAGGGCACATGCCAGATACCAGGACTGGAAACAGTGGCGTAGCGTGGGGGTGCAGGGGGGGCCGGCCGCACCGGGTGCAACATCTGGGGGTTAGGGTTAGGGGGCGCAAATCCATGGGTTAGGGGGCGCAAATTACTTGTCTTGCCCCGGGTCCTGACAACCCACGCTACGCCACTGACTGGAAACATAGCCTGAGGCTTCCTTCTCCCCCAACCCTGTTTGGTAACAAGTGGTCTTCAGGATATCTTTCTTTTCTTTTCTTTTCTTTTCTTTTCTTTTCTTTTCTTTTCTTTTCTTTTCTTATTTCAAAAAGCAAATAAAAATAAGTGCAATATATCACTAGCTTTACAAAGTCCAACCTTCATTTTATTTAGATAAAATAAATAAATAAAAACCATTGTACTTATTAAAAATTTTGTGTGTGTGTGTGTGTGTATTTGGTAGGTTACCTAAAACAACAACAGGATATACCCATTAAATTATGTGTCACAATTAGACAGAAAGTGTGTGTGTGTGTGTGTGTATGTGTGTGTGTGTCTATGCCCCCCGAACTATAGCTTATATTACACATAAATTTATATAGGCCCAAATCCTATGTGTATTTACCTAGTTCTGAGTAGATCTGCATCACATTACACTGCTCCTTTGAGGGGGGAACCCCATGGGAGTGTTGTGGTAGACAGGAGAGAATTCCTTCAGAATCTAATAACACACTCAGTCCTGACAGGAGGACATACAACAGGCTCTCTCAACTAGCTGCAGATTAGGTGCTGTTTTTTGACCTGCACTATTAGCTCACTTCAAATCCAGGTGAGCAATAAATCTGTTTTTGAGATTATATTTGGAAGAATTGAGCTCTGGGAGACATGCATTCACAAATAACCCCAGCAAATCAGAGTGATGTAGGAGAGTGTTTTTGGTGTAAAAATAATATTTGTTATCGCTCTGAGCTCCTATCACCAGTATTTTTATCCAAAAGCATGCATATGCTGGGTGGAATTACACATTACAAAGGACACAAATGGATTTCAAACACATGCTTCCTTCATAATTCCTATATTGGGAGAATCAGTAGGTGAAAAAGATGCTTATCCATTTCCCCATCTACCAAGTAAGGACAACTAGATGGTGGGGTGGGGTGAATATGGGGGGGGGGTTGTGTGTGTGTGTGTGTGTGTGTGTGTGTGTGTTAAGCAATCCTTCCATGCACCAACATTGCTACACAAGGGTCAACAAGGAATAGAAGAATGGGTCAGTTTCAGTTTTCTCCATTTCTTGATTTTCCTGTTTTGAATTCAGTTATTCATATTTCCACATCAGTTTGCAAATTATTTTTTAAGTCCTTGTGGAAATCCACCAGCATTTTAGTGCAAAATTTTTATATACATTTTTTTTAATGAACTTTTGACTAATGCACTTGCATTCTAGATTATTTATCTAGTGGTGGTCATGTTATTGAAGCGATGTGAATGTTCTCCACCAATGAATGCAACATTGACATCCACAGCTTAAAGGACTGCCGCATCCACCCTATTCTCTTCCACATCAAGAGGGAGCCATTGCCCATGAAAAAAACTGAGTATCAGGAACAATTCTTCCCTCCATATGCCATCAGACCCATGAGTCAGTGGAGGGAACAGGAGGAACTTCAAGCTTCAACATCACCGTCCAATGATGCTACCAAGGACAAGTGAAACTATTTAGGAGTGACATCGTTTTTGCAATGAGTGCCTGAAACTCAATGGACATGGGAGGATCCCCCCCCCCTTTTCCTTTAAAACAGTTCCAGATTTGTCCTTTTTGACTGACTGCCCTCTTAATAAGCCTCTGTTTTATTATTTTCTCCTGCTTGTTGTCTTTTGCACCTGTCCCCTAGTTGAGTCTTTGGTTTGCCCAGTCTGCTGATTATCAGCCATACCCTGAAACCATAGCAATTGCAGCTCTGGCTCTAGTTTTCAACTTGGACTATAGTCTCTGGCCTTGTTCATTACCTCAGCCTCTACGTCACCTGCAGTCCTATCAGTCCATGGAACCCAACCCTTCCAGCAGTCTAAACTGGTCATCAACACATACAATGGAAGTGCAGGCCCTGAAACAAACAGCTGCCATAAACCACGGGGGTTAAAGAAACCTTTGTTGTTGTTGAATTCAGTGTTTTGTTTTTAAGGAAATTTGTGTTGTGTGTTCTGACTACCACCAAGAATTCTTGAAGTCTGAGCTTGATGATCAATACCACAAAATGAAGGGGGAAATGTAAAAGGAAAGGGGAAACAGAAATATTTCTGGTGGAAAGAAGAAAATCTATTTCCCAAGTTATTAAATAGTGTCTCTCAACAGTGGGGGCCCAACAGCCACAGCTGCAAATATTTAGCATAATATGCTAAACTGCTTCCTTGCTGTCTTGTGGGACATCTTTGGGAGAAGAAAGACTAAGGAGTAAACCCTATGCAAATCCAGAGTGAAGTCCTTAAGACGGTTGGATGACATCTTGTACACCTCCTGCAGCCAAGCTGCGGCAAATGTATTGCTTTCCTTTTCTTTGGAAGACATCAGCAAGACCGGGATGGGGGGTGGGGCTCATGTTATCTGAGGAGCTCAGTAAACACTGCCCAGGCTTGCGCACCGTGGAAGGTCACTTTGGTGCTGCAAACACAGCAAAAACAACATGGCAGCAGTTGCAAGTTACCAGTTTCTGCAGCCACAGCAGGCGCTGTGACTCTCCATTGGTTTGACTTCACCCTTGGAGGTGCACACCATTGTCTCTTGAGACAGACAGATGCCAACCATGCAATGATAAATTTCAATATACCATTATAAATAGGATTTATTATACTTTACAGATCAGAGAGCCAAATGAACATTTCCTTTCAAAAGAGCCAGATAGCAAACATGTGAAGGGAACTTGAGGTAAATGTCCTTGTTGACAATCTACAGTTTGACAGGTGAGAAAGTAGGATCACATTGCAAGCCTGTTTAAAGTACAGTTACATCAGATATACAGTAGCATGTGAGATTTCCAGTTTTGCAGCCTACTTAATGGATCCTCAATAGCTTTTAAAATTTCAATTAAATGTTAAGCATACTGTGTTGTAGTGTTGTTGTTTTATGCAGGCATACATAAAGTCCATCACCCGCATCCAGTGCTATGTTTACGTGGGAACTCAAATATCCACCATGGATTGCCAGTTTATTTCCCTGGAGCAGCTAGTGAGAACCTTTGGATCTCCAGATGCTGCCAAACTACAACTCCCATCAGTGACAGGTATGATGGAAGTTGTACTTCAGCAATATCAGGAGAGCCAAAACTTTCTCACCCTTGCTCTGGAGAATCAGAACCAGGGGAAGCACCTTTACATGGGCTCAATCCTGCCAAAGATGGAGACTTTTAATACCCATTGATTTTGCTAGAAGAGAATTATCCAAGAAAACGAAAAACACCACTTAGTAAATATGTCTTAGGGTGGCAAATTATCTCAAAATAAAGCCATGCAGACTGTGTCAGAATAAATATACTCATTTGTGTGTGGGTTGTTGCTTTTTGTCCTTCTTTGCTTGAAAAGTCACATGGAACTTTGTAAAAGCCAAGTGAAACTTAGTATTATTATTAATGAAATTTATATACCACCCTATACCTGGAGGTCTCAGGGCAGTTCACATTGTTTACCACTGTGCAGATAACAGGACCCAAGAAAGAGTAAGAACAGGTCTACTGGTGTGTAAATTCTGAAATGAAAAGTGACTGTGGAACTAGATCTATACACTCTTGGAGGAAATTGATTTTATAGTTCCATTTCAGTTGGGGTTTAAGCCTGGTTTTGGCACAGAAACTGTGTTGGTCGCCCTGTCTGATGACCTCTGTAGGGAGAGAGACAAGGGAAATGTTAACTGACCTCAACCTCTCAGACGGTTTTGATACCATCAACCATAGTACCCCTCTGGAGTGGCTGTTCTGAGTTAGAGGTGGGTAGCACCACTTTGTGGTGGTTCTGGTACTACTCGGATGGTTGTTTCCAGAGGGTGATGCTTGGGGAGTGTTCTTCAGCCCCATAGAGCTTTCAATGTGGGATTTTATCACCTATGCTGTTTAACAACTACATGAAACAGCTGAGTGAGGTCAGCCGGAGGTTTGGTGTACATTGTCAATAATATGCTGATGAAACACAGCTTTTCTTCTCCTTTACATCTGCAGGTGTGGCAGTGGATATGCTGGGCGTTGTCTTGCCTCTGTAATGGACTGAATGAGAACCAACAAATGGAGCTCAACCCAGAGAAGACTGAAACACTGTTAGTGGGTGGGTCCCTAGACTTAATCAATGGGATTTGCCCTGCTCTCGATGGGGTTACATTCCCTCTGAAAGAGCAGGTATATAGCTTGGGTGGGGGGACTTCTGAGTCCTTTGCTGTTAGCTTGAGGCTTAGGTGGCCTTGATGGCACAGAATGCCTTCCATCAGTTTTAGCTGGTAGCCCAGCTTGACTGTACTGACAGTCAATTGATTTCTGGGCCTGATTCGAAGTGCTGGTTTTGACCTATAAAGCCTTACAAACAGCTCTCCCCATATGAACAACGCAAACCCTGTGATCATCATTTGAAGCCCCTTGGGTGCTTCCTCTACAAGAGACCTGGAGAGCAGCAACATGAGAATGGGCCTTTTCTGTAGTGGCTCCTCATCTGCTGAATGCACTCCACAGCAACGTCTGCCAGGCACCTTCATTACATAATTTTAGGCACCACCTGAAAGCATTTCTCTATACTCAGGACTTTGGCTGATCAAATATTCTATGGCCTTTTAAATGAGATTTTGGGAGGGGAGTTATTGGTGTGTTTTTGTTTCATTATGCATTTTATGATCTTATTTTGTATTTTCATGCTGCGAACCTTCCAAGGCTCTTTGGATGTTGGGCCGTAAACAAATTTATTTATTTATTTAGTTTTAAATTCAACTCTGAATATATGAAAGGAAGAGTACATGTGTAACATTTACTTTTTAAAATCAATGTGTGTTAAGAGTGCTTAACTTTGGCAGGATTACTGCACTCAACATGTTGTAGAAAGAAATGTGACTGAGAGTAGCACTCAGCTTTTGCTGTGCATTGACTTGTCCAAAAAATCAATGTGGGCTCCAGGCAAATATAAAAGATTTAAATAATTATGGAGCTTATGCATTTCTTTTTTTCAAGAGACACGTGTTTAAAATGTGGAAGCACATGGCACTTCTACATTTGCTTTTCTTGTGCAAAAGTGCTTCCCGTGGTTGTTGATCTAGGCGCACAATTAATATGTGATTGGGACAGATACCTCTTCCCCCTTCCCCTGCCATCTAGCTATCCAATTTTATATTAGCATTCATACAACGACAAAAAAAATCCAGGTTTTTTTTTTTCCTTTTTACTCCTTCCCCCCTTTTTAAAAGCACTGAGTGCAATCCAGTAGGAATATTGTTCAAAACATTTGAAGATAATAGAACCATTTCTGTGCTCTTGTAGAATCCTACTTTTCAGTGGGATATCCACAGTCAAAGTTCTAGGTGGACTGTGCTCAATGAATCCTGCACCAATCCAAACACTGTTACATGAAGTGTACATTCTTTTACATTATTGCCCAAGGATGATACAATGCAACACATTAATGCAACACATTAATGCAAACTGTGATAGGCATAGTACACATTTTAAACATGTAATAAGCAACAACCAAAAAATGAAAATGTTACATCTTATGCTAACCAAAGATAAATTCAGTGATCTTGCCAAATTGCCTAAAAAGGCAGCCATTTTAATGCTAGGCAGCAGTATTATTATTTATTTGTACTAGTGGTAGTTAAGGTTTTGATTTATTTATTTTTTTAAATCACACTAAATGCAAGACCTTTTGCTTAAATATTGGGGAAGGGCGTGCCATCTAAATTGTGCCTAAGTAGGTACTCTTAAAAATGCTAGCCAGCATAATATAAAATAAGCTTTCATCGAAAAGCTTAACAGTTAGAATAATTAAAAAAAGAATGAGAGAGGCTGGCTACAAGTGTATACTATACATATATCTATACGGAATTGCAAGTACGAGGTACACCCTCTCTTGGGTCCAGTTCATACAACATGCAGCACAATCCTATGCATGTTTACTCAGATGTAAGTCCTATTGAAATCAATGGGACTTACTTCCCATTCCACATGTTTAGGCTTGGAGGCCTAGTGGACCTATGATAGAGGAGCAGATATACAACTCTCCCCCACCCCATGGATGCAACATGTGGAGGTGGGTTTTCCATGTACAGCAAGGGTACCCATTGTGGTGGACTATAACTCCCATCATCCTTGACCATTGATGCTACTGGCTGGAGCTGATGGGAATTGGAGTCCAGCAATATTTGGAGGTCCCCATGTTTCCTACCCCTGCTGCACATGGAACCGTCCGTCACATTCTCCATGATGTGTGTCATGGAGAAAATGCATTAGCAGCTGACTTTCCACCATGCTGAGGATTGATAGCCTGTTAAGCCAGTGGAAAGAGCCATTTGGCATTTTAAGATCGACAAAGCACTGTAAAATGCACATATCTGGCTATCCTGCATAGCGGAAAAAAGTATTTCTTACAACAACCCCCCTCCCCCCCACCCAAGAAAATAAAAAATAAACCAACAATAATTTCTCATTCTGGAGCATATGAGACAAAGCATTTTACCAAGAAATGCAGGGAGTATAGATAACTTTACTTTGTCTTTCTTTCTTTTTTTGGATGTATATGCCTAAAAGTTATTGCTCCTTTATCATCATGTATATGGGAGAGAAGGCATAAGGTGGGATTGGGGAACCTGTGGCTATTCGCTGTCGCTGGACTATGCAACCCACCATCCCTAACCACTGGGCATGCTGGGTGGGGCTGATGGGAGTTGCAGTCCAGCAACACCTGGAAAGGAACAGGTTCCCCATCCCTGCTATAAGGGAGGGGAGCATGGACAACATATATCCTTAGCATAAATAAGTTAAGGGCATTAGTCCATTAAGGACAAAGTGGCTATCAGCAACATAAGAGAATAAAAAGATTTATCTTATATAGTTACCACCATTCACACCCAGTGATGGTTAATATCACTTATTTTGCCTTAGGGAAAAACCCTACATTATCGAACACTTATAGCACAATGTTCTCAAGTCTCTCTTTGTCTTTCTTTTCTTTCCTTTTCTGTCTTAGCGTTCTTGCCCTGAATACCTTTCAGTAGGGCAGCTTGAACAGTTCACCGCCACTTCGAAAACCCCTCTGGAGATCAGACGATAAAATTCTTCAGCAATCAGGGAGAGAGGACAAAGGGCTTTCTCGTGCTATTCCCATATTTCCATGTTTGCTGGCTTAACATCATTGTGTATACGACTTCAGTACTTAACAGCTGATGCGAAGACGTTCAGAGCTGGCAAACAGAGAAACAGCATGAGAAAAGCCCCTGCCTTCATCATCACATCTCCAACCCTACCTTAAAAGTTGGCTTGGCAGCTATCAACTAGCTTAATACTGTCATGGGGATGGGGAGGGGCTTGGGGAGATTTTACTGTTTTTAGATTTAGATAGGCAATTCAGATTTAAAGCATTCATATGGGAGATGCAGGCTTGGGGAACCTGTGCCCCCCACTCAGATGTGGTTGGGCACCAATTCCTATCAGTCCCTCCCAGCGTGGTCAATAGTAAGGAATTATGGGAGTTGTGTTCCTATAATATCAGGATGACAACCGATTTCCCATCCCTGATTTACAGGATGCTTGCTGTTCGGGTTTATCTGGATATAACAGCTATCCCTCCAAGCTGCCCTACTAAGAGACATATCAGGATCTATATAAAGGATAGATTTGCTAAGTAGCCAGCATGGTGCTCTCTAGATGTTGCTGAATTCCAGACCTCAGCCCCAGTCAGTGTGGGCAGCTGTCAGGAATGGTGAAAGATGCATTTCAATATCAAGGGAGCAACACATTAGCCAATGCCTGCAAGGGGTCATTCCCTGGAGACTTTAGTTATATATTCTGTGAAGGTGGAAGGGGTGGGGAAGGGGTGCTAACTAAGCATTGCATTAAAGGACTCTTGACACATTCATCAAACTACAATTCCCAGGATTCTTTGGGGAAAGACATGACTAGCAAATGGCTTTAAATCAACATAAGATCATAGTACATACATGCCCTTAGTGGAAATACATTACTTATTACAATGCAACTCTTCTGCCAAAATATGTGGTACAGCAGGCTTCAGGCCTTGTAAATGTATATAATTATAAAATGTCATGCACTCAAGGGACTCACTGCAACATATTTTAACCCCCCATTTTGTTAGAATTTTCTGAAATTGAGGAAGGTCTGTACAAATAAAAACAGAGGACATCCACGTCCCTCCCTCCTACCCACAAACCGTGCATTGTCATCGTGTTTAAGAACTTGTTTTTAGATTCCTGATATCAAGATAGCATATGTTCAAAATATTGTGAGAAAATAATATTGGGAAAGATGGAATATGGGAAGAAAGAAAACTGAAACAAAGCAGAGCAATTAACATAAAATATCCTAACTAAATCGTCATGATCTCACTGTAAAGTGCAATAGTAAAGAATGGTCAAAAGTATGCATGAAAGCAGGGCTGGAGAAAATCAATGCAGAGTAATGGCAAAGGAGTCAAACACACAAAGGTCCTGTTCCTACAGCAAGCATAGTTAAATTTTCCAAAGTGCATCAGTGCAAAAATGCTAACTTTCGGACCCAGTTTGCATATGTAAAATTGGCTGGCTTGATTTTCAGTGCAACCCATGCCATATAAGAATGGATACAGCCTGCTGGAATGCCAACAAACCAAACTGGGGAACTCAAGCAGCAGTTCTGCATGTGCAAATTCAGCTTTACCTGAAATGGTAAATGAATTGATACCAAAGGCACACACACTTAGTGGTCGCATATGTTAAGAGGTGCAGAACAGAAAAAGTGAACTCTCAACTTTAAAATGTTTTTCAACTTGCACTGAGTCACCCTGAGTACTGTAGTTATGTAGGAAGGGTGTGGCACAAACACTCGTAAATAAACCTTAGATATTTTTCTTCCTCTTTTTACTAATTTGCTTGGATTTAATGCAAGAAAAAGTAAGTGGCAACTTCAGAGGAGGGCCAGGCTCAGAACTGCATTCAGCTTAGATGCAGACAATCTATCCTAGATAGTGCCGGGACAACATCAGACCCTCCAACATTCCTCAGATGAAAATGGGGACACTTCTCACACACCCCCAACTGAACCTCCTTGACCTCCATTCCCCCCCCCCAAAGCATTTCCTATTGGAAGAAGGGTAAGCCCCATCACCACCACACCAGTGGGACACAGCACACGTGTCGGAAAGGCTTTCACAATTCTGGCACTGTCCCTGGAAAATAAGGACATTTGGAGGGTATGCCACACTAGTCTCTGGATAAGGTAGATTTACTCATCATTAAGCTGCCACAAACTCCTCAGGTTGAGGGAGGATGGAAGAAGTGTGCTAGTATATCTCTGAGTACCTGCAGCAGCTATTGGTTGCCCTGCCTCAGTAATGGATTGGACGAGAGCTAAAGAACTAAAGCTCAATCTAGATAAGACTGAGACACTGCTGGTGGGTGGTTACCTAGCATGGATGGCTGGGAGACTGTTTGTTCTTGATGAGGTTACATGCCTGAATCTGGTCCACAATCACCTGTTCAAGAACCTTGCCCATGAAGGGGAGATTAGCAACTTGTTGGTAGTTACTTAGATTTTCTTAATCAAGGGAGCGTTTCTTGAGGTTTTATCTTTAAGTATGCAGAGACAACGCCCTCTCACAAGGATGCATTAATCACTACCCTGATCCAGCCAGCTGCCCCCCCCACTATTTTTAATCAGTCAAGAGGGACAAGGGTCCAGAGCACCTTGTCCATATCCACAACTGATCCAAGCATCTTGTCCATATTCTCGAGCCTTACTAACTGAAACTTGTCCAACACAACAGGACTAGAAAGTGCTCTGGACACCCCTTGAGAGTAATCCGCTGTAGCCACAGAATTAAGATCCTAGTGGATGCAAGCAATTTGGTCTTCAAAATGCTTTGCAAACACAGCGAGAAGCTACCATTAATCCCACCACCACTGATCCCACCACCTCCTTTAGGCCAGAATGTAAACGATGCTGCACTACCCAGAACAGAGTGAGGATGCAATGGAGTGAGGATGCAAAGGAGGCAGCAAAGTATGCCTTCCTTGCTGCCTTCACTGCCATTAGGTAGGCTCCATGAAGAGCTCTCATCATTGTTCATTTGCATTCCACCAGATCTTTCCTCTACTCACATTCAAGCCATCTCCCAGCTCATTTCCTCATTCTAAGCTCTGGGGTATAACACAAGCCCCCCCCCCATGGGAGAGGGTGATCGGGGTGTCCATGTCAATGACCTGGGCCATTCAGATGTTCCAGAGGTAAGCCAGTGCTTTGGTAGGAGTGTCAGTCATATCAGGCAGGAAATCCCCCAGAGACATTTGGAAACCCATTGGATCCATCAGTCTCTAATGACAGACTGTCCTCATATGTCCCCTACCCTTGCAGAGGGGGAAAAGTGCTGAAAGCCTAAATCTCAACAGGAAGTGATCTGACCATGACAAGGGACTGGTGTCAATATTTGCAAATCACACGCTTCCTGTGCAACTGAGAAAACAAGCTCCATAGTGTAGCCTGTCATATGCATTGGGCCACTAATATGTTGGGACAGCCCATAGTCATCATGGCAGCCCAAAGACCTGAGCCACCCCAACACCAGTCACGTTGGCAGTGGATGTTGAAGTCCCCCAGAACCAGCAGTCTTTGAGTCCTCAATACAGTCGTACATTGGAAGTTGAACGAAATCCGTTCTGAAAGTCCGTTCAACTTCAAAACATTCAAAAACCAAATTGTGGCTTCTGATTGGCTGCAGGAAGCCCCTGAAGCCAATCACAAGCTACAGAAGCCTCATCGGATGTTCAGGTTCCAAAAGAACATTTGCAAACAATAACAATCACTTCTGTGTTTGTGGCGTTCGTGAGCCAAAACGTCCGAGTTCCCGGAGATTCAACAACCAAGGTACTGCCTCTGAGACCATCTCTGTCAACTCATGCAGGGAGACTGCTGAGGAGCGGAGTGAGTGACAAGTCAGCAGAATCCCTAATTTGTCCCAGTTTCCCAGTGCCAGGAACTCTGTCCCACAGCTGGACAGAGAGCCTGGAGAGAGGGAGAATCTCTATAAACCAAAGAAACTCCCTCTCTCCAACTGTCATGGATTGGTTGGCCACAGAGGAATGGTGGGAGGAACCAGCTGGGGAACCACCAAGGGAAGAAGGCTTAGAGTCTAGAGAGTGCTGGTGGGACAATGATGAGTGGTCAAAGGGAAAAGAGGGAGAAGACTGGGATGAGGAGGTGTCAGAAGCTAAAGAGGTAACAGGGCTTAGTGAGCTGGGAGAGTCCGTGGCAGAGAGTGGTCAAGAATCAGAGGCAGAAGTTGAAGCAGGGGAGAAAGGAAGCCAAGAGACAGAGATGAGTCTGGTTGGCAAAGAGTCATTGGTATATCAGCCTCATCCTGTTACAAGCCCCTCTCCCCTCTGGTCTGCCAGAACCAGAAGAAGCATGGATGAGAGGCTGGTTGTATGCAGGTGCAGTCTCCAATTGCTTGAAAAAGGCTCTGGGTGTCAGGGACTTAGATGGCTTGAAGAGGTGGGGACTTTCAGTCTTGGCAACTGATTCATGGGGCCAGACCTACCAGGGATGAGCTGCTCTGCTCATTAAGCCTGAAACTTGACAAAGTATGTGAAGATTGTGTTTTTGCTAATAAAGAGTTAACACCAATTGTGAATGGTGTGATTTACTGATGGCACACTCCTGTGACACTGACCCTCAAGACTGCCCTGATGCTGCACCAAGTACCGAGCTGGGCAGAAGAGGTAGGGTCACCTCTAGCATGCTCATTCACCCAGGTCTCAGTTATACAGGCTGAATCAGCCTCCTTGTTCATAATCAGATCAGAGAGGTCTTCCTCAGTCCTGGCATTCAGCAAAAGCAGCTGTAGAAGGGAGGACTGGCTAATAGCACAACCACAAGTTGGAGGAGGGGCTGGCACACAGCAGGCACCAACTGCCTGTGCCATGTCTCCCTTACACATCTTTCCCCCAGTATCTCCTCCTGCTCTGGACCACTGTGACCCCCCCCCCCAGCTTTCTCCTGCTCCTCTCTTCCTAGACACATCCTACATCCTTTTATTTAAAACAAAAACAAACCCAAAATTTAAAACCGACAGATCAAAAGCCATTTAGAAACAAGAGGACCCCCTTAGACGCTGCCCCAACCCATGAGTTTGTTCCAGCTTTTTGTAGCTGGATTACATCTGGGTCCTGCCCTCCCAGATCAGATAAAAAAAACCCTCCCAAGCAGGGAGCAGGTCCTCATAATAAAATAATCCTGAAACTGATAACCAGTGGGGGTTAATACACATTTGGATGAGTAGGCAGGGAAGTAAGAAAGTATACTCTTCAGCCCTGTATTCATTACACCTCAAAATGCCGTGAATCCCTTTTCTATACTGCTACTATGTTCAGTCTGAATGGTTGAGTTGGATCCGACTAAGGACCGCTTACCCCCGGTGTGCAGCGATAGCAGCCTCCTATGGACCATGGTTGCACTAGGAGCAGGGGGGAGAGTGCTGGTTTCCTGTGCAGTTGAGTGGGGGACAACATTTCTTCCCCAATGGTCACACGGGCTTCTGGTCCTCCATCCAGGCAATCACAGGAGGCCCAAGAGGCGCAAGGGTTCAGAGTGAACCTGGGTAAAGCCAGAATGCACCTCCTGCCCTGGGTCTAGTTGGTGGTTAACTTCCCCACCCTCCCTCCCTTCATGTCTTGCCATGGTTCTGTTTGAGCATTAGTGAGCAGAAAGCAATTAGGACCTTGCTATGGAAGCACTGGGTCACCATATTTGGGGCCAGGGAGGAATTTGTCCTCCAGGCAAATTGGACCAGCTGAGAGATTTTGCCTTCTTCGTAGCAACTGCCACAACATGGGTGGGTAAGGCATTTGGTTAAGGTGGGTTGGGAGGTGAGCAGGACTCTCACCTCACGCTCCATTGGATGTGGGTACTTCATTAAAGGGCCAAAGGGAGGTACTTTCATCCTGATGCCCAGACAGCGGTTGATTTCCCAGGATACTCTCCCCAAATGGTGATCTCAGAAGACACCCTGCTTTGATGAATGTCACAGGGTGATCCTTAAACTGAGATTAGCTCTGACTGAGAATCAAACAGCAGTTATGCTGGGTGATTCCCGGTACACACCAATGCCTACTCCAAAACCTGCTTACATCTGTAATCAATAATGTTGTAGCCTATTTTATTCCAAAGTGATGGCTGCTGCTGCTGCTGCTTCTTGTTCTTCTTCTTCTTCTTCTCTCCTCCCTGGTTAGCCCCCACACAATAGCAGCCTTGCTGCACCCAGTCCTTTAATCTATATACCGTATTTTCCACCCCATAGGATGCACCGCCCTATAGGGCACACCTAGGTTTTTTTTGGGGGGGGATAAAGTGAAAAAAATTATTTTCCCCCCAGGCATGGGGATGGCGCAGGGGAAGCCTGAGCTTCCCCAGACCCCAGACCCCAGAACAGCCAGCTATCCGCAAGCCTAGGGAGCCGCGCCAGTCTCCCCAGGCTTGCGGACAGCTGCGTGAAGCCTGGGTGCACTCTGCAGCACGCCCGAGGTTTCAGAATGCAGGCAGCTCTGCACAACCTTTGGGAGCCCGGCGCGGCTTCCCGCCGGGCTCCCGAGGGTTGCGCAGAGCTGCGCGGAGCCCGGGAGAGCAGGCAGCTCTGCACAACCCTCTGGAGCCTGGCACGGCTTGGCGCTGGGCTCCCAAGGGTTGCGCAGAGCTTCCTGAAGCTTGGAGAGCGAGGGTGGTCGATGCGCACCAACCCCTCTCGCTCTCCAGGCTTCAGCGAAAGCCTGTATTCGCCCCATAGGACACACACACATTCCCCCTTCATTTTTGGAGGGGGAAAAGTGTGTCCTATAGGGCGAAAAATACGGTATCTGGATTAAGGGAAATGATTCCAGGGCTGAATATAACCTTTGTTTCCGTTTCCCACATTTGTCATACAATAGTTGCAATTGTTAGTAATGTCTTAAAAGTAGAATGTCAAGTTTACTTTTAATAGCTTGGGAGTGGAAGGGATAGAGAAAGAGGAAATGGAAATAATCTCTAAGTTCAATCATTTAAATCACCTTCTTCCAACCTGGTTGCATCCAGACATTTTGTGCTCCAGCTTCCACCAGCCCTAGCCAGCATGGCCAAGAATTAGGAATTATGGGTGCTAGAGCAATAGCACTCATAGGGCACCCAGTTAGGGAAGCAGCAACTCTCCATGGTCACAGGCAATAGGACTTTCCTATGGTTAACTCTCTGGTCATTCAGCATAGCTTGGAGAAACCTCAGGACAGATGGTGTGAGAAGTCATTCCTTTCTCCTTCCTGAGCCCTGTACCAACCCAGGTGAGGTCTGAACATCACTACTGGGCTCTTGTTCCAGAATGCCTAGTGCCTAAAACAACATAACTCCTCTTGGGATGAGGACAAGTTTGCAGAAGGTCCATAGCTAGATGGTAGAGCATCTGTTTTGCATGAAGATACACCCAGGTCTAATCCCCAGTATGTCCAGGTAGGGCTGAAGTCTTCCCTGCCTGAAATCCTGTGGATTATACTGACCTAGATGGACCACTGGTCTGACTCTGCATAAGGCAGCTTCCTACATTCCACATCATTTCATTGCATGTGCCACTTGTTCTGTTTGGAAACCGTCCAATATTCACATTCCCTTCATATATTTTCTGAGCCGTGATTGAATCTCACTCTGATTTGAATAAGCCCAAAGTTTCCTTTAGTGATTAAATATAACCAACCTGAGTCAGCAGGACAGCACTCAAAAATATTTCCATTCACAGACGCTGAGCATTTTTTTAAAAAAAGAAATTCGACTTAAAATAACAGTTCACTAAGCATCTCTCTGTGTCTTATATCACAGAAATTGTAACTACTGCTGAAGCTGTCTTTTAGGCATTAGAAAAAGATGAAGCCTTCCTTCAATCAACACCCATAAAAAGGTGTAGAAAAGTTTTAGGGAGGCGGGTATTTTAAGTTCCTTCCCCCTTAACTATGCTGTCAATTGCCCAAGAAGAAGCAAATGAAATTCAAAGACCCCATTCTCAACTGAGACAAGTCATTACAACACAACCGAAGTAATGGTCAATGGAGGGAAATGGGCAGCACACCTTTGCTGCTGCAACACTTCTTTTTTAAGAGAGTCTTTTTGTTTGATAAGCTCCTTGAAAGCCAGACAAGCACTCACTGCAACAGTAAGCATATCCAGAGGTAGATTTAGGGCAACGTTGCACTGGGCAATGAGCTGCAGGGCATTGCAAGTACGATTGTGCACAACAGAAGGTGAGAGGCGGAGGAGCGTGCTGAAATTCCAAACACCAAACTCCATCCCAGCGTATGCTGCTAGTATTACTGCTAATACTGAAGTTTTAAATTATTATTACTTTTAATGGAAACAATGCAGCTTTTTAGAATCACCATTTAGAGGTGTGCTTCTCATGCACTCTCTTTATTAACTTAAAAAGCTAAACACTGTGTAGTTGCACTCTGCCCAACCCCTTCTAACACATAAGCCTGGACTGCGCTTTAGCCAGTGACATGGGAGACTAAATTTACAGTGTAGTGTCTGTAAAAGCTGGGCAGCATTTGTAATGCCTCTGATATTATCTTTTCCTCCCCCTTTAACTTCAGGGCTGTTTCATGCTGTCAGTTGTGTCAGGTGCCCAGCTTTTAGGAACCAAGACAGCAGTGTATATTCCTAGCCTGGAAAAAGGCACTCAGTCCATTAAGGGGAGTTGAGGGGGGCAGCCTGCTTTCTTCTTCTTTTTTTGCTGAGAGACCTTGAGGTACGGCTCCAACCAAGGAAGTCTGCAATTCCAGACTCCATTAACATTAAGAACCACTTATCAGATCCTGCAAAGCTTTATTGCTTTCCACCTGGCCTAGATTGCTTAGATTCCCAAGCAAAGGAGGCTAGCGAGGACAGGCCCATAACCTCTCTTTTGTTCTGCAGATCTAAGCTACTGCTATCCTCTATGCAAAGCGAGAAGTGCCACACTGCCATCTGCAGACAGGAATTACCTTCTAAATATGCTCATTCAGCAATCAAAATTTCCTGATAGCCAAGAGTCACTTCATTCTCATTTTCTTCCATTTAGTATTGATGGATCACAAACTGTTTACTTCTCAGTGCTTCAGCCGAGCATGAATGCTTAAGGTTTATATATTTATATATAAAGATTTAAAAGGCACAGCGAAATAAAAAGGAAGAAAAAGATAAAGCAAAAGGAAAGGAGAGAAGCAGAGAGAAAGGTGTAAGTGAGCAACTTGGCATTACCTGTCTGTTGTGGATGGAGCCTGGAGTCTTGAAACCTCCTTGACAGCTGCATTCAGAGACACTGTAAGGGTCTGAGCTGCTGGAGGAGCACTTAGAGAGTGAATCGCAGCCCACCACGAAGGTGTTATCCAGAGGCAGTTCCTGAATGACATGGTGCTTCTTCGGTGGCACTGGAGTCTCGGGTTTTATTTGGAAAGTGGGCTGTGGCGAGGCAGACTTGTAGTGCTTTGCTAAATCTGGGCTGTCAGGCTTAAAGGTTGTTGGTGTGGTGGCCCAGTTATATTTTCCCATAGTCTGTTCTTCCAGCTCCACGGGAATGTCCAGAGTGCCATTGATATGTTCATGGCCAGGATCATCAGGCTTAGATTCTTCGATGGTCACAAAGTTGAGAAGAAGGCTTTTGGGAGAGCGCTTCTTCTTCTTCTTCTTCTTCTTGATCTGACGGTTTTCTTGGTTTGGAGAAACCCACTCACCACTCTGCTTGCTTTTCTGGACAACCTTGTGCCTGGGTGTTTGACGACATCGCACCAGGGCAGTCACAAAGATGACCAGTATTACTG
Organism: Podarcis liolepis; assembly: GCF_965112155.1. Taxonomy (NCBI): domain Eukaryota; kingdom Metazoa; phylum Chordata; class Lepidosauria; order Squamata; family Lacertidae; genus Podarcis; species Podarcis liolepis. The sequence goes on along the minus strand of NC_139570.1, from coordinate 13,945,929 downwards.
TCATGGTACCAGCAATGATAGCAATTATGATCTTGACATAGTCGTTCGTCTGTGGAGTTATCTCACCATCCCCAACGTTTTGGCCAACTGGAGTTTCCATGTTTCGGCGCACTAACTCTTGGACATAGGATCCATTGGTGACAGTTTCATTCACAAATAAATGCACCAGTGCTATAGTATATAGTGACTCAGGCTGTCCTAAATCATTGACTTTGATAACCAGCCTGTGTAACCCATGATCTGCCGATATGACCTTCTCTTTCAAAGTAACATTGCCCGTTAACTGGTCAATCATAAACAATCCCCGTGAATTCCCACCAATAATGCTATAGCGAAGCTCTGCATTCATCCCTGTATCATTGTCAATGGCAAACACCTTTGTGACTACAGAGCCCGGGCTGGTGGTTATTGGAACCAAGTCATACGAGTAGTTAGATGAAGGCATGACAAAAACAGGCCTGTTGTCATTCACATCAACCACATTGATGGTCACTTTGGCAGTTGATGAGCGTTGCAGCCTCCCTCCATCCACAGCCTTCACCTGAAAGGTATAAGAACCTTGCTGCTCCCTGTCAAAGGTAATATTAGGCCGTATAACTCCAGTGAGGGGATCAATAATGAAATTATCTTTGCCATTCAATATAGACAAGGTCACGGCTGCGTTCTCTCCAGAGTCTGCGTCTGTCACAGTGATCAGCCCAACAGTGCCATACATGGGTAGGTTTTCTGGTACATAGAAATTATACTCATTATGGGTGAAGGCAGGGCTGTTGTCGTTCTGGTCCAAGACTGAAACTGTCACAGTAGCATTGGTCTGTAAGGGTGGCATCCCATTATCTTTCGCCAGCACAGTGAATGAGTATCTGTCCTGTTTTTCCCTGTCCAGCTTTCTCACTGCTGTCAGAATGCCTGTACGGCGGTCCAGGTTGAAGATGGGTGGTGCATCCAAGCCCAGCATGTAGCTGATTTCAGCATTGCGCCCACTATCTGCATCTGTAGCACTAATCTTGGTCAGCTGGGTGCCAGGAGCATTATTCTCAGGGATAGACAGTCCAATGACAGGCTGCGTGAACACTGGTGCATTGTCATTCTCATCCTTGATTTTGATGAGCAACATTGCAGACTGGTTCAAAGGTGGTTTCCCCGAATCAGAAGCCACTATTTTAATGGCATATTCCCGGGTGGCCTCGTAGTCGAGGAATGTGGCTGTCTCCAGCAGAAACTGATTATCAAACACAGGCTTTAACCTGAATGGCACATCGTGGTCAGTGTAGCAGGTAACTTTGCCGTTAAGCTCAGAATCCTTATCCATTACAGTAATCAGGGCAATTTTAGTATTGAGTGGTGCTTTCTCTGACAAAAGCACAGTCCCATTCACCGGGTTGATAATGTACCTTGTGTCTATTGATGGGATGTTATCATTAATGTCTGTGACATTCACTGTCACTGTTGCTCTTGAAGGTGTTGAACTGCCATCGCTTGCTAAGACTGTTAACTTGTGTACTGGAGATTCCTCCCGGTCCAGTGGTTCCTTGATGGTGATGAGACCTGTGGTGTTATCAATGGCAAACAGCCTTTTGGCCAAGGTGGTGATTTGGCTGCTGAAATAGAAGTGGATCTGGGCATTTGAGCCCAGATCGGCATCAGTAGCATGAAGCTGAGAGACAGAGGTGCCTACAGGGGCACTTTCAGGAACACTGACTTCAATATCATTCTCCTTGAACACTGGGCGGTTGTCATTCACATCAGTGACTGTTACTTGGAGAATAGCAGTGCTGGATCGTGGAGGGTTGCCGCCATCTTCCACTTTAATTTTCATCACATAGGTATCCTTCTGCTCCCTGTCAAGGACCTGCTGTACTATCAACTGGGGCCACTTGTCCCCCTCCGGCGTCTCAATTATATCAAGTCCAAATACATTTTGACCCTAGAAGCCAGGGAAAAAAAAGATACAGAGGGGTACATTATTACATAGATCTGCTATTAGTTGGACATACCTGAACAATATTAATGTGCATCCATCAGTTTATGGCTCTTCTAGTCCTTAATGTGAAATACTTTGATGCTTTGCTATGTCAACAAATGAACAGTACAATTCTAAACATATATTTATTTATTTATTTATTTATAAAATATGTGTATACCACAATTTCAGAGTTGTGAAAAAACCAGAGTTGTTGACATCAATTATAATACAATCAGAATCACACAAGAAATAAAATAGATTACCAGCTGAGTATTGCAAAAATGCTTCTCTTAATCATTTGCATAACTCCGCAGCAAAGAAAAGTTTTCAGCAAATGTTTAGAATAGAAGGTGCTTGCTGAATGTCAGTTGTAAGAGCATTCTCCAAGAGAGGGCCAATAACAATAAAGGCTCAGTTTTGTCTTGATGTCAAATGAGCCTTACCAACTCAATATATTGACTTCTGAGTAAAAAAAATCACTGAAATCCTATGAAGAAAATCTGGTTAGGGTTTGCTATAAAGCACAACAACACTTTTATGCCATGTTGAGTTAAACCAGTGACTGGCTATTAGGTTTAGGTATCCATGATTATCCCATCAGACAAACTGCTTACATGATGAATGTATATTCAGTCATGAGTCACAAGTGGGCCTGAGGTTGTGTGCTCATCCTGCTTTGAACTGGCATGGTGATTCAACAGAGAATAAAGTTCAAGAGAATCTCCACCTTCCAACATGCTTAATAGCCTGACATTCATCGTGGCATTTCTGATGTTGAAAGTTTGCAGAGACTGGCAATCTGGTTTGTTGACAGTGACTGAGGAACATCATCATCATCATCAACAACAACATCCGTATCATAGTTAATGGTAAACAGCCAACAGAATGCATGGGCTAAGACATATTTATGCAATAAGTGATTGTGCACATAATCTAGACCAGCCTCACCCAACCTGGTGCCCTACAGATGTTTTGGACTACAATTCCCATCAGCCTATGTTGGTATGGCCAACAGTCAGGGATGATTGTAACCCACCAGGTTGGGGAGGGCTGATCTAGACCAGTGGTCTTCACCTGGCGGGTCACAGCCTGATCTAAGGTGGGTCTCAACAGGAACACTACCACCATGCAAATATAGAGTGAAAGATTTAAGAAATGAATCCGCAAATACATGCTTGTGTTAAAACTAGGTCATGGGTCCAAAAAGGCTGAAGATACCTGATCTGGAAAATCCTGAATTGTGTCACATTCCCTCTTTTAAGTTGCAATTGGCCAACAGGGCTGCATCAATCGAAGTCAAGAAGGAAACCTGGCTCTAAAACATTTGGGGGTAATATCTTTTGTCTATATTTAGTTAAATACAGAACAATGTACCTTCCTTGTGCATTTCTACCACTTGCCCCTCAGTATTTGGAGAAGTGTGTCTTCTGTTCACAGCTTAAATGTTTAATGCAGTAAATTCCTGATTGCTCATGATGCTACATAGAGTGTAGCACAGATCTAAGTATTGTAGCAGGTGAACAGAAATTATAAAAGAGGAATTTATTTTCTTTCGTTGCTGGACAGGGCATTGTAGTCCTCTGACATAGTGGAAGAAAAGCTGTGCCACATTAGAAAACACATTATCCCCTAATTTAAGGTGATTTACCAGGTCAGTTAATGTGCTAACTACAGATACCTGTGATGCTTGCACATGAAGGCTTCTTACCTAAAAGCACCACGCTTTCATTTGACAGCTGTACAGCAAAAAACAAAACAACAAAACAAACCCCCACCCTCAAAATGGGAACCCCATAATTACTGCATTGACATCTGGCTCCCAGCAAGCTCGCTGGTCTGCATAAGCTCAGCGTCCAGATTATATATATATATATATATATATATACACACACAACTCAAATATGAAACAAAACAGTAAGGTGGAGAATGCAATAAAACCATCTGCATATAATGGCGAAGGGATACATAGGTAACCAGGTACATTGTGGAGTACAAAGAAGTAGCTTAATAATTAAACTAAAAATAATACTGCCCTGTCTTATTTTATTGCAGATAAAGGTAATTCTTGTTCGTCCTGGTTAAATTGCAGATGATGGGTTTCTCCAGTGGATATTTGAGGTTCAAAAGCAGGCGTATTATTCCGGCTCTGCATTTTTGTTAATAAAGGAAATAAATTCTTGCCAAGTTTTATCAAATAAACACATGGCTTTATGGTTTCTTGAAGTTCTCAACAAGTTAAATTCACCATAATACCAAGGCTCAAGATATCTTTTTTTCCTACCAGAGTTCGGCGGTATAGAAATTTAATAAATAATAATAAAAGTAATGGTTAAACCAGCTGCTTCTTTCCAGTGCTGTGGAATTACAAGGTTTGCTGCCACCAGCATGCATTGCATTAGGTGGTTTGTGAGCAACCCCATTTTCTCCACAAAACAATGAAAGAAGACAGAGTTGTAGACCTTTCACAACTAGATACTAAATTATCAGGTTGATTTCAGCTATTATGTCATCCCAATGCATTTCAAGCAAAGGACACCCCAAGAATAGAAGAAAATATTATCCATTTAAACGCTTTCCCCCATATCTGGGGTGCAACTACCACCTGCAAGTGTTTTAAAAGAGTTTTTTTCCCACACCATTAAAGAGACAAGAGATCAGCAACCAACATTTGAATTTCTCCCTGGCACAAGATATGTTTCATAGGAATTTTGTTCCCATTTTTTATATACCTTGTCTTTCACTTGACCACATTCAGAGCCTACCCACATGATATTCTGTAAGTCAACAGACCTTATGGATAGGTGAATGTGAGGGTCCTGTTGGGTCAGCTGATCTGAGTCACAAAGTGCTACTGTTGCAATGCAGCTATGACAGCATCACAGTTGCTTTGCACACTGTTAACCGCACGTACCATGCAGCCACTAGTTTTGCACTTTGCACAGTTTCCTCACCTGGATTTTTCTTCTTCTTCCCATCAGGTACCTGCCTCCTTTGTGACTTGTCACAATAAGAATGAACAGACCACAACAAATCTGATCTGTGCTACCCTTTGTCAAGTTGAAAGAGAAATAATGCAATGGCTGAGATTCATCCCATGAAAACTTAAGTACCAGCTCTGTAATTTATTGTATGAATCAGAAATAGCCAAGTTACAACTGAATCGCACCAGATTATGAGAAACAAATTGAGATCAAGGTAATTCAGTATTTCTCTTTTTATCATAGTGCATTCCATGGCTGCAGTGAAAATTAGATTCCAAGTGTTAAAAATAATGCAACCATTACATTTACACACTGAATAATAAGGATCCTGAAATAGGTTTTGTTGAACACGGCATGCCCTTGTTACAGCAAAACAGATGCGTGGGCATGGAGACAGACTCTACAAACATATCTCACACTGCATAGGGCATGCAGGAACGATGTTTTGATACTGCTGGTGGGAGAATAGAATTTGATTCGTACTAGATGGTGTCTCTCTGGGCACCCAAGCCTGGAAATGTTTTTTTCCCCCCCTTTAAAGGAAAGTGTGGGGAGGGAAGAGAAGAGAAAGAAACAGCCAACACATCCCCTGAGGAGGAAGAAGTGATTAGCATTCATCAATAGCAATCTCTCTGAGTGATGGAAAATGGTGCTGACAGGCTCCAAAGGGAACGGCGCCAACTCTACTTCACCAGAAGCGAGGAAAGGAGTGATAATGCAGAAGCACTGAGGATGGAGGTGAAAATAGGCACCAGAAAACAAGGGATGTCCAATTTCCATTTGCTTTTCAAAATTATCAGCACTTGTTGGGATAGATGCCTTCAGTCAGAGAAGTCCAGCACTTATGAACACAGGAAGCTGCATTGACCCATTGCATTGACCCATCTAGCCTAGTACTGCCTACACTGGCTGGCAGCAGCTGCCCTGGTTTTCAGGCAGGAGTCTTTTCCTGGCCCAACCTGGCAATGGCCCTCTCTTCAGAGGTGCTGGCCAGGCTTCATCCCAGCCTGAAAATTCACAGGGCACTTTCGCTTGCGAAGCTTAAAGCAGTTTGCAATGCAAATGTAAACAGTAAATGCCTCTGTTTTGCGGCAATTCTGCTCTGTTGCAAGTAGAGCAAGAGAGACTCAAAGCCAGCTTATGCCTCATGGTTCAAAAATAATGTTGTATTTTCTCCTGGAAGTCCTTAGCTCTAGGCTCAACGTTTATTGGCAGGAATGGACCAGTCATTAGGAGGGGTGAAGCCACCACTTTAGGCCCACCTCACTGGCAGCAGAGGTGCCAGCACCAATTTCTGGTGAGATCTCACCAAAAGAGCATGGAAATCTGCAAGAACTCCCTGGAAATTGGCACTGATGCTGGTGGCAGAGGCAGTGGGGCAGTCAGCGTAAGTGGCTGAGGTGGTGGCAGCAGGGGATGACAGTATTTCCCATTTGGCCTCAAGCATTGAAATGGGTCACATTGCTCCAGTTTTTTGGTAAGGCAAGATCACTCTGCACATGCTTAGTGTCTCTGACTTTACCATCATTTGACTTTTGCATGGAATAACTAACTGACATTCAGAAAACAGGTCCCAAGGCTAAACAATAAAAAGCCCTGGGCTTAAAACCCAGGTCTTGGGCTGTGCAGATTTGGCACAGATTGTGTCCATTCCACAGAGGCTCCTACTAGCTGTTTTGCAAATTGCAGCATGTGAACAGTGCATACGGAAACACTGGGAGCAATCAATACTGAATAATGCATTGATCCTTCCAAACCCCTAATTTATCTACTAACACTGGCCCCCAGAATACTGGACTTCAGGAGCCTCTCAAGCACCCGATGGGTATGGTGGGGAGAGTCATATTTACTTAGAAAAGGCAGGGCTTGCCAAACAAAAAAAAATTCTTATGCTGACTCTGACCTCAGGGACTCCATTAAAAATGGATGCAGTCATTCTCCCATCCCTGGAGACCCAGAAACCTTCCCATGCACTAGAGACAGCCCTAAATCTTAAAGGTTTTTTTTTCTTTTTCTTTTTTAACGTGCATGCCTTAAACCCAATAACTGGTCCAGTGTGTGTGGAGTGTATATCAATGCTGAAACTCTGTCACCACACAGAAATGGACTCTTCTTCCACAAGGAGGTAGTGGTAATGATCAATCAATCCACGAGACAAGCTTCCATATATGAGCAGATCCCTATAAAGAGTCCCTATTATGTCCCTGCATTCATCATATAGATTTAAAGTGTTAGTCCTCATCCCCAAGAGAAGCTAAACTTCAATTTGTTGAAGAGTCTTGGGGCACCTTAGAGAATAACATGGTTATTGTATAAACGATAGTCCACTTAGTCGGATGCATTAAATACAATCCTGAATAGCAGAGGTGTGTGTATGTGAATACTGGAATCTGCCTTTATACTGTGCCAGACCATAGGTCAATCTAACTCAGTATACTAACTGTCAACAGTTTTTGTCCTCCAGTCCTGCCCAGAGACACTGCGGATGGAGACTGGGTCTGTCTGTCTGGAAAGCAGATGTTCTACCAAAGAGTCACAGCCCTACATGATTTGCAGGGGAGCTTTCAGAATGAAGAGTACAAAGAATTATGATAGCCTTATTAACGCTTAACCAAGCTTCTTATTCGTCTTTCTTTTCTCTTCTTTTTTTATGCAAGAAACTAACAAGACTACCCCTCTGGAAATGTAAACCTAAGCATGTGTAACTGCATTTGATCAGATCAATCAATGCTTTCTATGCTTTTGTCATCTTCCCTGCAACTAAAATTTAGTTTGCAAAGTCTTTAGGCAGGGACTTAACTTTTACTTGAATGTCAAGTACACTAATGACACTATATAGGCAATATTGATGCTACACTAGTCTTAGACAAACGCTTAACCAAGCTCTGATTTGCTGTGTATTTTTACTGGGTATTTCCTGCACTGAATTTAAAGCGGTATCTTTTTAGGTTCTTTACCCTGAAGTAATCACAGTCATTTCAAAAGAAACAGTAAATGGCTTGAGGGCAGCAGCCAACTTCTCTCTCTCTCTCTCTCTCTCTCTCTCTCTTTCTCTTTCTTTGGTTGCAAAATAGCTGAAATTATATATGCTGCGTTTCTTTTCCTCCTTTTTTTTGCAACGATTGGCAGAAAAAAGCAACAGAAATGGTGAGAAGAGCATCCCTTCACTTCTTTATTTGCACACAAGTTGACAGATGTGCATTGATTATTCTGTCATTAGCTCCTGAAACAACAACACACAGATTTTTAATTCATGCAAATACATACTCAGTTTAGCTTTTCTTCAGCAACTACATATGATTTTTTTTTTGGGGGGGGGAGACATCCTTCCCCTCCCCCAGTTACAATGCATAACATCTGATTTCAGAGAAAGGATAGTTTCAGTTTACTCTCTGTAGAAATATGCATCAAGGAAGTAAGCATCCGTGGGCAGGGCAGAGGAACACTAAAAAGCAAATATCCACACTAACAACTTTTCTTCATAATTTAGCAAACAAACAAGAAGGGGAAAATGTGATATTAAGCAGAAGGCATGAAAAGATACAACAGGTTTTGTTCATGACGGCTTACCTGATACCGGTGAATAATCACACAAGTTCAAATGATGTGAGAAAGTGTGTTCTCCATCATGGAGAGCACGTGTTGCAGTGGGGGCAACCAAGACATCCCTCTGTTGCTGGGCAGGGTGGTATAGATGGCCATGAATCTGATTGGGTACCCCTCAGAAATTGGGGAGACTTTGGTGTAGCAATTTTATGAGTGACTGTTGAGGGGCTATTTATTCCCTGCGCGCAGTGTTGGGCTTCCTCTTTTCGCTGTGCGCATTGGATCACCCACCCACCCTCCCTCCCTATATTTAGGGTTGTTTGCATTGACCTTGCTATGCCTGTCATGGGGTCGTCTGCTTTTGGGGCAGAGGCCTGGTAGGAATTTTGTCCATTTGGCTGATTGGCCGGTGCCATTTGGTTTTTGCCTACTGCGTAGGAAATCGTCGCAACTTGTAAGGTTGTGGTTAGGCATTGGTTAATTTGGTTGGTGCAGGGGGTATGGTTGGCTGTGCCGACCCCCCCCCCCTAATGCTGCTGCTGCAAGGGTATTCCATTAAAGGAATCCAGAGGCTTGTCATGCTCTTGTCCAAACCCCTGTCAAGGGGCTTGGACCACGCAAGAGCCCCTGGGAGCATTTGGGGAGAGGTGAGAGCCTGGCACCCAACTCTACGCTCTCCCCCCAAATGTTTCCCCTTACTGACTTTCGCAGGTTTGCGGGTGTCAGTTCTGTTCCTACCTCTAAGTGGGAACAGATAGTCATGATCCAATGCCTAAGCAACCACTCACATAATGTAATCAATAAAGTTGTGGCTAAAATTTATGCCAAAAACCTTAAACAAAAATTCTGTGTGAACTGTGTCTTTATTTAAGGGTGGCTGTGGGGTCCTCAACACGAAAGAAGTTTAAATGTTCCGCTGGTAAACAATGACCGGCCAGAGGCACAGCGTGCAGAAGGTCTCAGGTTCAATTCTCAACTATAGGAAGGCTGGGATACCCATAATTTATACAATCATATCTCGGGTTACAGATGCTTCAGGTTGCGTTTATTCGGGTTACGGACCGCCAAAACCCGGAAGTACCAGAACAGGTTACTTCCGGGTTTCGGCGGTTGCGCATGTGCAGAAGCACAGAATCGGGCTTTGTGCATGCGCAGAAGTACTGAATTGCAACCCGCGAGTGCACAGACATGGGTTGCGAATGTACATCCCGTATGGATCATGCTCGCAACCCAAGCATCCACTGTACTATGTTCACCAAATTGTTTACATGTTTTGTAAGTAATTGTGCCCCCCCCAAAAAAATATATATGTATGTATTTTGATAATAGGTTAAATGTTTATTGTGAGATGCCTTGGACAGAGTTTGCTGTTGACAAGCAGCATATAAATAAATAAACTGGACATTTCAAAACAGAGTGGTAGAAGACAGAGGCTGCATTTGAATGTGACGTTTATTACATTAGTTTTACCAGTTATAATGCAAGTGCTTCTGTCTTGATTTCTTTTTGCTCTGCAGTGCCTATTGTGTTATGGAACCATGGCTTTTCAATCAATGAACTGCTATGTCACACTAAATTGTGTGTGTGTGTGTCGGGGGTGGGGAAAGGACTGGGTACCAGGTTAGTAACCAAAATTTTGATACATGGGTCTTTAGGGAAAACATTTCAAAAAGTAAAATTCCTGACACCTGCATATTTGTTGACCTTTTGTTTTTTAAGTTTTCCCATCATGTTGCCATACATCTGGGTCTTCCCTGACTTTTTGCCAATTCCCCCCATCACCACTTTTACACCAGAAAACCAGGACATGTCAGCTGAAACATCATGAAAATTTCCAAGTTAATGGGGTTAAAACATCTGTGTTTTTTTCCTGAAAACATTTAACAAGAATTGAGAGTTAAACTGCTGTTAGATTCCACTGGATTTCCAGAAGGAGTTTTTGCACCATGTGAGAGATCACATGAAACACACCAATCAACAAGTAAGGAAATACTGGAAAGACAGAATGATGCGCCATCAGAATGCAGACAGAGTGAAGGCCAACTGGAACACCTAAGGAATGGAGTTTAAGTGTGGCCTGAGAGAAAACTCTCTGCTGTATCCAAGGCAATTCTGCTTCAGTCATACCACAGCATGCATGTTAGAGAGGGTGGAGAAATAGGTTTGGTCCACTTTTTGGAGAAGACCAACCAGATCCTCCCAGACTTATCTGTAGATTGAAATAAACTCCCGGTCACATTCCACATATGGATGAGTGACTATGCATCTACATCAGTTTGTGATTTAAAGTAAGAAGAAAAGGAAAAAAAACCCAGGGATACATTTTTTGCATGCATTTTTGCCTACTATACACATTTTTTGCCAAGCAATTTCCCCTGATTTAATGCATTTTTATCTGGTTTTCATTATATATGCATTGGTATGAACAGTTTAGCCCTTCATATGCATTTATGAACACATTACCGAGCAAAAGAGCTGCAGTGCAAAGTGTGGATACGTGCAAATTTTGAAAGAAGGCTGTGTTTCAGTTCACATATTGTTTTGGAAAATTATTGCTTGCCCTTGAATGCAGGCTGAACTGAATTTCCCCCAAATCCCTAATTACACACTTATCCAGAGTTTGTGATGCATTGCCAAACAAACTCTCCTTTTTACATGTGTTTCAAGTCTTTTCAATATTAAATGAGCATTTGTGGGTGGAGTTTTTTTGCACGCCAATACTGCATACAAAAAATGTGCATTTTATAAGGAAATGCATTGAAGTGCATGTATAAAACTGTGGATTTTGGATTTAAAAGTGTTCATAAAATGCATACAACGTAAACATGGGTCTTTCATGCACTCTTTTACAATATCTGCATAAAATGGGATTGAAAAGACCTATGATTGAGTGCCAGCAAGGCTGAAACTGGAATCAGTTTTCTCACTCCCTAATTACTGCTACATCAAGTGATGGACCATCACAGATGACACATCCTAGTCATAGCTTCCTTATTATCAATAATATTCACATTAACCCTGACACACATCACTTTCCGGTGGAGGCAAGCTGCAAGCCATGCAATAGTTAAGTAATACCTAGTGAGATACATGCATTTGATAATGAGCTGCTGGATGTACAGCTGAACCCAAAACAATACCGTTCAGTGCTTAACTAGCATTGAAACAGGATGTTACACATTCACATACTGATATCTTGTAGATATCAGTACCTTTTGGATTTAAAACAAACGTTTTGGCTTGTTTTAAAATCAGGTTTTCCATATTCGCCATTTCAAATTCAAAATATTGAAAAAGGCTTAGCAACTTCATTATACTTACACAGAGACAATGTGGTACATTAACAACAAAAGGGTTTTAAGCAAAAGAAAGAAATCCCCTGTGGCTTTTATACATATTTACCTGTTCATTTGTAATGGATCCAAAGGTCCTTTTCGGAGCTGTTTTAGGCTGTCATGTAAACACAAAAATGAGAAATTTTCTTTAAATGCTTTTCAATGCATTAGATAGACAGATAGATAGATGATAGATAGATTCACAGTCAAACACTTAACCTTGACAATCAAAACCACTCTTCCATCACTCCTATATAGCTTTGCTGAGGCAGAAGCCTGGGCTTGCAATACCTTCCTGCAGGATATAGCACTTCAATTTAATGAGCATTTGCACCTGTGGTGGTAGAGCAATACTCAACACCCTGAAAAAGAAGAAAGAAACTCAAGCAGAAAAACATGCAGGGTTGAATTCAGATGCCCATTCTTGTGTACAATGGAATCACTGTTTTGGGGTCGGGACAATGAGTCTGGACATTTCTTCTTAGTTATCTCACACATAAATCCCTGACTGCTGGAGCTGGGCTGAAATTTCTCAGACTTTCTGATAAATTTGTCTTCTATTTTTTCTGTGAATGACTTCAATAATTTACTCCCTCTCACCACGCCAAAAAAGATGGGCATTCAACTGAATATTCATCAAATACACTTCACAATTGGTTGTTATTGCTGCCATCCCCATATCAGTGTTCCAGAACTACACTAAAACCAGGGCACTGTGGGAAGACCCAAAATGGTCACCTGGCTGCCACCAACACAGATATGTTGTTACCACCATTGCTAATTGTAGCAGCAGTATTGCGGGGGGGGGGGTGCTAATGGTGATAACTCTGCCCCAAGAAACTGCCAGATAATTTTACTCCCAAAGTGAGTATCTGGTGAAATGGTTTCCTAGATTTTGCCACCGATGGAGAGAATGTAAACATTTTTTTTATTATTATTATTTTTGTGGGGGAGTGAGGACATTTAGATCCAGACCTTATTTGTTTATTTCATGCATTCATTCAGTAATAATACCCAATCAAAATAATACATCCAATGAAAAACCCAATTCTACCTGCCAATAAAGTATAAACATGCCAAAACACAGTGTGAGTTCAGTGCTAGTTCTGTATTATTTTATTGCTGTAGTTTGGAATTGTGTGTGCTTTCCTTTAAATGACTGTAAATTGCCTTGAGACATATGTGGAGGATGATTCATAAATAATAATAAATAAATAAACAAACAAACAATAAACCAGCATAGAAAGTGGAGTACATAAATATAAACGATAATGCAGATCATAAAACACCCACAAGATGCAACAATAATTAAAAGGTGCAAAAATAAAACAATTTGGGAAGGTTTGGGAGGAAAGAAAGGTTTTCAGCTAACCTTGAAAACACAGCAATGTTGGGGCGTGTTTCACTTCAAAGGGAAAGGGATTTGATAGAACTGATGCCACAACTCTAAACTCACATTGTGAAGTCAAAGTAAGCTTTACCCCAAGAGTGAGTGGCACAATTAACATCAACCTTACAACTTGCCTCCCTTGCCCCATACAGTTTTACATACAAAGTTTTCTGAGTATAATAACATACCTACTACTCATTTTAAAGTAGGATGGCACTGGCCATACATAAACATGGTGGGAGGACATGTTCCGTGTTGACTCATGAGATGTTCATTTAAAGTGGTTGGTTACATCAAGGACCGGTTGGGGATTTAAGCTGCCAACTGTTACATCAATAGACTGTGATGAGTCTATCAGGATGTGACTGTCCCAGTGAAATAACCGAAACAAGCCCAGTTTTCAATATATACAATTGCTTATTCAGTATTTAGCATGAAAAAGCACATGAAATATCAACAGCAATGTGTCGTGTGTAGAAATGTTCCTTAAAGAGCAGAACTGATATGAAATGCCAGCATCTGTATCCTGCAATGCACCCCACAAGTATAGAATTCTCAGAGTTTCATGTAATTAAGCACTAATACCTTAAGATGATATACCTTGGGACACAACGTAAAAGATAGAGGCAATTTTTTTAGTATGATTGCCACTTTTGTCAATTTTTTCAACTAGCCAGTAGACTGCACCAAACACATTTAAAATTTTTGAACACATGGTAACTAAAACCTAATGCAGGAAGAGTTTGTTGGCCTTTGGCCAAGTGATTTCAATCAGTTTAAGCACCTTATACTCTCTGCTAGATGGAGACCAGTTTCTTTACCTAATGACTCCATTAAGACTGCAAACTATTGCCCACTCCATTGGGCAAACCCTATTAATCTTTGTCAAATTCTCCTTCCAAGTAAAACACACAGGATCAGGTTTGATGAAGACACATGCATCAAGCAAACACCCTACCTGTGAGTACATGAGCTGTAGCACATGTACACACAAATTCTGCACTGCAAGTGAATATTAAGAGTATGCATATTTAGTGATATATGACTGTATCTTGAAGGTTTCATGGCAACTGTTTGCCTTATGTAATTGTGTGAGGCAGGTAGCTGCTATAGTTATTTGTTCTTATTAATTACCCACTAACAGCAATTGAAAAGACAACATTAAAAACTGTTCAAAAAAAATACAATTACAAAAAAATATACATTTTAAAATACCGGTATATATTTCACGGATCAGAGATCAAGATATAAGAACATTCACAAGGAACTGCACAATGAAATTGCCAGATGCACTTCTATGAGAGGAAGCTCTTTACCAAAATGGCTGTCACAGAGCAGGTGCTCTCTCACAGGTCATCCCCACCCTGAGCTTCTGAGGCTGATGGAACTATGAAGAAGGTCCCTCCTACAATCATAACACTGTTCTGTAGAGAAGCAGGCAGGTGGTCTTTCAGACATTTGGGTCATGGGCTGTTTAGGGTTTTCAACACTAATGTGAGAACCTTGAACTAGGATCAAAAACAAACCAGTAAACTGGCAGAATTTCCCTCTCCTGTTCCCCTCCCCACCCCACCCCAAAAAGAAACTGAATTACTTTGCAGTCAATGCATTTCAACCCTTACATTAGCGCCTCTCAGGTTGAACCCCCTATTCACTTCTTTCAACCATGGAGGTGTTAAACAACAGCAGCAGAACTACCAAAGCTTGAAACATATTTCAGTCATCACCACTCAGTTCATCTTGCAGGTTTCCCATGAAAAGTACTGCATTTGTTTAACTGTTAACTAGGTTTTGCACATTTTTAAGGATGAGGAGGCTGGGCAAAGAGCTGGGTTTGGAGTTGAAGGAGTCTTTGATAAGATAAGGCTAAGGGCAGGGTCAGCCCTATCATTAAGTAGAGTGAGGCAGATGCTGGAGAGTGTGGAGCAGCACCAAGAAGTTGGAGAACAGAGCTATATGTTCCACATGGCCTGACCAGCACCCTTCCCTTAAGGCAGTAAAGATTCAACTACCACTCTGGTCAGGTTTGAGAAATGCAAGGATGTGCCTTAGACAAAGTCAGACCATTGGTCCAACTACCTCTGTGTTTTCTCCACTGACTGGCAACTGCTCCCCAGGAATCCTTCTCTAACCTACATAGAGATGTCTTGGGACCTTCTGGATTCCACTGAGCTACGTCCGCTCCTTATGGCTATACATATAATTGGGAGGGGGCACCATAGTGGAATAAAGGAAGCTGATTCAGTCCATTGTTCTACACTGACTGACAGTTGTCCAGAGATGTCAGGGATGAGCTATGGACCTTCCCTGTAGCATAAATATGTAGCACACTCTTTGGAGACCAGCACAAGCCATCAGAATACCTGGGAGACCATATCTGAATGAACAAAGAAATATGTCTTATAGTGAGTCAGGCCAGTGGTCCTCCTAGCTCAGAATTGTCTATGCTGTTTGGCAAAGCTTTCAGGAATTCAGAAAGGGAGTCTCTCCCAACCCTATCTGAAGATGCTGGGTATTGAACCTGGGACCTACTGCAGTGCTCTACCACCGCAAAGTGTTGTAGATGTGCAACATGTTGGGCTGCCCCTGCAAGTAAGGATTTCCTGGATGCCTCGGTTCTCCATATAACATACAGATCTGAAGAGTCCCCCTGCTCACAAGGACAGCTTTTCAGGCTGCAGTGAGGAACAGGAGGTTGGAAAAGTCCTATTCCATGAGCAGCTATCTACTCAAAGTACTCAGAACCCTGTACCATTGTTATTTCTGATAAATATCCAAGCAATTCTTGCCCCCATGTGCTATGTATTTCAGTGGAATACATGTAAGGGCAAAATCTAAGATCAAACAGCAACTCCCAGCATAATTCATAGAATACTTGAACCTGCAACCATTATTCCCTACCCCCGATTTTGTTAACAGAAACACACCCTTTACTGCCCCCTGCCCCAAATTAAAGGGATGAATGCAAATTGTGTGATTTTTATAGTGCTAGCAAACTACTGCCTGGAACAGATAAATGTGAACACATTCAGAACTACAGTAGCATGAATGTTGCAGCAGTAATAAAGGATGCAGGTCCTCCATCTGCTGTCATATACCCAGTGTGTAATTCAGATTTTCATGCATTCTGAAAGATGAGGCCACATTACACTGCTTTCCCACTTAAAGCAGCACAGAATGATGCTCTTTGCACTGTATCGAGGCAGGCATCTTAATAAATGTACAGCGCTGGAGTTTTAATATTAATATTTAGCGTGCACATTTCAAATATTCAAAATGCTGCATGCGCTGGATACATAACTGCCGCTTGATTTATGTTAACCTTTTTTGGTAGGGCTTTTGTTTTCCTGTACACATTTAAGCCCATTATATCGCTATGACATCCTCTCAGAAACTCTCACAGCTAGGAGTGGACAAACAGCATATTTGCAGTCTATGACACTTTTGCTTGTGTTCACGTGTAAAAATGATTAAGAGACTGGAGCAAGGAAAGATTACGTTTGGGGCTTCTTTGGTTTAGGGAGAAGACACAACAGAGCTTTATATATAAGTATGCATAACATGGAGAAAGTGTATTGGGAGAAGTGTTTCTCCAACTTTCATAATACGAGAACTGCGAGTGTTACAGTGAAACTGAAGACTTGGGAGATTCAGGTCAGAGAAAAGAAAGCAGTTCATGCAGTATACAGTCAAGCTGTGGATTCCCTTCCCTCAAGAGGCAGTGATGGACAACAGCTTAGACTGCTTCAAAAGACAATTAGGAAATAAATAGGTAAAGGTAAAGGGACCCCTGACCATTAGGTCCAGTCATGGCCGACTCTGGGGTTGCGGCACTCATTTCGCTTTATTGGCCGAGGGTGTCGGGGTACAGCTTCCAGGTCATGTGCCCAGCATGACTAAGCCGCTTCTGGCAAACCAGAGCAGCGCACGGAAACGCTGTTTACCTTCCCGCCGGAGTGGTACCTATTTATCTACTTGCACTTTGACGTGCTTTCGAACCGCTAGGTTGGCAGGAGCAGGGGCCGAGCAATGGGAGTTCACCCATCGCAGGGATTCGAAGCGCCGACCTTCTGATCGGCAAGTCCTATGCTCTGTGGTTTAACCCACAGCACCACCTGCGTCCCATAGGAAATAAATAATGGTGGGTAAAGTTATCAGTAGCTACTATCCACAATGGCTACATCTGCCCCTCCACTGTCAGAGGCAGCATGGCCCTGCATTCCAATTGCTGGGAATCACAGGTGGAGAGAAAGCTGCTGTGCTCAGAACCTGCTTGTGGGCTTCCCATAGGCATCTGGTTGGCTATTGAGAGAAGAGGATGCTGAACTAGATGGGCCATTGGCCTGATCCAGCAGGACTTTTTTACATTGATATACGTCCCAGGCATCTCTGCTTAAAGAAACGTAGGAGGAGGATATAAAAGACTTCTGCCCAGGACCATGGGGAACCAATGAAGTAAGAATAGGCAAAACTGGGTTATGTCAACCAATGCTTTGACCTAGTATATTGGTGTGCACAGATTAGTCCAATTTGATGGCCTATAAACCTGGAAAAAATCGGGAGCCATGGCTTTGTAACTCCTACCCTTGCTATACTTTGGAAGCTGATTTCTCATTTCTTGGTCAATTAAAAAGAAACAAAAAACCTCCACAGTAGAATGCAGATAGATGAATTAGGGAAGCAAATTCTTATCTCCATCGCACATGATTAGATCTGCTGAGAGACATTTACACAAACCACAGAGAACAGGAGACTGATTCTGTATGTGAAGGACAGATTAGGATATCGGTTATGACTGTGCTTTGCTCTAAATACGCCAGTTTCTCTACAGCCTGAAGGAAGATTCCAGAAACATTAACTGTCCCAGAAAAGAAAGAAAAACCAAACCCTTTCTCCTCAGTTTGTACAATGCTGTTATGATGGAAATGGGGGGGGGGGGGCAGAATATTTACTCTGGCATATTATACAAATCCCACAGCCATGGGGTTGAAGCACGATTGACACATTTCAGTACACGTTGGATTGTTGCTTCTATGCAAGTAAGGCCACATGGTCTGGGAGTGATAATAAAGCCAACACAAATAAGCACATGGGAGAAAAATAAATAAAACTGGAGGTTCAGCACTAGAGATGTCAGAGAATTCTGTCAGAAACAGAAACAAGAGCAGAAAGTGCCACAAATTGCATGCTCATCTGAAGTCCAGAATGGAAATCATACAAGCAAATGCAAGTGGTAATCGTTATGATGGTTTCTTTAGTCTGTAACTCTTATGCAGATAACTACATTGAGGTTTTCTGCATTGTTTTTGCTATTTCCCATCCTCTGAAACTAATTATGTAATTAATTACATTAATTTCAGCCTTGGGGATAACAAGATGAAAAACATAGGTCTTAGTGGAAGCTGAACTATAGCCGATCAGGAAAAGTGTGGATTGTGACAAACACCAGGACAAGACAGCAATTGCTGCTCCCTTACACCCCTGTTCAGTAAATAGTAACCACCCTGTAACTTATCCACTGGTATGTTTTAAAGCCTGTAGTGGGGAATAGGATTTTGGGTAGGGATGTTAGAAGGTATTATTTTCCATTCTGCCCAGCATTTTTTGCAAGCAGAGCTGTCTCTGTCCACTGCAGTTCATCTTCTTCCAAACGCCAGTAATTCATTATTCATCTTACTGTACACTATTGTGAAATTTTGTAATTCATGTGACTTATTCACATAATTATTTATGCTAATTATATTGCCATTGCAATATTCTACCCTATTCATTTCAGTGCAAGGAAGCACAATGCAAAAGAGGGAGGTGATGCTACCAATTATATATCATTTACAGATTGAAACCAAATGTGGATCATAATTGCAGAACTGATTTCTGCTCTGGACATGGGATAAATAAGCAAAACATAAGCAATTTCCATTACTACGTCTATTGAAATTCTCCAAGATCCCCAATACTGTATGGGGGAGTTTGAGCAGTCAGTAAACGGAAGTTTTGGAGTTCTGGATTTTTACTGAATATGAAACCTTTGGGTTATTCCCATAGGAACCACACTGGCCTCAAATATTATTTGTCCCATACATACATTCCCAAAATTTTACAGCTGAATATAGACACAATCTTGAGGGAATCAGAAGGAAAATGCATCTTGACTCTAGTGCATACAGAATATATAAATATCTTAACATCCCTAGGGGAAAGGAGGAGGAGGAGGAGCAAAAGCAATCAATTTCAATGTTCATTTTATATGGTCTAACAGAATCCAAACAAAGTATCAGAAGCCAGATCTTATTGTTGTATAACACTTCTTTCCAGGAAAAATGATGACAAGTTTGTCTTAATTTAGGTAACATGAATAAACAACAGTGCTTTAAAGAAAGAAAGAAAGAAAAAAGAATGGAACTCAAATGATCACTATACATAAAGAAGCATCAAAGAGAACAGACTCATGCCAGTATGGCATTATTTCATGTACACAGATTAATGTCAGTCTTCCCCCCTCTACACCCCCCATTGCACTCTGTGAAAGAGAAAGAAGTACATCACAGAATGCTGGAACATTCCAGTTTGTGAATAATCTACTATTAGTACAACTACTACTACTACTACTACTACTACTACTAAATGTTTAGGGAGGGATATAACCCCCCTCTCTTTCATTTGCGCAAAGTAATTGCTTCGCTTCCCTGCTTTGTGTGTATATGTGTGTTTGGAGTTGTAGAACTATTTGCAAAACAAAATCATGGACATCAAAGCAAGCATTTGTGCTTTGCAAATCAAAAAGAGATAGAGGTTTATGCTGAAAGTCCTTGTCCTTGGAGAATCATTTCAACATTGGCAAATACATATATTTAATTGGTTTAGAAGGGAATCATCAGATGCGCCTAGCTAAACTCTTGACATGTTCCTCAAAAAAATGCCACTCCACTGCCTACTGAAAGATAATAACAACACTTGAAAAGTTATAAATCTGATAAAATTGCCCAGACAAAGCCAGAGTTACCAGGAAATACTAAAAATAGTATCGGTGAGATTGGATTTTAAAACCGATTGAATAAAGGTTGTTTACCAAGCTGATTGCAGAATGCTGGGAACACAAGAGAAACCTCATTTATACAATCATAGAATTGTAGAGTTGGAAGGGAACCCAAAGGTCTTCTAGTCCAACCCCCTACAATGCAGGAATCTCAACATGCAGTCTTCCATCCAATTTGAAACCATACTGGACTCTGCTTAGCTTTGCCTTCCTGCATCCCTTCTAGTATCTGATTGATAAAAAGGTCAGCTGGTTGTTCTTTCTATGTCTCATTCAAACTATTGCCCTTAAAATTAATCTTCCTGAAAGAAGCCTAAAATCTGGAATATCAAAAGGGGAATTGATCCCAGAAGTGTTGTTTAACACCCCACCCCACCAAATACCGGTAAGTCAACGTGGTATAGCTGACAGAGTGCCAGCCTTTGACTAGGAAGAGCTGGGTTCAAATTAGTTTTAATTTTAAGACTCGCTGCGAGGGAAAGGAGAATTGGGTTGAGCTACTGGCTCTGGTGAGAGTTAACTCTTTTTTTTCTGCAGTATTTCTCTGTTCTAGATAGCAGCTGGGAGGGAGAAATTAGTCCAACAGAGGCCATGTTCAGAAAGAAGAGTGGCAATAAACAATTGTCTTGTTCTTGGCTTCCCAATTCTCATTTATTTGGGAGAAACAAACCAAAAGCATCATTTTGGTTGCATCACTCTGTGTTCCATGGTTTGTTCCCCTGTACTATTTGTTTAACTGTGGTTTATGGAGCTGTGTTACATCCAAAAACAAGCCACTGTAAAATAGCATTTCTAAAATTAAAAAGGTCTGATCATGCATCTCCCACAACTCATCTATTCTGCCTCCAAACGATTAAAATAATAATAATGTGATTTTGGATTCTGTTCATCCCTACTTGCAAACAAAAGGTCCTGATATAGTTATGATCATGGACAACTAGCCATGAGTAACAACAACTAATGGAACTGACTCAGATGTGTTTCCTCCCAAATATCCAAAGACACAGACAAGTCCAACTGAATACTCTGTAAGAGCAGCTAGGTGGGGACGTGCATCCAGATGTTAATTTGTATTGGCAATTTCTATAGAAGACTGCTTGGGCATGTGGATAGCTCTTGCTGTAATGGGCAAAAATCACCCAGCTGTGTGCTCTCAAATTTTGGGATACATGGAAAGGATGTCACTATATCAAGTTCAACGTATGTGATCAAGAAAGAAAAATTACCACCACCCCCTTTAACAGAAGCACCGGGGTGATTTATTGTGACAATACATGAGATTATTGTCACCCTTGTTCATCCACTTTCTCTTTCATCAGCTTATAACCTTCACTGTGGTGTCATGTTGATTTAAGTTGCAATCCTGGGACAGGAGTTGTGTCTTCATTGGTAAACAGTGGCTTTCCCATGCTTAGAAATAATGAACTAAGAGTCACTACGACTACTTTCCTTCTGCTTCCTTAGAAACTCAAAAGCAGACATGCAAAGAACACCTAATGGGAACTCCCAGAGGTCAGAACACATCCACACCTAAGTCCTTGACTCCAATAAAGAGAATTGGCTAGAAATAAGCCAAGATAAATCCCACCCATCTACATATAAAGCAATGCCTCAGATTTATTTCTTAGCAAGTCTGAGTTCCCTATAAAAATCAATCAACATGTTGATGTCTTCATTAGTTACTACAGAGGGTTTTAAGGAGGTTGTATTTCTGCAAAAGACTTGAGGGACAAACAGTGGTCCTACTTTTGGAAACCCAGTTTTCCCAAGTTACTTTTAATGTTTGACTGCTGTGTGACCCTCCCCCCCCCCACAACTACCATTGTGGAAGTCTCTGAGTGGGAAAGGATAAAGCCATTAAGTCTTCTCTGGCTCAGTTTGAAATCCAATCTAGAGAAGAATTATTGGGAGTTTCTCAAACATTTCCAGGCCCATGTCTAGTGAATGTCACCAGAATTTCTAGAAGTGACTCTAAATTAATCAAGTTATTTCAAAACACAGCTGCCTTTCAGTATACCCATCACGAGGAAAGGATCTGTACAATGATTTTGAAATCACATGCCTTTTCACTTTTCTTCCTGGAATGTCCTTTACTCGAAATGAGTTGGTGAATTTATCAAGTATTTGTGGCTAAGAAAGCATATTTATTTATTTATTTATTCCTTGAATAACAGCTTATTGAAATGGAAGAACTACCATGCAGCAAATGGGGTCAATTGGCAACAGGCTGTCCTACAATCTCTGCTGGCCACGTACAACTGGAGGCAAATATACCTCTAGTTCAGTGGAGGCACCAGAATAAATTACAGATTTTCTTCCCCAAACCTGTTAGCTATTGATGTCGAATTCATATGATCTCGGAGGGGGAGGCATTTTTCTGCACAAAACTGGGTTGATGGCTTACCTTGTCAGCTCGGTTCCAATCATTATGCAGGAACTACATGTTAATAAGTTTGCTATGTGCCCAGATCAGCAGCAAAGCCCCTCAGCCATTGCATTCATAAGTTCTGTAGCTGCTGACAGGTGTACAGGAACACTGGCTTGACTCACATAGTGAGTGTACTTACACTGGGGTGATTAAAAAGGGAAATCGGTTCAAAATAGGGACTGTGGGAGAAATTCAGCACTTCTTGTTATTGCAGTAGCTCTATATGAGTAGTTTCCTCTACTGAGTCAGAACATCTTGGTATAAACACAGTATTGGCAGCAAAACTCAAGAGTTTCAGTTTCAGAGTGGCATCTTTCCTAGCCTACCTAGAAATGTCAAATATTGAACCAGGGACCTTCTGAATGCAACGTGACTGCTCTACCACTGAGCTACAATCCATTTAATGCCCAGTTAATATGGTTGTTGTGTGGCAATAAGAATGCATTGTCCCTCGCTCATTTCATCATCAATCAACACATCTCCATCTCCTGGATTTAGAGAGCTACGAAAAGTTTTAGAAATGTGTAAAGAAAGAAAGATATCTTCATCTTATATCTTTAATCCACATCAGCACTTAGAAGAGGCTTCTCCTCTCCACCTTATCAAATGTTAGGAAGAGAAGCCAAGGAAATAATTTTGCTGTTCTGCTGATCAAGTAAAAAAAAAAAAAGTTATCTGCTTAACAAAATGCATGGCTTCTGTAATTTAAAGGGAAATACATGCACAACCAATGAGATTCACCAAATGATATTAATTAAGGCAGATAAAAGCCTCAAACAAGCTTCCCTATCCCCGAGAAGCTCAGCAATTAACTGGGCTACTTTCCCTAATGGGGTTACACATGCATCAACACTGAAGTGAAGCATCCTATACCTGCAGGCATTAATTCTGTGAAGTCATGAATGAGCTGGGCATGGTTACAACCAGATAGGATTTCCAAAGACTGCACTGAATGCTCAAATTGATTGATTGATTGAATTTATATACTACCCCACACCCGGAGGTCTCAGGGTGGTTCACAAATTAAAACAACAACCCAACCCCTCCCCCCCAAAAAACCCCCAATATTTTAAAAAGGCAGATGATGTCAATAAAATCAACCAAAAGTCTGGTTAAAAGGGAACATTTTTGCCTGGCGCCTAAAGGTGTAAAAGGCAGCAGGTGAACTTCCCTGGGGAGAGCATTCCACAGACAGGAAGTCACTGCAGAAAAGGACCATTCTTGGTTGAAACCCTCTGGACCTCTCAAGGAGGAGGCCCATGAAGAAGGGCCTCAAATCTGTTGTCCTCTCATCACCTGATCTATTTAACAAGTATTGCAGAAGTACTGCAACAAGTACTGCAGATCAGGGATGAGAAAAGCATGGGCCTTCAGGCTTGAAACTCCCATCAGATCCAGCCAGCACTGCCAGTGGTCAGGGATTATGGGAGCTGTGTTTCACAGCATCTGGGGGAGTCAAAGACTCCCCATCCCTGCTGCAGATCAAGCAACAAAGAAACAAGAACCTTTAATTCATTACAGAGTAAAAGAGAAATCTACCAGCTGGATTTGGTAGATTTGGTGCAGTTTGTGGGTGTTGATGTCAATATTTGGAAATAATTCTGCTAAGAGGTTTCTCATGTGAACCAGCAAAGGAAACACACAACCTGCATAACATTAGTACTGGTGTTAAATGTGTGATATTGTGTTTTATAGCGTGCTATAGTATTTATAGTGTTTTAATAGTTTTTATACATGCAAATCACCCTGAGGTTAGTTATGAGAAAGGACTGCCTAGAAATTCATTGAATAAATAAAGTTAAGTATCTTTGAATCTAGCAGAGGAGTAACCAATATGGTACTCTCCACATATTCTTAGACTACAGCACCCATTACCTGTGACCAGCATGGCATTGTGATGAAGTTGTAGTCCCAAGAACATACAATGCCTACCCCTGGTCTAATACCTTGAAAACGGGAGGTGAAGTGATAGGACAGGCTTCCTCAAACTCGACCCTCCAGATGTTTTTGGCCTACAACTCCCATGATCCCAGCTAGCAGGACCAGTGGTCAGGGATGATGGGAACTGTAGTCTCAAAATATCTGGAGGGCTGAGGTTGAGAAGTCTGTGATAGGATAATAGAGGATTATGAATCAAACTTTGGTCAGCAAAACTTGACTAATATTTTTTGGGGGGTGTGGGAAATCATAAAGACCTGCAGCCCCCGCAACACTAACAAATGAATTGTGGCATTAGCTATCATAGGCAAAGCATGGTTGTGACAAAGCAGACTACAGAAGAAAGCTCATGCCACTATGCATTTATTTACCAATCTACATTCCAGCCCCTCCTTGCCACCCACATTTGACTCGTGCAAAGCTGTCAGGATTTGAGCACAGGTCCTAAACCTATTTACTGGTGACAAATCATACCATCAGCACCCTAACTTGGTTCATTTTCCAGGTACACAACAAATCCTAGTTCTGTATGCACAGAAATGACTGAAGGGGCTCATGCTATGATTTTCAATAAAGAAATAAAAATGCACAGTCTTGTGTAAGGTTTTATACAGCAGTCTGATACTTTAAGAAAAATGGAACTCCCGAACTGGCATAGAAATACTGAAGCATTACACTGACAGAGGGAAGTCCCTTGGGTGAATGGCAATGGACAGAGTGGGAGGGATTTTCAATGGTGGTGATATACACACACATATACACACCTCTTAATAATATAATTGTGTCTATTGGGGGTGGTTGGGAACTCCCTTGGGTGAAGAAGAAACTGTGGAGGTGGAGAGAAGCAGTACTGCTAAATTGATAAGCGAGGATGGGCAATATTCAATTTCTTTCTTCATTGCAAACACTCTTGCTGGTTAGTTGAAGAATGTTTCAGGACATATTTCCTTATCATAAGTCCATAAGAAGAGCTCTGTTGGACCAGGTCAATGGACCACGTAGTCTAGCATCCTCCTCTCACACTGGCCAATCAGATGCATGTGGGAAGCTCCACATGCATCATGAGTGGAACAACCTTCTCCCTACTTGTGATTCAGCTTTATTGGCTACTCATAAGTTTCAGTACTATGAGAGAAGAATAAAAACTTATCTGTATTCCCTTTCTCCGCAATGGGCATAATTTTATACACTTGTATCATATCTCCTCATGATTCTTCTCCACCCTTAAAAGCCCCAGAAGTTGCAACCTTTTTGCATACATTGCTCTCATGACAAATCCAGCATGAGAGAAGGTCATTGTGGTTAAAATGCCGTTGCATTACAGATTGTGCAATCTACTGCACAACCAAAAACCTGTTTCTGCATTCTCCTGCACAAGAATACTCTGCTGGTGCAAAACTTATCACCACCAGAGCAAGTGGTTTTAACTTAGAGCTGCATTGGATTCAACCCAATATATCTCACCTTTTAACCTTGTGATACTCAGAAAACATAAAAACAATCACCATTAAAAAAACAACGCAAAAAACAACAACACAGCACATCAAACAGTCTGCAGACTACAGAACATCAGGAGAGGGGGCAGAGAGAGAGAGAGAACACACAGAAAACACATCAGTCAAGTCCTGTTGAAATGCAAAGATCTTTAGTTGGCTACTGTGCCCTACACAGGAGCTTAGGAGATGTCCTAAGGCAGAGTTCCATGCTGTTATGAAGAAAGTGCATCTTCATTCTTGTACTCTTGTCTTGTAAAGTGCCAACTCTTCTGGGAAGGGCACAGCGCCCACAGGGCAAAGTGAGGTCATTGCCTCAGGCATCAGGACTCAGAGGGGCATCAGATCCAGCCTCCAATGAACACATTGTTTGTGGCTGCTGTCAACGTGACAGCAGCAGCTCCAGCACAATCCTTGGCAGGCCCCTCAATGTCAGCTCCACAGTGGACTCTCTGAGAATAGGAGGCACTGCTGGTCTCCATCCACCACTAGGGAAGAAAAAGCAGGGACTACCCTCTGACATCCCCTGGGCTCTGCACCTGCCCAGAGTGATTCAAAGCAGGCCCCTTCTCTCCCTTCCTCCCCAGCCATTGATTCCCAGTTCAATCATCAGGTAAGGCTGATTTGACCCCAACCTCTTGTCCCTGATACACTCCCTCCCCCTTATTCCCTGGTGGGAAGGCACAATTTTGTGGTTTACCTCAGTTGCCAAAACATCTTGGGCCTGGAAGGACAACCAAAATTCAGTCTGCAAGTCCTTCTTTGTCCATTACGTTGGAAGAATCCCTGCTGTCCAGCATGAAGATGGATCAGAATAGCTCCATCACAGCTGTCTCAGTCTAACCTACCTTAGCAGGATGCTGTTAAGGAAAAAGGTGTGTGGTGCCATAAAAATACAGTACAATAAAACAAAAGCCCAGCTTTTGCACAGAGAGTCCATTCCTGGCATCCCCACCCCCCAGAAGAGTCTCCGGTAGCAGTTGTGTGAATTCATCCTTCCACCCAGAGCCCTCAAGAAACAAAACTGTGCTAGATGAACCACCAGTCTAGCTCAACATACAGTAGAGTCATCTGCTCATATGAGTTTTGAAGCCAGTTAACATTGGCATTCACTGATTTACCTGTTAAGTTCCAGGTAAAATTAAAGATACTGCCTTATCTCTGAACCTACTCTGAAGACCACAAAAATGTGCTGTTTTCTTTCCTCTCAGGAGTTTTCTAGTACTACAAGCAGTGGCAGAGCAAGCCAATCGGGTGCCTGGGTGGCACACATGCCCTGCACCTGCAGGGTGGGGCAGGGCAGGGTGGGGTGAGCTGGGGCAGGATGCTCTGTGGGGCCTCTGAGGAGTCTGCTTGCCTCCTCACACTCGTGTGACTCAGGTGCGCTGCAGGCACCACGATGAGTACTGCCTGGCATTTTGTCACCCCCCTCAGTGGTGACACCCGGGGTGGCCAGCCCCTACTACACGCCCCTTCCTCTGCCTCTGACTACAAGCCACTGCTTGATTTATCTCAGCTACAGCAATTGGCAGTCATTTCCGGTATGCAGAAGCATGTTATTTGTTGAGTATAAGATCAGCAGTGCCCTCCACAGCAGGATTATAGTTGGGCTCCTGATTCCTGTGCAACCAACAGATACAACACTAGAGCAATGTGTGGGAGCTCTGTCCCTTGTGACTTGCTCCCACACCATCCCAGCAACATCTGTAGAACAGGATCCAGTAACACCTTTTAATGAATGAAACTCACAAAGTTCCTGATGGGCAGTTGATCCTGGAGAGATAAAACGAAACTACTTCTTCACACAAAGCCAAATTTAATTCATGCAATTTTCTGACACAAGATATGGTGGTGCCAATTAGCTTAGATGGCTTTTAAATGGGATTAGACAAACTCCAGGAGGATAGGTCTATTAACAGCCATTAGTAATGAAATAGAACCTCTGGGCTCAAAGGCAATACACCACTGAATACCAGTTGTTGCAGCAGCGTGGGAGAGAGCCATTGTCTCCAGGCCATGCTTCTGGGTTTCCTAGTAGGCCACAGTGGGAATGATGATGCTGAGCTAGATGGAACTTTGAACTTGCTTAATGAATATGGTTCATTTTCATTTTATTGCCATTCAACCTCACACATGATGGTGGTGTGTGTTCATTAGGGTGGGTGGGGGAATACTTATTCATAATATCAAACCACTCCTTACTACCCTTCTGAGAAAACCCCCACCCCACCCTCCCACTATATATAAGGGTCTGGTGACTTCTGTTTCAGTGTATCTGAAGAAGTGTGCATGCACACGAAAGCTCATACCCAGAACAAACTTAGTTGGTCTTGAAGGTGCTGCTGGACAATTTTTTGACTTATTATATCAAACCACTGTTTGCTAAAATTGTCAGGGGGAGGGGGCATCTCTTACTGCTGTCAAGAAACAAAAGGCAACCAATAAATTCTTACTACCATATATAAGAAAGAGGATTACATGTGCATGTCCTTTCAGATTTCAGAATATGGACTGACAAGATGCACTAGCAGGCACTCAGATCTGTTTGACAAGTGATGACTGACTCTTTCAGACAGAAGTGTGTCAAGAACTGTATGACAATGATAAAATAAGGTTTTGTTTGAAACACATTTTTCATTCATATTCTCTCTCTGCCTCTCTCGTATTTTTTTTTCTAGATAAGAAAAACAAGCTTGCTTCAACCATGTATATATTTTTATATTAGTGGGATACACAAAGTCACCAGAAGCTTTCAATTAACCACAGTCTAGTGTTACATCTGAGACCTATACTGTCTCAATTAACTCTGGTTAATTGAAGCAAGCTAGATTCATAAGCCACAGTATGGAGTAAACTTGTTTCAACAGAATAAGCCCTAGTTGAGAGTAAGCATAGGGGAGAAAATGGATTCACATTTAAGGGTGAGCCTACCTAAGCCAAACTTTCTGAAATAATACAGAAACAGTAGTAGATAGGTAGCCGTGTTGGTCTGCCATAGTCAAAATAAAAAATTCCTTCCAGTAGCACCTTAAAGACCAACTAAGTTAGTTCTTGGTATGAGCTTTCGTGTGCATGCACACTTCTTCTGAAGAAGTGTGCATGCACACGAAAGCTCATACCAAGAACTAACTTAGTTGGTCTTTAAGGTGCTACTGGAAGGAATTTTTTATTTTGAATACAGAAACAGTCATCTTTTGAAATTGCTCTTCTCTGAATTTCAAATGCTGTTCTCCAGCCAAGTAACATGTACAAAATTCATATTCTAGGGTCTTTGAGTCTGCACACACATTCATTATTGAACCTTCAAAAACACATTATATTAGGAGAAATTTATTTACTAAAATGTATGTATTAGGCAAAACTGCGTACAGAAATGCTGATGGCTATTCACAAGGATGAAGATTTGGCTAAACAGTACACCTGAATCCAGGTTCATGGTTATCCTGCTCTAGACAAACCACAAGATGTAGCCAAGATCTGTTGTATGGTTTCCCACTTGTGGTGTGTGGGGGGGAGATAAACCATGAGCAAAGTTCAGACAAAGTGGGCAGTGATGTGCCAGAACAACGTGGTTAATTTCCAGAGCTGCAATTGTGCAGCAAATATGCAAGAAGTGTGCCCTAAACTCACATTTTCACCATGCCATGTTGATAAATGTAAAATTACCCTCATAGAAGAAATGGGGAAGAGGGATGCTTGTAAATTGCACGCCCATGCCAGGGAGTTTATGTAAAGATCTCAGGATGTTGAAAACAAAACATTCCCCACACAACAACCACAAAAAAGTATAAAAAGAAGAACTTTATAACATGTTTTTCAGTGTTTGAAGTCTTTGAAGTCTTGGTATTGACTTAGAGTAGACAATGTGCAGAGATTTTCTAACCCTGGGGCAAGAAAGGGCCTGGCCATGCCACATCCTATTTCTATCTGAAAGCCTGCTATGTACCCTGAGTTAGGAATAAAGACCAGTTTCAAGCTGAAATGGTATGAGTTCAGGTAGGAAAAAAGCCCTCCACAGCACTTCTTCAATGCTGACCTGCTAGAAAGGGAGAAGAAAAGATCAGGAGTGGATTGTACAGGATCGTACCCCATAGCTGGCATCTAGAAATGTAGCAGGTCATGATGAAAACAAAGACTGGGAGAAAGAAGGAAGAAAGAGAGGCAGCACATTTGCAGTGTATCAGTTAAAGCAGAAAAAGAGGAGGATTACTCATGGCTCCATAACACCAGTAATAACCATTTCACCAGCATGAATAGCAACAATAGGTAAAACCCTTCATGTAACACAGAAACCTTTTTCTGCTCCCATTTTGTTTCTTTTAAAAAGTGGCACCAGTGTTCTTTGATGGTTTCCCCTAATATCCATAAGTATTTGGTGACTCAGAACCAGGCCCTTTTACATAAATTAAAAGTTACATGGCTTTGAGCTGCTCTTTTGGAAATTAAGACACTTAATCCTCATGAGAACTGGCTGTGACTAAGCTTGCTGTTTAAAACCATCTCTCCCCCCTTCCCAAACATCCCTCCCCACCCTCTGTCTACCCCACCCCCACACACTTATTAAAAGCCTTACATCCTACTTTTCCTGTTGTTAATAGAAAAGCAAGGCAGCTAACAGAATAAAAATAAAGTCAACACAAATCAAAAGAGGAATTAATATGAACACACACGGAGACACCATTAAAGAAATAGCAAAAGGAAAATCTAGACGAATCAGGAGCAAATTCACCAGTAATCCTTTGACCCCTATAGGAAGATCCTCCCCCCCCAAAAAAAGCCAGGTCTGTACCACAGAGTGGAAGGTATACAGTGGCTGTAGCCAGCTGGCTCTTCTAATGCCATGAATTAGAACTTCTTGATTCTTATACCCCACAAGCCAAACTTCATACAAGGAAGGGATATGGAGAAGGACCTCCAATATTGATCTAAGCATGTTCACCAGGAGAAGCTAACACAGTGTCCTTCCAATGATTTTGGGCTCCAACCCACATTATCCCTAGCCAGGGACATCAGAGAATTCTGATGACAATGTAAAAGAAATGGAAATTTGTTTATTCGTTCCATGTCTAGAACAGAAATCAATCTAGTCAGCATTCACTGTTGTTATTTTCAGTCTACAAATGATACATAATGGATTACATTTTCCCCCCCATTTTAAAGTTGTGTTTCTATTGCACTGAAATGAAATATGGAATTACATTATTAATTATGTAAAATTAGTAACTTCATTCTGCTACCCACTATTTAAGGTGATTTATACAATCACAATGGGAACTGGAGCTCCTCAACTTCTGTAGAGCACCACATTGGTACCGCTCTGGTGGGAAGGTAAACGACGTTTCCGTGCGCTGCTCTGGTTTCACCAGAACCAGCTTAGTCATGCTGGCCACATGACCTGGAAAAACTGTCTGTGGACAAACGTTGGCTCCCTCGGCCAGTAAAGAGAGATGTGTGCCGCAACCCCAGAGTCGCTCGCGACTTAACATAACTGTCAGGGGTCCTTTACCTTTTCCTTATGCACTCAGGTATTTCTGAGATTATTGCCATGTACTTGACCCCATGATTAGTATTTGGCTTGGTCATGTCTGCAGAATGGAAGAAGGCAAGATCCCCAAGGACATACTCGATGTCTACAAATGTGACATGAAGACTGGCAACATCAACCTGTCATGTTGGAATCCCTTGCAGACCACTGCAGTGTCTGAAGCCAGTCAAGTTGTGTATTCACAGCAGTGACCAAAGGCGGTATGCCCACTGGTAGGAGCACAGAGAGAAGAAATGTCATGGTGCATCTGCAGCAGCACAACCAGATGCCTTCATCTGCAACAAAACATGTCTCTACCATATTGCATCTCCCACATCTCTCCCCGGTCGTTGCAACATTCCAGCAGTTTGACCTCACCCCCAAAGACACACTCCTCCATTGTCTCCTGAGACAGATGGATGCCAGTAACAATGACTCCACTGCCCCTTTTCATGTGTTTATATTCCCTTATTATAATGCTGAAGTGGGCAATAGTTTATAAAACACTCCTAAGGGGAGTGGGCAGCAGTGGCTAATAATTGGCTTCATCCCCAAACTGTGGTTATAAAAGGTCTTTCCCAGGATGAAATTAAAAGCAGGAAACCTGTTCTTGCACTGATTAATAGCACACACTCTCTCTGATGTCTGCACTTAATGTTTCCACTATTGCCTGCTTCAGATGATAATGAAAGATAACAGATTTTGCTCGTCCTTTTATCATCAGCATTTTACAACCTGCTATTGAGCAGGGCTGCAATCCAAGAAATGCTACTTCTTCACATACACTGTAGAGATGAATAGATGCTTTGCAGGTGCAGCGATGAGGGCTATTTCTGTTTGGGTAGCAGAAGAAACTGGAAGGAGACAACATTTAGTTTAAATAAGTGGTGGGCTTCATATAAGCAGTGTGCTAAGTATGACTGCAGACATGGAGGAGCTGTCCATGGGGAGTTCCAGGTGAAAAGTAATGACTGCAGGAATGGGGAAAATAAAGGTGGAATTGTGAGTGAGATGTGGGAAACAAAAAGAGGAAAGAACAACACTGACAAGAGTGTGTGTCCCCATGCCAGATTAAGCCTGCAAACTAAGTGATATGCATCATCTAGAAACACTTCAGGATAGACATTTTCTGCTCAAGTGGAGATTTTAATCCCAGTCTGTATTTGTACTGGACTTGAAATTGTTTTTTAATTATGCTTTTATTGTTGTTGTTTTATTGCTAAATCACTTTGGGATGTTTTATGGGAAACAATTCAAAAACGAAATGAATGAATTCTCTTGAAGTACTGCATGTGAAATGAATTCTTTATTTTTGCCAATTTGCTTTTTGTCATATTTTGAACCAGTATAGCCTGGGCAAGGTAATTTTATGGTTGTACATTTTGCCATATCCATCTGTTGTAAACTACCTGGAGCATGATAATGTAGAAAGATGGTATGTAAAAGGAGAGGAAATTACTGACTCCTGGCTTTATCTCTTGGCTCTTGACTTGGGATGCAAGAAGGCATCATTCTCCGTTCCATCCCATATTCATCACATACAGCACTGTTTCTGCTCCACAGCAGTTCGTCTTCTGCCAAAAGCTGTGATATTAACCTCACAGTCTACAGCGGCAAAATTACATAACTTAATTATATAATTAATTGTGGAAATTTCATTAACTACATTGTCATGAAGCAGGCAATGCTATCTGGACAATGACATGAGGTAATGCTATTCTGGACAATGACATGAGACAAATTAAGTGAACACTAGCAATTTCCACTTCCCATTTTTCTTGGAATTCTCTGACACCCCTCCTTTTGACTCCCTTGTCATCCCTTTTGCCTCCCGCTCCTGAATCTCCACTGACCACTGACTACCAACAACTACACAAAAGGGATGAGGGTGGAGGCAGTCCCTGCCTAGAAGCAGCAAGTGATGGGTCTTGGTTCTTATGGTGCTCTGATTACATTATATTTCACAGGGTGACGGCTACCTCTGAACACAAAGAATTTCAGCATCAAGAAACACCAACATTTACCATGTGGGGGAGGGGGAAAGGCCTTTCTGCTATTAAAAAGCTCCTGTGTCATTTCAAAGCCAAAAAACAACATGCAGAGAGACAGAATCAGATATTATCTCATTGACAAGCCTATTGTCATTTTCGGGGAGTCCAACTGGGTCAAATTCTTGCTAGGCTCTCTTTCATGGCCTGAATTCTGTTGCACATTTCAGGTTATCTCCAAACGACTTTGTTGTAACCCACACGCTGCCTGTCACATCATTGCATACCAACTGGGGGAGGGGGCAGGATAAACCCTTTCTTTCTACAAAGTCAGGAATACCATGGTATAAAATAAAATTCAGTAGCATGTGGTGCTGCCTTTTTCTCCTGTGGGTTGCAGGTAAAAAATATTACCAGATGTTACTGAAAGCTCGAAGACACTGTGTGTAATCTAGGCGATGAGACAGAAACTTAAGAGGGTTTAGGTTTTGGGGGCTCACACACAGAGCTGGCATCAGGATTCATATTCATTGAAGCTGCCAGGTCCCATGGCTCAGAAGGGGGACACAACGCCTAATGGACATTGGCCCTGCTGCCTCCCCCTTGTCCTGCCAATGCTGAATTCTCCCTATTTATATTTATTCCACTTTTTTCAGAAAGCCCTCATGCAAAACCCATCAGCATCTCACTGTGAATTCCTCAGACTATATGTATTTATATGCAATTTTGCCATATATATATACATTTTCTAGGCTTATTTTCCCCAATATAGTGCATTTCTGTATGATATTCTCTCTAACAGTATGCACACTTTATCCCCGTGCACATTACATGTCTGGAGAAGCACATTACAACATTCTGAAAAGTGCAGATTTTGAATGGTGCCTGTGTTTTGGTTTGTGCATTGTTAAGGAAAGTGCAGATTAGGGACATTCACCTTTAAATACAAAGTGAACTGAATTCTCTTCCCCCAAATCCCTAGTGCATGGGCACCTGCCTTCCCTGAGCAAGCAATGACAGGTGTGAGGAGAAGCAGCAAGAAACAGCCCTTCCTTTCCCCTTACTTCATGCTCTGGGCTGCCATGCAGATTGGGCCCAGAGAAAGAAGGCCAGTCAGTAAGAATTAGTGCTGGGGATGGTGAGAAAGAACTCAGAGTGTGGGACTGCTGACAACATTTTAGGAATACAGAAAGTAGTGGAATCTGCCTTATACTGGATCAGACCATTGGCATTATCTACTGGCAGTGGCGTTCCAGGGTTTCAGAAAAGCAGACAGTTAGTAGAGAAGGGCTGCACTTTTGGCCCTATTCCCCCTCTACGACTGTGTCTGCTACCATGGCTCTCTGAGTTGGAAAACCTCATTTAGCTCTTTGTGCAGAAGCTTTCCCAAGGTTCCAGAACCAAGGTTGGCCCCACACAAAGACGTAAAGTCATGGTGGCTTCACCATTTCACATGGCCATGTAAACATGTATAGGGCATAAACAGGGCTAGGGTGGGGTGGGGAGTCATGCGTCATGGGAGCAAAAAATGAACGAAAACCCAAAAGTGCAGCCCCTCTCAACAAGTAACACAAAAGAGGACTCATAATAAAAGCTGATATATACATTACACAGGTTTGGAACAGAACCGCTTCAGATTGTGATGTGCATGTACATATATGTGTAAATGTGCATGAGTGCTCCTGCTGTGTATTTTAAAACTGCTCCCCTCATAGCATCTCAAAGAGGAACGGATCACACTAAACATTTCCTGATGTTTTGGTTTACTGCATGCAGGGAATTGTTAAGTGGAGAACATTCAAATATAAAGCGAGCCCTTCTTCTACAAACGGACTGAAATGGTACAAGTCCAATATTCTGTCCTTTTCATCTACTACCTCATTCTGCACAATATGCTGATCTACACTTAGTTATGCTAAGATAATCACCAACTCAATCCTTGCCCGTAGATCTCCATTACTGTATGATTAAGAGGAGTTACTGGAGGTTTGTGTAATACACAGTTCTGGAGTTTATTTCTCAGTTTATTTCAAGCCTGCTTTTTTTTTTTGAAAAAAAGATTTTAAAAAATAGATTAGCAGTAATGGGAGGCTCCCTATCATTAATGCAAGATGAAGAGTTTCTAACTTTTAAATGCTGAAGGGGGTTACTTAACACACACAAGACAGATAAAATCTTTGATCACAGTAACACAGCCTAATTGGAAGTAGACGGTACTGTTTAACCGAAACAAATGGCCTATTTCTGAAATGGGTTAGCATCATTAAAATTCCAATCACACAGTAGAGCCTCGTCCACAAATACTTCTAGTCTATGCCATTGACAGAGCTGGACTGAGGACTGCCAGAGCCATTGCAGAGATTTCTGGCAGACCTCCCCTCCCCCATTGCAATCCAAATGGCTGATAGACAAATGTGCTGTCAGGGAGCTCTGCGCTAAAGAGCTATGCACGATTCCTGCCCCTGAGAATGGAGAAAGCTTAAAGTTTAGCCTTCTCTTGGGCACTCACTCACCCACCAGGTTTCATATTGGGGGCATCTCTGACCAGCACTCAGAGCTCTGTTCAAAGCAACCCTTGATCTGGAAATGCATCCCTTTAATATTGACAATTATTTATCTATTTTTGTAAGAAGTCTGTTGGATCAGAGCAGTGACCAGTCTAGTTCAGCATGGTGGCCAGCCAGATGCAGCCTGCTCCAACAATGGCCAGCTGCCATTCAGAAGTATGCTTTTCTCTGATAGTGGAGGTAAGACATAATCATCCTGGATGCTAAGGCCTCCTGAAGAAATGCTTTGGAACTGACTGGCTCTTCAAAGTGCCATTCAGATGTTTATCTTGCATTTGGAGTTTTCCTTCTCACAGTCTGAGAGGTACTGTGGAGATTCACTTTAACGAAGCATTGGAGAACCTCAGGCCCAGTGGCCCAACATGGCCCTCCAAGAATCTTTGTCTCGCCCTCAGAACTCTCCCTAGATCACACACACCCCCATTCTTATTTGGTGATTACTCGTAGCCAGGTTAAGAGTGTCTTCCATGAATATGGTCTTAACAGTGTATCTGTAAGTGACTTTGGAGGTCAATTCTGGATCCACACATCCTTCCACAGTCACAGTGGGGACATAGGTTTCCAGGTGGTATATCCCCCATTAGCCCTGCTTTATACCTAAATGTGTTCCTGCCTGGCTGGAATGTGTCTTTGAACAAATGGTTGTGCCTCTTGCTTGATGGGATGGAAGAGAGATAGGTGTGTGCAGAGCACTGGTAGAAACCAGCCCAGGGTATAATGGTACAAATTTGCATTTGTTGCTCTGCTTACTTTTGCCTGTGACCTGTGGCCCTCAGAAGGTTCTATAGAAGGGAATGCAGTCCTTCATTCCAAAGTGGTCTGCAGTATATATTCTTGAATGGCTAAAATAATGAAATTAATTCAATTCAAGCCCCAACCTACATTAAGAAAACAGTTTCACAACTGCAGCTTGTACTGCAGCACAAAAATTAGAAAACTTGTGATGCTTGCTTTGGGGGTTATGGGGGCATTATTTCTGATATTTCCCAAACAGCCTCCATAAGCTATAACAAGTGTGAATGAGGCATTGTATGGTTCTGCAAGAATGCAAACAAGACAGATTGCCTGGAGCCCTCAATCCCTCCATCTTGATTGTAGCATTCTCCCACCAAAGGATTCCAACTAAGTGCCACAGCAAGTTTTGAGAAAAGTTGTATTAATATTTAGACCTACTTT
The DNA here is from genome assembly GCF_965112155.1 of Podarcis liolepis. Lineage (NCBI taxonomy): Eukaryota > Metazoa > Chordata > Lepidosauria > Squamata > Lacertidae > Podarcis > Podarcis liolepis. The sequence continues at coordinate 13,908,561 of NC_139570.1, read as the reverse complement.
CTTTCTTTCTTTCTTTCTTTCTTTCTTTCTTTCTTTCTTTCTTTCTTTCTTTCTTGTTTTTTTTTTAAGGAATTCTCTTTAAAATGAAAAAGGCTAAGCTATCTGTATAGCTTCCTACCCCAACCCCAAAATCCTCTTGAAATCTGTGGGAAGCTAGAACAAAAGAAAACTAAAACTGGGGGGGGGGGTATCACACCTAAATATAATTACAGCTTGAAATACCTTGGTAAAAAGCCAAAAGACTATGTTCAACTTCAGTGGGCTTCAGATCAGACCTTGAATCAATAGCAATTATGAAACAGAAGAACAGTCCTGGTAGAGAAATTAATCTCTTAATGAATTGCTCTCAAACACCAACCAAAGTTCAGAAAATTTGGGCTGGATTTCCTCCTGGATTAGGTGGCACTGGGCACATTATAATGATTAATCTTCCTTGTCCACGGCTTTTGCTGAGTAGCTCTTTAAGGGTGTTAGGCAAAAGCAAGTACCTAATGACTATGTAGCCTCCCAAGAGACTTCATGCTACCATTCAGGTACTTTCAGAAAACCTAAGCATTATAGTGTTGCTTCTACAAGGAGGCATTCTACAAGCAGAAGTCTTGCTCCCTCCACCCTCATTCAGCCCTCACAAAGGCACTTTGGTCTAGGATAGGGATGTACCTATTTCCTCTTCCAACATGTATGCATCACGTGCAGCACTATTTTTGTTCAGATGCAGGCCGGTTTCCAAAAGAAATGACATTATTTGTGTCTCAGTCCAATTTTACATATGAAACTGCCTTATTTTGAGTCAGGGCACTGGTCTAGCTAGTTTAGTATTGTCTGCAGTAACTGTGGCTCTCCAGGGTTTCATTCAGAAACCTTCTCAGTCCTACCTGGAGATGACAGGGATTGATCCCGGCACCTTCTGCATGCAAAGCAGATGCTCCACCACTGAGATACAACTATTTCCCTCATGAATTATGTAATGCATCAAATTGTTATGTTATTCAACACCACTAATTTCAATGCAGAAAGAAGCAAAAGCAAAACGTAGTGCAAATCTGCAACTGAAAAGAGCAGTGAATCCCAACTGTATTTGCTGGACTTCCATTCTATATATGGAGCAACCAAGTGAACACTGGGAATTTCTACTACCATTTTTATCAGAATTATCCAACATCCCTAGTATGGGAGACAAGGGTGAGGAGCCTTTTAGGGGCAGAGCCCGATGTTGCATGGAAAGAAAGCTGTTGAGAAAAAGAAAACTGCATTCTTATAGCTGATGGGGCTGGACTAGTGATGTGAGGTGAGAATATTCTCTGCTAAATTCTAACGTAAGAACCAGTTTTACAACCCATATTAAAAAAATCTAGTAAATAATAAATCAAGCTGTGATATTGCCAGTGTTAATGGCTTCTTTTTAATATGTATGCAGATAGTTTTGTTCATCAAGTTGTGTTTTAGTCACCAAAACAGTTATTAAGTGTTAGAGCTATTAGAAGCACAAGATAGCCTATTACTGAATTTACTTGTATCAAACCTTAACATGCCAATTGTATTTTTTGAATTGTCCTATAACATGTACATGTTCTAATGAAAGAATAAATTATGATTTAACTACTGAGTTTCCTTATACCAAACCTTAACATGACAATTACTGGTGCCATCACCTTAGAATGGTTTAACTTTAACTATAAGACATGTTTCACTTTTTAATTTGATACTTGCAAAGGACAAGTAAAGGTAAAGGGACCCCTGACCATTAGGTCCAGTCGTGACCGACTCTGGGGTTGCGGCGCTCATCTCGCTCTATGGGCCGAGGGAGCCGGCGTTTGTCCGCAGACAGCTTCCGGGCCATGTGGCCAGCATGACTAAGCCGCTTCTGGCAAACCAGAGCAGCGCACGGAAACACCGTTTACCTTCCCGCCAGAGCGGTTCCTGTTTATCTACTTGCACTTTGACGTGCTTTTGAACTGCTAGGTTGGCAGGAGCAGGGACCGAGCAACGGGAGCTCACCCCGTCACAGGGATTCGAACCGCTGACCTTCTGATCAGCAAGTCCTAGGCTCTGTGGTTTAACCCACAGCGGCTTGTGCTTATATATTTTCACTGTGGCTCCTTTACTAAACAACAAGTTTCTCTATATGTCAACAGTGGTGACCTGCTGACCAATAAGATTTTTCTAGACTCCTCCCACTCCCATGATCCCATCCACACTGCCAATCATCTTCAGTAGTTTAGTATGTCTTGACTGCCTTCAAATCATGAGTTGTGATTCTTGGGAGCTTAACCACTTAATTTCAAGTTTGGTGCAAAAAAATATCAAAGAATGTGAATTCACTGCATTGCCCCTGTACAGTATCTGTACAGTTTTTGGTTGCCATCTGAACAAGATTACCCATGAATAAACATGTATATTAAGTAACTATATCATTTTAATGCATTAAAACTATATCATTTTCAATGCATTAAAATGAATATTCTCCTATTTTGAATGAATTCTCATTAATCGAGAATATTCTTGAGAATACTCTCCAAAAGATTATTCTCGAGAATTTAACACCACTAGGCTGGCGGGACACAAAACAAACACACTTATCTCCCCTTCTCTCGCTCTATTTTTTTCTCTGTGCTCTGGTCAGGAAGCATAGTTCAGTGATAGAAAATATGGTGTTTATACGAAGCATCCTGGTTCAATCCCTGGCATATCCAGTTAAAGAAAACCAGCAACACACATAAGCTTAGCTATAATAAATATTATCATCCTGCCTAGGAGAGGATCTTGGGCTGTACCAGGTACATATCTAATTGGATGCTCCACGCAAACATCACATCCCTTTGGGGGGTTAGGGATGGGAACCACCACACAACTGGGTGGCTAGAATTTGCCTTGGTACTCCTTTGCTCATTTTCTTCCAGGATGAGTCCCATGTCTTACCAAAAAGGATTCTGTCTTTCCTTGATGCAAGCCTCTATAATTTAATTTACAATCTCTAGAGGTAAGAATTATCTAGGATTTAGTGTCTATATTTTCTTTTCATGTAACTCTCAGTTCTCACACTCTTTAATCTTGAACCACTTAATAAACAATTTTTTAAATAAATAAATTAAAATCTGGAGTTGACTAATGAGCTTTTACTACTAGAAGCTCACCCACAGCTGACTTCTCTGACACTACAGATACTAGAAGAAGAGTGGACTCATATCTGCTTTTTCCTAAAAAAAAAAAAAGCAACTCTCTGCAGATCTGGATTTCTAAATAAAATGCTGGACTCAGAGAACAGTACTTCAAATAAGGGGAAATTGCAATTCTGAATAAATTAACTTAGGCTATTTGTGCTAGCCAGTAAATGTGTACTCACACAAAAATCAAACATGATTGGAAATGGTTTAAACAATTTTAGAATGATAAACAAATCACAATGACTGGTAATCCCTTTCAGCTTGCATAAGAGGATTCCCTAAGATGGAGAAGATGCATTTGTATTTTAATACAGAGTTGACATTAGAGGTTGGCACTTTTGGAGACCTACTTCTGTCCTCTGGCATTGATCTTCTTCCTCCTTGATACCTCCACCTGTCGCTTCTTCTTGCTCTGCTTCCCCCTCTGGGGCAGTGTTGTGGAGTAGACCCAGAGGAAGACAGGGCAAATGAATGGGTAGCAGGGATGGTGTTTACCCACTCAGTGAGGAGGCATGACTAGGATAAAATGTAGGGATGCGGGTGGCGTTGTGGTCTAAACCACTGAACCTCTTGGGCTTGCCGATTGGAAGGTCAGTGGTTCGAATCCATGCACCGGGGTAAGTTCCCATTGCACCAGATGCGGTTTAGTCATGCTGGTCACATGACCCGAAAAGCTGTCTGTGACCAAATGCCAGTTCCCTTGGCCTAAAAAGTGAGAGGAGAGCCACACCCCATAGTCACCTTTGAGTAGACTTAACTGTCCAAGGGTCCTTTACCTTTTACCATTTACCTTACCAGAATAATCTTGCACAAGAGATCCACAAATCTGAGAGCTGTGCCCAACACATGGACCCTTGGTACCAACTCTATTAAACTATATGAAACGTGTGTGTGTGTGTGTGATGCTTGGAATGATGGGAGAATCTGAGAATTCCTATACAGTGGTACCTCGGGTTACATATGCTTCAGGTTACATACGCTTCAGGTTACATAGGCTTCAGGTTAGAGACTCCGCTAACCCAGAAATAGTACCTTGGGTTAAGAACTTTGCTTCAGGATGAGAACAAAAATTGTGTGGCAGTGGCGCGGCAGCAGCGGGAGGCCACATTAGCTAAAGTGGTGCTGCAGGTTAAGAACAGTTTCAGATTAATAACGGACCTCCGGAACGAATCAGTACGTAACCAGAGGTACCACTGTATACCAGTGGGCTATATAAATTGATAGCTGAAGGCAGCACTGTATAGGGAAGTTTTAATGTTTGATGTTTTAATCTGTTTCTAATCTGCTGGGAGCTGCCCAGAGTGGCTGGGGAAACCCAGCCAGATGGGCGGCGTATAAATAAATCATCATCATCATCATTGCTATACTGTCTTTGGTTTCATTTCCCATGCTTGGGTAATATTTTTGAATTGCAAGGTTATATAATGGTTGCATACACACACACACACACACACACACACACACACACACACCATCACAACTTCCTTCCCCACTTGTCAGGAAGTACAAGGGTGTGAGGCAGCGGCAGAGCAAGCTGATTGCGCGCCTGGGGCAGCATGTGTGCCCTGCGCCCAGGGGCAGGGCCAGCCACCTGCGGGGGTGGCAGCTGGGGCAGGATGCTTCACGGTGCCTCCGAGTAGTCTGCCTCCCCTCCTCACACTCAGCCAGCCTAAAGCTGAGGGGGAGGCGGCAGGCGGACCGTTTGGGCACTGCAGAGCCTGTGCGTGCCAAAGCCACCACCCAGGAGAGACACGTGGCTTGGGGGTGCTGCAGACCCCATGGTGAGTGCTGCCCAGCATTTTGTCACCCCCTCAATGGTGATACCCAGGGCAGACCACCCCCACTGCACCCCCGTTCCTCTGTCCCTGCATGAGGGAAATTTACAGGATTCACAAAAGTCTGACGAAAGTAAGAATCTATTATTATTTTGTAAGGCCAACGGAGGGCATCACTGGGGAGCCTTTTTAAGCCTGGGGGCCACATTCTTTTCTGGGCAACCTTCTAGGGGCCATAGGCCATTGATAGGTAGAGAAATGAATGTACAATTTACCGTAGCACATTTTACCTCAGGTTAGTTTCTACAAACACACCTCCCTAACTTCCATCCAGGCAAGAATTATCAGAACTCAATGTTGCAGCCAGGCAAAAGCTCCAAAGGGGAATATGAAGCAAAGCCACTGAGGGGTGTGGCCTGGGATGTTGTCCTGATGGAGAGGAGTCTCCTGACTTTTGTGTGGCTTCAGTGTAGAAAGGTATGAGTCACATCTTCACCAGCCTGAGGTTCCTGACAGGTTTCCCCATAAGCTGCAAGAACAACATTCACCCTGGCATAAGACCACAATCTGCTCTTGACTGCAGCACAGAAGCATCACAGCCCATGTCTCAAGCAAGCAATTCAGCTGTGTGTGAATCTTTCAAATGAAAGGAGAGGAGAAGGAAATGGTCATTTTCCTCATGCAGATTGTCAGCCAAAGTGTTTTTAAAAGAAAATCCCATCTTCAACCTGATTAATACATCAGCAATTTTATTTAGTAGCATCAAAACCTTTACCCACTAAAATTTATCATGCACCTGAGATATAAGCTAGTCTTCTGGAGTCAGGCACACATATCTCCTAGAATGAAACGAATACTCAGAAATTGGCAGGAGGGCTAGCCAAGTTCCATTTACCACTTAACGCTTGAAATAATTGTTCTGATTTTCCAAGGTGACAAGAATTCTGCCACATTCAAGCAAAAGAATTAGAATGAAATTTTATATCCCTGAGACAGCAGCTGGACTCTTGGGTCAATGTTCAAAGTTGCATTCTTTGCCCACTGAAAGAGGTGCAACTAATTTCCTGAGAAACAAGATCTAGATATTTTAACAGCCTGATCACAGCCAGAGTTTTGTACTGAAGCAGTGGATCACAGGATTGAGTCAAGGAATCCTGTAGCTTATTGCATATACTTGAATGAAACAGCATTAAAAGTAAAATTGGGAAAGATTTACCTAAAATAAGAAGCACAGTATGCTCCATTTATTATAAATTCAGATTGTTGCAATTGCAAAAGGCATTATTAGTAATTTTTCACACAAAAAACTATTGATGAAGGCTACTGTGGAGTGAGTGTTTGTGTGCGTTTTAAGCCATTTTCCTGTGCATATTTTACTTCTGCTTCTCCTCCTCATTTGTCACTGTGCAGTCACCATGCTGTGGAGATACTATGGATGAAGGCTGTCTAAAGAGAGTTTGATTGATGTTATCAGGGAAGCAGTATATTTGCAACTGATCACATCCATGTTGGTTGGGGAGTCCATCACAGACAAGGGACACTTTAGACAACCTATTTCACAGGGAGATGGTAGACGAAGTTCGAAGAAAGAAAACTGTAATGTGCCACAGCACAAGGACCAACAACACGCAAAGTCTGGTTGCTCTCATACATGAGTTTCTTTGCAGTGATACCACACTCATCAAAATACCATTCCATATTCCCACCCCTCTGCTGAACAGATTTACTGTTGCTGTTGCTGTTGCTGTTGCTGTTGCTGTTGTTGCTGCTGCTGCTGCTGCTGCTGGTGTGTGTGTGTGTGTGTGTGTGTGTGTGTGTGTGTGTGTGTGTGTGTGTGTTTATATTACATTTGCTGCAGAAATGGTATATCCAGATTCAATTCAGTTGTGGAGGGTGTGAGGTGCCATTTTCATAAGGATTTTGTTGTGTGGGTTCTGTGAAAAACTTGCATGCATGAGCAACACTGAGTGGGGGTAGACAAATTTGTCAATACAGTGGTACCTTGGGTTACAGACGCTTCAGGTTACAGACTCCGCTAACCCAGAAATAATACCTCAGGTTAAGAACGTTGCTTCAAGGTGAGAACAGAAATCGTGCGGTGGCAGCAGCGGGAGGCCCTATTAACTAAAGTGGTACCTCAGGTTAAGAACAGTTTCAGGTTAAGAATGAACCTCCAGAACGAATTAAGTTCTTAACCAGAGGTACGACTGCATCAGTCTCTCTCTCTCTCTCTCTCTCTCTCTCTCTCTCTCTCTCTCTCTCACACACACACACACACCTTAAATTCACTTCTTCACAAATCATCCGTGTGAGCTTCTTCCTTTTTTAAAAAAAAAGTTGACATGAAAATTCACCAATATATTGGTGCAGATATGTTACTATTTATCATATACACATGTTTGCACACAATTAACTAATATAGGCATGTATGTAAACATTTTCCCCTATTTTTGTATGCTATTTTCACAGTTATGTGGCTTTTATGCATACTTTGTCCCAGTACATGTATTTTTAAAAAATGAAATTTTACCTAAACAACAGCAAACAAGTCTCTGCCTCAAAGGGCTTACAAACTACATCTTGACGGTGGGGGTGACAATGGGTTGTATCTAAAGTAGTAGTGCTAAATAATTTGTTCCATCCAGAAAAGGTCTTCTGTCTGCATGACAGAACGTCCCCCCACCATGCACCCCCTAAATCTATTATCCACCCATTGCAGCAGGTTTGGGGAGAGCACAGGATATGCAGGGGTAGGAGAAGCAAGGAAAGTCTCATTGCACAAGTGCAAATCTTTACACTGACTGGCTGCACCAGCTGAATACTGTTTCAATATGCAAGAGAGGAATGAGAGAAAATGCTGTGTGGGTACAGAATAGGTTAGAAATGGTGCTATCAAGCAGTGGCGTAGCGTGGGGGGTGCAGGGGGGCGGCCGCACTGGGCACAACATCGGGGGGGAGGGCGCTCGCACTTGCAGTGCTAAAATCAGTGCTAAAACCCACGGGTTAGGGGGTGCAAATTACTTGCCTTGCCCCGGGTGCTGACAACCCACGCTACGCCACTGCTATCAAGGCAGAGAAATCCAGAGCAGCAGGACAATAGTATTTATCACTCACTGAGTGATAGAAGCTCCCCTCTGTCACTTGTGTTTGTGATCTTCTTCTTTTTTAAAAGAAAAGAAAAGAAAAGCTAAGGCAGGAAGTTATCAATGGAACAGCCATAAATACTCTTGGGGCAGAGACCCTGGAGGCAGTTAGCCCTTTAAGGAGCAGCTGATAACCACAATGGCAGGAGCAAAGTCCGACAGTTATTCATGAAATGGCCATTGATAAACTGGGCAAGAAAGCCAGGAGTTAAGCAGTTATCAGGAAAATCTCTCAATAACTCACTGCTGCACAACACACTAAAGCTGTTACCAGTTGGAAAAGCTGTCAATAACTCATTGTGGTAAAGCACCACAATTATAGACGAAGGGACCACCTATAACTCATTGAAGCAATGCAAAGTTTAGAGAGCTAGAAAAGAGGTCGATGTAAAAATAAAATAAAACAAGTTTCTATATTTAGGGGCTGCAGAGCCAGGTGGTATTGTCCACTGCCAAATTCAAATCTAATGTGATTGTCTCCTGCAGGTTTCACAATCCCTACTGAATGGGCAGGACCGTATTTCATCAGGGTAATATGATTAATTGTGCTTATTGTTATTTAATGTCCAGGTTAGGAATGGGGAAGCTGGATGGTCCTCCAGGTGTTGAAGGACTATAACTCCCTGGAGCTTTGGCCAGTGGCAAACTAACTAAGGGCAATGGGAGTAGGAATCCAACAGCATCTGGAGGGCCACAAATTCTGCATCCCTGCTCCAAATAAACCAATTATAGAATAAGAGAATCATTGAAGCGTTGGAAGGGACCCCAGTGGTCAACTAGTCCAAATTCCTGCAATGCAAGAATATCAACTAAAGTATCCATGACACATGGCCATCCAACCTCTGCTTAAAAACCACCAAGGAAGGAGACTCCACAATCTCCCAAGGGAGACCATTTCACTGTCAAGCAGCTTTTACTGTCAGAAAGTTCTTCCTGATGTTTAGTCGGAATCTCCTTTCTTGTAACTTGAAGCCATTGGTTCAAGTCCTGCCGTCCAGAGCCAGAGAAAACAAGCTCACTCAATCTCCACGTGACAGTCCTTGAGATATCTGAAGATGGCTATGATATTTCCTCTCAGTCCTCTTTTCCTGGCGAAGCATGCACAGCTCCTTCAATCGTTCCTCAAAAGGCTTGGTTTCCAGCTTCTACTTTGCTTTGTTTATAAACTACTTTAAGTCTTGAGAAAAATCCAGAGACCTGTTGTACTGACTGCTGCACGGCAGCTCTTGAACTTTCTTTGCCGGGAGATCTGCCAAAAGCTCTATTTCAGATACTGTAGCAAGATCTGCAGAGAAAGTTGTTGGCGGCTGTAACTTAGGTCCCCACCCTACCTCGAGCAGTCTATTTTAAAGTATTTACACCTATTTTTAAAAGGTTGCATCCATAGGGTGCATCCATGGAAGCTGGAACTCCTAAGACATTGTGAGGACTCATGTCCACAATGAATCCTGAACCTAATATATTATCCACCTATCAGTTTAACAAGGCACCCAGGGTAACTCAAAAACAGTAATAAAAGCAGTATAATTTAGAACACAATATATATAAAAGTAATAGAACAATGAAGCCTAAGTGAGTTAATAAAAACCAGAGTGCGGGGGGGGGGGTGTCAGATTAAAATCAGCTCATATGGCATGTAGCAAAATATGGGTACATAAAACACTTTTACCTTGCTCCAAAATAACATCCATTACTGCACAATATGGGCCTTCCTAAATATGACATTCCCTATTTCAGGGCCACAATGGAGAAGACCCTCTTTCAAGTCACCACACTTCCTACATCAGAAACCCGGGGGTTCAGAAAAAAAGCCTTATAAAATGAACTCAAGGAAGTACTCAGACAAGCTTATATGAAATTTTAGTCATGGATTTGGTCTTTTATGCCTACCTCAGCTTCTGGATATAGGAAAAAACTACAACCAGAAAGGAAACTGGTTTAACAGAGAGTGTGATATAGCCTGATTTTCTTCCCCTTGCACATTGTTATTGGGTACTTCTGAGTAAAGCACACTTTTACACTAGAACTCATGGGCATCCAATGAAGCTGAACACTGGGAGGTTCAGTACACAGAAAAGGAACTCAGTACATAGTTAAACTATGGAACTCATTTCTGTGGGAGGCAATGACAGTCGTCAGTGGCTTTAAAAGAGGATTAGAAAGTGTTAAGTTGTGGGTGAACATATCAGACGACACAGCGATTCTTCAAACAGCTCTTGTTTAATCACAGGCCAGGACAGAACTGAACTGAAGAGCTCAGTCAGCCTGCATATATAGAGCTCCAGTACAACGTTACTGTAGCAACTTTCTAAAACTATCCAATCACTGAATGTCACTTTTGATCCTTCATTTGCATAACTATCTACAGTATCCCCCTGCTGTCCCAGGGTGAGAACTTCAGTACATAACAGAAAGATTCATGGAGGAGCCATGATGGTTGTGTTCTGTCTCCACAGTAGGAGACAGTAATGCTTTTGAATGCAAGTTGCTGGAAACCACAGGAGTGGAGCGGACTCCTGCTTAAATCCAGTACGCAGGTTTCCCACAAGCATCTTGTTCAGGGAAGTTTTTAATGTGTGACATTTCAATGTATTTTTAATCTTTGTTGGAAACTGCCCAGAGATGGGTGGGGTACAAATAAATTATTATTATTATTATTATTATTATTATTATTATTATTATTATTATTATTATTAATCTGGCTGGCCATTTGAGAACAGAATGCTGGCTTATATAGGCAATAGCTGGGCCTAATCCATCCATATATTCTTATGTTCTTACTATTGGGTTTGGAAATTCTTTTTCTGCCATTTTATGATCAAGCAGGCCCCCTCCCTCACAACCATTTCTATGGACTCCCCTCGTCCCCTGCATTTGAAAGGAGTCTCTCAGTCTCTCACACAAGGAGTCAGAGGCAAGTTGCAGATTCAAATGAAATAAATGGGCTAAGAAAATGCTTTGGGTGTTGAATTACCCTGCGGTTCTTCCAGGAACTGCCAAGACTGACGCTCCATTTACAGTTGCAGTTATTCAAAAAAACAAACAAACCCCACAACAACCCATGCCCACGTGCACACGCAGTACTATCATGCCATCGTATCATACAATTTGTTTTCTGTTGAGGCTTTCACAGTGATTTATAGGTGTGGGCCTCAAGGCTCACGTTATTGATTGTTTTACCTTTCCTGCAGAGGAAACGTACATTTTAATCCAATTTTAGGAGGTTTAAAAAAGAAAGATGCAGGAAAAGTTCAGGTTTTGAAAAACTGCCAATTACAAGGCGGTTCAATGAGCAAACTCTTTTCCTTTAGGAACCACGCGTGGGGAGAATTACTGTATCCGTAACACCCGGCATACATGATTTCCCTGGACATCAGCAAAAGACTGTGTTCATGTTAAGACAGATGAAGTATAGGATCCCACGCGACAGTTTTGTCCCTTCCAGCTTTGGCCTATCATCCCTACTACACGAAGACAAGCTTAAGCTGGACACTACTGCTCCTTGACAGCTAGTGAGAAAATCACTGCCTTGGAAGTCAAGGGATACACTGATCAACTCCTGGCCTCCAGCCCTTCTATTCTCTATGCCTGGAAGGAAAGTTTTATCTTGCAGTCCTTAGACAGGGCCCTGAAGAGATGTTAAGATAACAGAACCTGACAGTTTGGAATTTTATTTTATTTTGCCCAGCTGTGATGCCTAAAGGACCATGGTACCAACCAAGAATAAGCATGGTTTTCAAATACTATAATTGCCTTTGAGATCTGAGACCACCAGCGCTGTCAAGAGAGGTCAAGGCACTTTAGCACAGCAGAGGAAGCAGCAGGTCTGCTTGCTGGGACAATCACAAACATACCATTTCTTTTCCATAAGTGCTGAAGGTTCCATGAGATTCAGGTAGGGGATTGTAATCCAATAGCATTATTAGCACCATCTATGTAGCATGATTGTAAATTGGGGAAAAGGCTATAGATCGCTGGAAGATCATGTGCTTTGCATGCATAATGTCCCTTGTTCAATCCCTGACATCACCAGGTAGCTCTGGGGAAAATTCCCTGTCTGAAAGCCGCTGTCTGAAAGCGGAGAGCCACTGCCACTGAGTGCCAGCCATACTGAGCAAGATGGGACAGTGGTCTGACACAGCATAAGGTATCTTCTTATACTGAACACAGAGAATACCAATGGGCTTTTCTCATTCAATGTCCTTGGTTTGCAATTGCCCTGCTCTCCTGTAGACTAATGAATTGTGTATCCTGTACTCTGGGTAATGCCTACACTGTGCTGACTTCCTAAATAAAGCTTTCAGGTTTCCTCAAGCCGATAACTGTCTGAAGGTGGAAGGCAGGTCAGATGTAGGCAATGCTGTGAATTTAAACTGTTAAAAGCATTTTGTCACACCTTTTTATATACTGTATTCTAAGGGCGCTTCCCAGTGTAAAACAGTGTCTTCTCAAAGACCTGTGGGACATGATATATAATGAAATTAAGAAAAAAATTAAAGTGACTAGACAGCAAAATCCCAAAGAAAGCCTCAACTGTATTTATGTATGTGACTTCAGCAGCAAGGATTATCAACACTCAGAAATGGAAGGAGGAGAAAACACTCTCAAAGGAAGAATGGTTGATGAAAATCTTGGAATATCCAGAAACATCCAGGGACATCCCTAATTTAGAGAAGCCATCCCAGTTTCTGTTTTGATCCTGGAATCTCCCACTTTCCCTTATGATGTTCCTATTTTCATTGGAGAAATGTTGGAGGCTATGCAGAGATGGCAAATTTAAAAGCTTTTAAAGACTGAAAACCTTTTCTAAAGTTATTCCCCATATCTGAAGACCATAGTGGGGTTTGAAGTGGAAAAGAATAGCAAAACTATTAAGAAACATGTTAGAGAGAATGAAATTAGATCAGACAAAAGCTTAAAATACAATCATATGTAATTTGGGTTATAAACATCAATGTTGGGTGAGCGGGAAAGGTACCAGTAATTTCAATGACATTTTGTTGATTCAAGCTCTGTGTGTGTTCATCTGATAATCTTCAAGCACTCAAAAAGATTATTGGAGATGTAATATGGACAATGTTTCTTTGAAACATACAATATTTCTTTGAAACATACTATATTTTACACTTACTAAGCTTTGGAAGAATGTGCTTGACTATATAAAGACACTATGGAAAATTTTTAGATTTCCAGTGGTGAATATGCTTCTTCTTGAACATTGTATGGAAACTGACAACAGGAAAACAAAAATGGATTCTGTACAACCTAATGGTGGCCAAGAGACTGAAACAGATGAATTGGAAGAATAGAGATACGATTTCCCTTAATCAATGGTTTGACAACATGACAACATTGGCAGCATATGAACGGACAGCTTATAGATGCAGACTTTCTTTGGATAAATACAATGATATTTGGAATGAGTTTACACACAAAAGTATATGTGTATTAGGATAATAAGAATATACTTATTCTTGTATCTTAATGTACGGTAATGTAACAGTATTGTTTCTTTTCTTTTTTCATCCTCACTTTTTTCTTTCTTTTTGTCCCCCTCCCTCTATCTTTTTACAAATGAAATCCTCTTAATAAAATATTGATTGAAAAAGTGCTCAAAAGGAATTTTAAAAATGGCACAACCAGCCACATTTTCAGCTATGCATAGCTGACAGCCATTCATGGTGGGCCGTTTACAGGGCACGTGGCAATAAAGCCCATAGAAGTTGCTCTGTAAGTTTCCAGAGCCTTGAGATGAGAAAAATGTTTAAAATGGATTTATGATCAGCAGTAGCTATGACTCCTGACAGCAGCAAGAACCCCCTGTAAGCACCTTCAGGGTGCGAACCTTTTGATGCGGCACTCTGAGATTTAGCTATGTAAAGCCACTGAGCTAGGAAGGCATTCCTCAGAGGCTTAGCTATGACAGCTCCCATTTGTCTTCCAGGTGTCATTTTTCAGACCTAGTAAGAAACTCTCCCAGCTCCTTTGCTGGAGCTAGCTCAATCGCTCGCAGCACACTCCGCTAGCTAGCTGGGGAATAGCCAATAATGGCCTTTTAAGAATTCATGTCTAAACAGTGCAAGAGATCTGTCAAAACTTGAACTCATGAGTCCAAGAAGTGTGAATGTTAAGGGAAACTCAAGGCTATGAAAGAGGCATGTGTTCAGATTTTGAAACGTGCAGAGAATCCACATGGATACCAGTAAACAGCATAGAATCACAGAACTGGAAGGGACCCCGAGGGTCATCTAGTCCAGACCCCTCTGCCATGCAGGAATCTCAACTAAAACATCCAGGACAGATGGCCACCCAATCTCTGCCAATACACCGCCAAGGAAGGAGAGTCCACAATCTCCCACTGTCAAACAGCTTTTACTGTCAGAAATTTCTTCCTGGTGTTTAGTATCTTGAACCCATTGGTTCGTGTCCTAGCCTCTAGAACAGAAGAAAACAAGCTTGCTCCTTCTTCCGTTAAACCTGAAACCTTCTGCATGAAAAGCTGACATTCTACTACTTCACTACTAAGCTAAAGAGATGAAAGTAGAGCCTACTCTGGAAACCTTCACTTCAATCAGCAATCCAGTAGTGGAAGCTGGTGGAATCTCTTCGAACAAAATATCCCGTCCCCACAACAAACATAGGAACCCAGGAAAACTCTTTTTTACAAAGTTGGGCCTCCATATTGTCAGCACTGACTGGCAGTTTTTTGAGGATTTCTTTCACCAGCCTCCTGTACTACCTGCTGAACCCGGGACCTTCTGCATACAAAGCACATGCTCTGTCACTGTCCTACAGCCCTGCCCAAAGCTATTCTCTGCAGTACGACATGGTGATCAGCAAGCATGCCAAATCTGTCCGTTCTGGTTTGCAGCTCTAAACAAGGTGGATTCCTTGGAAATTCCTGCATACATTTTAATTCAGTTTCAGGGAAGCAGCTCCTTCTTCCTGATCTGTGGGGGGTGGGGAGGGAAAAGAAATATTCACAGCCATTTCCCACAGCGCATAACATTTGGGGGGTGGGGGGGCGGTATTAATAGGTTACTGTACACTTACCGGAGGCATTTGATACTCCTAGAATAATGAAGTCAGAAGTTACCTAATCCTATTTGTGTCAAACTCCATAATTTTCAACAAGTCCTGTCAGCATTAATAAAGGTCTGTTTACAAGTAGAGGGAGCTTCGCATTGACAGGTTTTGTTTTCCACATAAGGTGGACGCTGATAACAACCACCCTAGGCTATCAGTGACCTACTTAAAGAGCCAGTATACCACTTTATTGTCCTCTCTGCCTCTCCTCCCAATTGCCAGCACATGAGAAGAGGGCTTGTGAAGATGAATTTCCAAAGGTAGTGACGTGAGCTGCGGTCACTCTGCACCCCGGCTTTGATTCAGGCTAAATAAAGCTATCGCTCTACCATTTCCACTCCCCCTCCCCTGAAGGTGGCAGAAAGCAGTAAGCTGGTGTGGCGGCAGCAGTCCTCTAAGTGAAACATTAGGCCCCTTGTAAAGGGGATTCAATTTACTTTCGAGTCGCAGTGGAGTTATTCCATTAGGCTGTTACGTCTGCCACAGGGGTAGCGTTTGCAACTGACATTTGCCTGTCTGTGCTTTCTCTCTCTTCCCCCACTCCGCTCTTCTCTCCCCGCTTCGGATATTAACAGCAATACATAGCTCTGAGCAGGGATGGCATAAGGTGAAGAAAAATCATGTCCTCTAGGCCATAAAAATTAATTTTGTATGTCCTTCTCTCCTCTCTACTGTTGTTATTTTCCATTGCCCAATCAATTTGAATCAGAGTTGCTTGCTCGGCTCATAAACAGTGATTTCTTATGTAACTGAGGTGTTATAAAGTTAGATTTAACCACAAGCTTGGCTCCAGTCTATAATCCTGGGCTCATATCTACATTTTTCTGTTGTTCACAAGTAATGGTGTGTGTGTGCGCGTGTGTGCGTGTTTTGCGTAGGGGTGGAGTGGATGCACATCTCCTTCCACAATGTTTATATACAGTGCCTTCAGAGTCATGCAAAAATCATGGGGAAATAGAAATATTACTGGCTAAAATATAATTAAAAGCTTAAAATTAGGCAGAAATTTAGGAGGCAAGTGGCAAAGGGATCTTGGAGCCACAAACTCAGAAGACAACCGGAACGTTGGTCTGACACTCTGTCAAGTCAACTGAACATTATAAAAGGGTCACAGGGGAGTTGCACTCCCTGTGAAGTAGCAGGTTCACAGTTTTGGGGTGCTTTTGGATCCACTTTTGTCACTGGAGGCTCAGGTCTCCTCAGTGGCTAAAAGTGCCTCTTGCTAACAACTGATTAGTTCAACAGCTATAGCTGTTCCTGGACTGGGAAATCCCTGCCACAGAGGATTTCAAATCACTCTACATGTGATTAAACCAATGCCAGGTTGCCTGGGCTATGTGAACTGCTGCTCTTAACTAAGTCATTATCACTGTAGTTTCTGTGTTTCATTTTCCTCTGATCTCACTGCTTACACACAAACAAACCCTCATATTTTTGTTTTACAGTGTGGTAATTGTTTTATTGTACACCACCAATAAAATGAACAGAATGTGTGCACCTCAATATAACACTGGTGAACAGCCATAATGGCAGAGCATCTACTTTTCATGCAGAAGGTCCCAGGTAAGTCTTCCAGGTAAGGCTGGAAGAAAATTCTGCCTGAAACCCTGGTGAGCTGCTGCCAGTCAGTGTGGACAATACTGAGCTAGATAAACCAATGGTCTGACTGGGTATTAGGCAGATTCCTGTGTTTTTATAAACCTATTATGTATATGATAAAGTGCATTGAAGCCCACATAATCTTGTGCCACGACAAATTTGCTAATCTTTAAGGTGTTATTATCCTGTATCAATCACCCTTGTTTCAAAAAGCTGGGAACTGAACGGCAGTGGCGTAGCGTGGGGGGTGCAGGGGGGGCCGGCCGCACCGGGCGCAACATCTGGGGGTTAGGGTTAGGGGGCGCAAATCCATGGGTTAGGGGGCGCAAATCCAAGGGTTAAGGGGCGCAAATTACTTGCCTTGCCCCGGGGGCTGACAACCCACGCTACGCCACTGCTGAACGGTGGTTTCAGGCCTAGATTTTGTGAGTGTTAGTAACACAGGAAAGCAAACAGGTATGAATCAGAGTGGTTGGACTGTCAAGCACCCATTTGGTCATAACCTAGAACCACACACTCAACCTAGAGCCACACTCAAAGTACCAGCTGTGCATGGCATTTGTTTTTTAACTACCATGAGATGGAGAAAATAGCAATGCCATTTCTCCCAGTCTATAGAATGGATGTCCAGGCCATAAAGAAGGCTTGGGGTACATGTTCCCCATGAACACAGCAGCAACATTTGAGTTGGCAATCAAGTTGGGTAGATTATCACAACAACCCTCCATCTGCTGGCATTATCTATCAGAGTGTACAACCTTCAGTGGGAACGAATATCACACACCATTTAAGGGATGGCTGCAGAAAAGCCACTTCCGAGCGAGGGAGGATCGTCATCACCTTCCCCCAAACATAAGGGTAGTCCGTTAAAGGATTCCGGGGGTCATGGCCTTGTCCTAAGCCTATGGAGGTGTGGGCCCATGGCACGCCCCCGAGCGGTCACCCAGGAGGAGCTCCTAGTTGACGTGCCTCAGCAGGACTCCCCCTACTGGTGGTTAACCCTCACCGGTCTTCAAGCAACCGGGCTGAAGCCAGTTAGTTGTTAGGACCAATGCCTAAGCCAATTCCTGTAATCAATAAAGTTGTGGCCTAATTTGACCCATTAACTCAAATTCTTGTGTCTCATATCTTTATTTCTGAGGGGGGAGGCGGGAACTCGCCACGCAAGAGAGAAGAAAACATAATCCTATTTCAGTTTCACTGCTTTAAGAGGGGTTTTTTTTTCACCCTAGAGAATTTACAGTAGAAGGTGCTTTCCTGCCCTTCCAGTGTGTGTGTGTGTGTGTGTGATTATATATATATATATATATATATATATATATATATATATATATATGGCTATCAAATTAATCTATTTAGAAGCAAAGTGCCACTTTTATTTCTAGCTCTCCAGGCCAGCACTGTACTTAGAAAATAGCTCAAAGCATCACCAAAAAAAAAATCTTGGAGATGGAACCACTACACAAAGTTGCAAGTGAGGCTATAAATCTGATACACAGATCCTTCAAATTAAGGGAAAATGCTGCTATAATCATTGTGGGGAATTGATATCACAGCATGACATGCCTGTCCATGAATATATTGAGTCTGCGGCATATTCCTGTGGGGAATCACATTGCTGATTGAATTAAAGCAGAACAACAACAACTGGTTATGTTTAGCAGTCTGCCCTGAAAAAAATATCGCTAAAGGTTAAAGTCGGGACAGAACTTACTCTGCACTTAATAAGAAGTAGGCAAACCTGTACACAAGGGCATTCAATATCTGCTGCTAAGAAGGGCAGGTTGCAGAATGCTACACAAAATGAGCAATTTAAAACTACTTCTCTTTGGCTAATTGATTTCACTTCATGGGGAGAGATGAAGACCAATGCAGTTTTGCATTTCCACCTGGTAGCTAATAGAATCAAAGAAATATAGAATTGGAAGGGGTCCCAAGGGTCATCTAGTCCAACCCCCTGCACAGTACATTTCCAACAAACTTTGGATCATAACAGGCTAGAAGTCAGGTACTGCGCTTTTTCAGTGATTGCATGCAGTAAAGCAGGAGTGGGGAAACTGTAGCCCTCCAGATGTTTCTGGACTACAAATCCCATCATCCCTGACCACTGGCCATGCTTTCTGGGGTTGGAAGGCTACAAGTTCTCCATCCAAAACATTCACTTCTCTTTTGCTTATTTAATTTATGTTGCTTATGCCACTTTTAAATAAAGTGAAGCAAGTGTTTAAAAATGCCTATATGCCTGGTCAGTGTGATTTTTTTTTACCCTCTCCAGCTGGTTGGCACATAGGCACAGACAGTCATAATTAGCATGCCATCTCAAGACATTGGCCTCAAGCAATCATCGGCAACCACTGTTAAGTTTATTAAAAGTGGAGAGGAGGTTGACGGAGTATTTGGAGAGGTCTGAGAGCAGAATTGGCTGTAGCATAAAGCACTGATAATGTTAATGAGTTGAAAAGTTCATTCTTAAATATAGGCAAGGGCACCAAGTCTGCTGTAGTCGGCATCTGCATGTACTGGCTACAAATTTATAATGTATTACTACTACTTGCATCAGCACTTCAGTAGATCTTGGACCAAGTTTTGAATGTTCCTTGGAGCAAGGAAATGGAAGCAAGTGTTTATCTTTCACCGTCTGGGATGCTCTGTTCCCAAATCCAAATCCAAATCCAATAACCTAGAATTGGAAGGAGTCGGACTCATGTGTTTTAACTCTCCATTCACACGCTCATTAAAGGCCCCTCTGGACGAGTTTTTGTGTCACTGACACAATAATAGTATATTTACAACACTGATAACAACCCAGAACACTTGCAGTAGGACGTTATGGTACCTGCATCGATTGGAAGCAAAGCGTTATGCCACCCCAAAACATCTGCAGGTGCAAACAGCATTGAAAGTGGGAACGTGTATGAACAGTCCAATACCACCATGAGCACAAATCATCATGAATGCAGAATAAAAAGGACACTTGGAGGGGCACTAAGATAGCAAATCCAGGATACATTGGGTCACAAGCAGTTAGCAGGTGCTGTGCAAGACACATCTGCAGAGCGAATCCTATATGCTAATAGTGAAGTCAGTCTCAAAGTGTGGATCCTTATGCCTTATGTGGTGAAAATCGTCATCACACCCACACTCAAAGGCAATATTAATAATAGGGACCCTAAAGCTTACTGGAGTACCACCAGCACCCAAATCTTCAGGGAGAAAAGGGAGGGAACACTCAAACGGGTTATGATGACAAGCCACAGAATTCTGGCTGAGTATGAGGGGTGGAAATCATGGAAAACTAAAGAGGAAGGGAATGAAATATAGCATCCTGGATAGTGGTGGAATATTCTGATATTCCTGGTGTTGAGCAGCTTTTTGTAACTGCCATTTTGCCACACACACACACACACACACACAAACACACAGGTTCAGCTTAAAATATGAACTATTTTCACATTTTACATGCATCATTGCATGTGCTATTATGCACACAATAGAATAGTATATACATATGCACTCTGGGTTTCCTAAAGCAACCAGCACATAAACAGATGTATACAACAATGCACATAACTGTCTAAAATAGTTATCTATTAATACTTACTAAAAGTATGTAGCAGAAATATAGTACCACATGGGGCTTGCTTCTTTCATCTATAATATATGTTATGCTTTGCATATAACTTTATATATAATTTGTTGGAACATTTTTAATTTAAGAAATGGATGAGCAACTGGACCCTAAGTGAGTGATCAAAACAAATGGTGGTTCAACGCAGGGAAAGACTGACAGGCTTAAAAATGATTTCCACCTCAGGAAGCTTGTGTTGCAGGTCCCACTTGTAAGCTGCCAAAAGCTCAAGCAAGGGAACTGAGCACAAAGTTGCTTCACAGAACCAGTAAGAACCACGAAGCAACCTGCTTCCAAAAGACAATCAATCAAATTTTGACCATGAACAAAAGACAACCTTTGGAAGGCAAATATACCAAATCTCAGAGTGTGTGCACAACCAGCTCTTTTCTCTTCAGTAGCAGCATGAAAGCCATTGATTTGGAGCTTCTTCCTGAGCCCCACAATATTGTGGGGCCCTGGCAACATTACTGCCGCAGGCACATAGAAGCAATGATAAGGTCCTCCCTATATAGACAAAAAGGGACACGGGTGGCGCTGTGGGTTAAACCACAGAGCCTAGGACTTGCCGATCAGAAGGTCGTCGGTTCGAATCCCCGTGATGGGGTGAGCTCCCGTTGCTCGCTCCCGGCTCCTGCCAACCTAGCAGTTCGAAAGCACGTCAAAGTGCAAGTAGATAAACAGGGACCGCTCCGGCAGGAAGGTAAACGGTGTTTCCGTGCGCTGTTCTGGTTCGCCAGAAGCAGCTTAGTCATGCTGGCCACATGACCCAGAAGCTGTCTGCGGACAAACGCCGGCTCCCTCGGCCTATAGAGCAAGATGAGCGTGCAACCCCAGAGTCGGTCACGACTGGACCTAATGGTCAGGGGTCCCTTTACCTTTATATAGACAAAGCCCTTCCTCCCGTGCCACAAGAAGATAAGAAAATAAAAATACACCATCAGATCACCTGTAGCATGGTAGTAAGGAGATGTCGTGGGCCAAATTGATGAAAGATCTGCTGCTTCTACTAAGCAGTCCTTTGTGGTTTTGCAGCACCAGCAAATACCACTAACACTTCTAATAGAGAGATATTCATCCTGATAATACTTAGAGCTTCACACACAGCAGCTTATTATCCTATAACAACCCTGTGAAGTAGTTCAATATTATCCCCACATTGCAGATCAGGAACTGAGAAAAGAGAACTTGCCTAAGTCCACTTAATGAATCCATAGCAAATGTGAAATTCAGACTGGAAACTTCCTGATTTATAGCTCATCTCACCACCACCAGTACTATCAGACCTACTTTTAATCAATAGACCAGTGGACCTGTTGCATATATATCACTCAAAGCACTGATCAGGTCTAAATAGCCACTGCCCAAGAGAATCTAAGACAGTAATTCTACACACACATACCTGGGAGCAGTGGACACTGGTCCATTCATGCAAATGTGCCACTGCCCCACCAACCAGTCTGCCCTCATCCAGTCTGTCCCACTGCCTGCCAAGAGTGGATTCTTCCTCCTTTGTCTCAGGGTTCATTCACACTTCCACTTGCCCCATGCCTAGAATGCAAAGAGGGTTTTTTGTTTGTTTGTTTGTTTTGCATTCTCTGCAATTTTTTGTTTGCCCCATTGCTTTCCCCAGGAAAAGTTGCTATTTAGCGCTGAATCAGAGCAAACATGAATCCATGGGAAACCCTATTGATATTTGCTGTAAAGACTGGATTTTCCTGGGGGGAAAGGCAAGACAAGTGGAAATCTGGATGACCTGTGTTGCTCTTGTAGAACGCGGAAGTGGGGCAGGAGGAGGGCAAAAGCTGAATTGGCTGGCTCTCCCTTTACTTGGTTCTAACTCCACCTACTGTTGGGTTCCATGGATTCTGCCCTACTAGTTTCAATGGGCACCAGATACCACTGCATGGGAGTAAATCCTGTTGCACTTAATGGGGCTTCCTATTAAGCACACTTGTACAGGATTGCACTATCATATACCTGTTATGCAAAACTCCTAGGTGTACAGTATATTAACTCCACTTCTGCCTCGTCAGAGAGCTTCTTGGCATCAGAGAAAACAGTACAAGGCACAGAGATAAATAGCTATGTGTGCATGTTTGTATGTGTGCATTTTATATAGATGCAGTATGCATTCACATCAAATCTTTAGGCTATTTTCCAAACACCTAGCTAGACACTCCAGCAAAATTTATACTTCAGTCCAAAGCAACTTTTAATGAGCGATTTCTATACTTATTTGCCTTCTACACAGGTTGGCAAAACCTCTGTTACTTCTGAAATCACTATGCCAAATATTTTATGTTGCTTGATAAAGGTCAGATTTCCCCACCCCACCCCACCGCCCAAGAGCAATCTAAAAGCTCAGCTATTTCGGAATCCTCATTAATGTCATCGCCTCCTCATTTATTAAATGGCTCCTCTTCCTCCTTGGAAGCATTTCCTCCTGCAGTCGAGTTGCAAAAGCACTTTTTGCTCCCCTTCCACCTATATCAACCAAGCCCCGCCGCCTCTCTCTTTTAATCCTGCTTCCTCCCTCTCTCCATCACAGGCCATTCACATGAATTGGATTTTTACCCAACAGTGCCAAAGCATGCATCATTTTAAATAAATCATTTGCAATGACCTATTTACTGTAAATCACCAAAAAAAGAGAGAGAGGGAAATATATAAAATCCATGCAAACGGTTTCAAATACATTTGCAATCTTCATAGAGCACCGCCAAGTCATCATAAAGACCTCTCCCAATAGAAAGTGTTCTGGACAGTTAACGCTGCCCCTGCTAAGTCATTTCTTTGCAAATGAAGGATGCTTCCAGGCTAGGAGATGGGTGTGGAACTGCAATGCTTTGTTGACTCACTTTTAACAGGGCACCCACACATCCAATCATGCTCATCCCGTATTTTCCCTGTGGCTCTTCCATCTTTCCCCAAACCATGTTTTTCAGAAGAGCTGACAGCTAAAATGCATTTTACTGGTATAGACTAAAATAAACTGGGGGTCATGAGACAACACACACCACAAAAACTATAGTGAAGTGTGTTGAGCTTCAAATGGGCACAGCAGCAATGTCACGTGTACAGTGTGGCTAGAAGGTAGTGGGATATACACAGATGGAAAAAGTGCAATACTCAGGGATGGTAACTTACAACAGAAGAGCAATGATTCGCTATGATCTGTGAAGTCTCTCCCCACCCCCTTTACACTGTTTATTATGCTTGTCCAGTGGGCAACAGGAATCTCTCTCTCTTTTTTTACCATGTCTGCATCTGAGTCACCAAGACAGTGGGACACTTTAAAGCACCAGCACTGTATCAGGGAAAAGTGATCTATAAAAAGAAACTTCATCATTTCAGCCCATTCCTACTTTCTGCTGGCACGCAGCTAGTGATTAGAGCAAAGAAACAAAGACAAAGAGTCAGCAGAATATATATATATATATATATATATATATATATATATATATATATATATATGTGTGTGTGTGTGTGTGTGTGTGTGTGTGTGTGTGTGTGTGTGTGTGTGTGTAGTTCAATTCAAGTGAAGTTGCTGCAGCAGTAGGTGGTCTATGCAGTCACTTAGGGAAAGGAGACCTAGCTCTTGCCACATGCATGCTCAGGTATGCTGTGTAGGGCTGAGGTGTGGCTACTTAACCCTGCCACACCTTCTGCTGGCCTTCAGGGGGACGGTCGCCCCGGGTGTCATCACTGAGAGGGGTGACATTACGCTGTCCTGCCCGCAACTCCCAAGCCTACCGTGGTTAAGTGCGGTGGACTCGTAATCTGGTGAACCGGGTTTGCTTCCCCGCTCCTCCACATGCAGCTGCTGGGTGACCTTGGGCTAGTCACACTTCTCTGAATTCTCTCAGCCCCACTCACCTCACAGAGTGTTTGTTGCGGGGGAGGAAGGGAAAGGAGAATGTTAGCCACTTTGAGACTCCTTAGGGTAGTGATAAAACGGAATATCAAATCCAAACTCTTCTTCCACCCTGAGCTGTTGGGGAAAGGGGGCGGAGCTGCGCCGCCTTGCCGGCGGCCTTCCCCCTTTGTTTTGACAGCTCAGGGGAGGCTTAGGAGTCATGGGCAGTGGGCGCACCATTGCCCCCTGCTCCCAGGCTACTTCTTGGGGGGGGGGGGAGCCTCACCCGAGCTGTCAAAAGGAAGAGAGAAGGGAGGAAGGCTGCTGGCGCAGCTCACTCCCCCCACCGCCGCCCAGGAAGCAGCCTGCCATGGGCGGCTCGCTGTGCCCCCATAGCCCCACCCTCAGGTGCACAGCATGTGCACCGCTCCAGGTGCCAGCGCAGCTACCTCCAGCTCTGCCAGCCTTCTGGAGGTTTGGTGGCATCCACCAATCCCACTTCATTCAGTCCAGGCATTGGCAGGTCACCTTTGGGTGTGGGCAGTATGCTTTTTTGGGGGGGGGGCATCAGTTGATTGGCATTGTTTGCTAGTTTATTTTTTGGGGGGAGGAGGTTCCTCAAGCTTCACTGGCTTGGTGGCATGTGTCCGCAGTGGAGGGATGGGTTGCTGTTAGATTTCCCACACTGGCAGGTAGACAGCTAATGTTTGGTGAGGGTAGTCACCTTTAAGATTGAACAATGTAGCCCCAAATCTTGCCTGCAGTGCTGTCAACCCCCCTGGCAGGGCATACCCTCCAACATTTCTCTGATGAAAATAGGGAACATCCTAAGGAAAAGTGGGATATTATGGGATCAAATTAGAAACGGGGATGGCCTCTCTAAATAAGGGATGCCTCTGGAAAATAGGGACACTATTGGCAGGGTGGAGTGAAACAGTATCATCTCCCTACTTACCTGAAAGCATGATGCAACACTACCTCTCCCCCTTGGCGGAGCTGACTTGCCCAGTTTGTTACGTGTGGTTATAGTATCCCACACCTTTGTTCCCTTATTCAGATCTGTGGTGTCAAGCCTTTGTACCTTGCTGCCTTATTTCCCTATGTGGCTGCAATACATGGCCGTGTAACTTTACACAAAGGAGGTGTGCGTTGTGAAGACTGTTCCATTTATTTCAAAGGCCTGTCTAGTTGAGCATTCTGTTCTTGCAGCAGCCAACAAAATGCCTATGGGAAGTTCGCAATCAGGAACTGACCACAGCAGGGCCCACTGTTCCTTTGACTGAAATGATTGAGAAATCTTTCTGAATAGAAGGGCTTCGTGTTGGCTTTGGAGCTCCTAAGCTTGTATGAAATTATGGTTCATCATCAGCTAGAGAAAGCAGTAACAGCCGAGACTGCCACCAATCACAAGCAAAAGGTTCCCTGGAGATAGAAGCTGGTATATACAAGCAACAAAGGAAAGGGGGAGGGGCACAGGTTATTCATGCAAAAGATAACAAATTCAACCCCCAACAAATCCACTGAAAGGATCAGGCAGCAAGTGATAGGAATGTCTACTGCTTGAGATGTTTGAGAACAACTGCCAGCTGACAGGGGCAGGGCAGCGATGCACCACCAAAGGTCCATCTCACTTTCAAGCAGATTCAGAGGTTAAAAATCACTTCTTTCGCTGCAATTTATTTGTTTATTTACTACTTAATGGCAATCATCTCTAAGTGAGGAACAAGGAATACAACATGGAAAGGGTAAGAATCGGTTAAAACTATAAAAATCAGACCAATTAAAATGCATGATGGAATAATAATAATAAACTTCACTAAGTGCTGGAAATTCAAGGAGTGAGTCTATTTGACCTTAACTGAAATGGAGTTGCATAAAACTTGGGCCCATAATACTGAATGCACAGCTCCTGGTGGAGATGAACCATGCATTCAGACTACAATTTCTATCAGTCCAAAAAGGCCAGTCATGATAGGAGCTAGAGTCTAACAACATCTGAAAGACCAAAAATTTAGTCCTTCCTGGTGAGTCACAGGTGTTATCTTTGGCAAACCATTTCCCTCCTTCATCACACCCCTGTCTTGAGCAACCAATAAATGTGCACCAGAGATTTTTGCACATCAAGAAACAAAGGAGAAACTGCCTGCCTCTGACACCCCAGCATCACACACACACAAAATTATTTGTAATGTCAAATGCTCTGCTTGTTTCTACAGAATGGGCATCATTACAGTTGCTCTTTTCTCTGTGTGTGAATAACTTTTCATTTCCCTTTACTATTAACCTACCCAAGCATTACCAAAGCAGGCTGATTGAGCCAGTCAGATGGAGGGCTTCCTCTTTGCTTCTCCGAGAATGTTAATTTGCTTCAGTGCATATCACTATTCCACGGGGCACCCTTCTTTGCTTTCATATGCTTCACTGCCAGAGCTACTGGTCACATTCACTAAGTACATCCCTACCTCCAGTTTCTCCTTGACAGATTATATATATATATATATATATATATATATATATATATATATATATGCTGCGAGTTTTGAAAAATGTCCAAGCGTGCAGTTCTTATGGGACTGACAGCTCAGGCAGTCTAAAACTAACTAGTACTGAAATGGAAAACATCACACAAAGTGGTTGTGAATTTCCCCACATATTTAGCGTATGGGATGCAAAAGATTGGTTAAAATGTTATGTCTGGAAATCCAGCTTATTTTGGATTCAAGGTATATACTGATGGCTATAAAGGTAGTTGGGTGGCAAGATGTCGTTCTTCTTCTCATCCCCTCTCCTAGCTAAGGTTCCTGCACCCACAGCAAAAGGCTCACACACAAATTGACTGCTCATGTGAGTAGTTAAATGCAGAAGAGAGGGTTTGCCAAGGCAACACATGAATTGTGCCTGAGTGACTCAGAGAGAATGCATTTGTATGTATACTCACACACACATATATAAAAAAACACTTTCTTTGGTGCAGCCCACAAGCATATATAGTCTATCACATTCTGCCAGTTAGGATCATATATATAAGGCAGGCAAACTTGAAAATCCCTTATTGCATGAGAAATGAGGAGGGGGATATGGGGAGAGGAGATCCCAAAATGCTAAGATGTTTACATGTGAAACATTATTACCATTATTATTATTATTATTATTATTACTCAATCTTCTACTATCTTTCCACCACTCCACTCCACTCCCCACCCCTCTGTTTTATTTTCACTTTTCCACTTTCAATCAATACCCCCATCTTTCCTTGTTCCTTCCCTTGCTGATAGTTAAATGCAATGCAAGATCCTACAAATTATTAAGAAACTCAAGGGGAAATAATGGAGATGAATCTTTCAGGGGAGATACAAGAACCAACATTCACCTTAAGGAGTTCATAGTGCTGGATGCCGTTGACTCCAATGTCAGGATCAAGAGCAGATGGGACAGAATACCGGGAATTGATGGCTGTGTTCTCAGGGATAGAGATATTGATGACCGTTGATGGAAAAAGAGGGGCATTGTCATTTATATCCTCAATCAGGAACCTGATCTTGACCAGTCGGAAAACTTCATCGGGCAGGACAGCAACTTCCACCTCATAGAAACAGCGGTTCTCACTAAAAATGCCAGAGCAGAGTTTCTCCCGGTCAATGCGGTTGGCAGTGGTGAATATTTCTCCAGTATTCTCCTCCACGTGCACCAGCGGAACATCCCCAGTCTTATACACAAGCTTGAACTGCAGAGGTGACGAAAGGGGCACATCAGGGTCCAGAGTCAAGTTGAGGTCCTTAAGCAAATTGCCAATTAGGACATTTTCTGGCAACTCCTCCCGCACCGTATAATTCTTCTCCTGGGCACCGGACTGAAACACGATACAAGTTAATAAGGCTGCCAAGAGGTAGGTCCTGGAAAGCAAGTCCATCTCCAGAATGGCTAAGGAGTTGTCCAACCGAACACTAAGAAGAACTAGGAAATAAAAAGGAGAAGAGAAGAACAGATTAAGAAATGCCAGCAACCTAATAAGAGGTTTTAATCTGTTTTTTTGTTGTTTTTGTTTTTTAAAGGAACAGCAAATTCAAACATATCATTTGGCGACAGCTGTTTCGCAATGAGCACTGGCACAGTGAAAAACAAACAAGCAAACATCAATATACATTTACTGTTTGTAAATGCTTAGTGAAGTAGATTGCTTAGTATTTGCAAGGCTTCCAGCCAATACATGCCAATTGCCAGCCAATTCCATTGCCTCACAAGTTTTGTTTTCAGGGAGAGGGAGGGAGGAATATCTACAGGGTAGCACAGCATCTCCTTGTAACTAGGAGCTAAAGTCATACATCCAAGGAATTTCACTAGAGTATTCCATCTGGATGTGCTCACCCAAAAGGTTTCCAACACTCGGCTTGCATACCATTTGCTGCTTTCCCATGGTTGTGTGTGTGTATATGTGTGTGTGTGTAAAGAAAGTATTTTCCCCATTCACATTTGCAATACCATCACACACCATATACAAACACTCTCCACCCTCCTTCCTTTGCAGTCTGTGGTTTGGCTGTTAACACAAGTCATTTCAAACTATTTATTCTGAATTGCTGGAGTGCATCTTCTTCCACTTTGAGGCACCCCAATGATCTGAATTACAGAGTTTAATTTGGGACAAGGGAAGATGCTGACTGGTAAGTCAGAGGTCCTGGCTGCCACACAAACCGGGGCAGCACAATGAGGCTTCCTGGCCATAGCCAAAGTGATGAAGATAGGGGAGAAATTTGATTTTGTTCAAATTCCAAATGAGAAAATACTTCAAACCAATATGCAAACAGAAACACACTTCAGAATCCACACTTCTATGAATTCTGTGGCGTAATGCTCCAACCAAACAATTATGTACCAGATACATCTACTGGGGGAAAGTGCACGTAAAATTGCTGAAAATAAAACAAAAAAGCATCATACTACAGAAGGTTGTTTGCAAAAATGTGCATTATTAGTCAAAATCCATATAACTGTGCTTATTAAGAAAAAAATCATACTAAAAGAATTATGGAAAAATGACTATGAAATTGTTTTAAAATGCAAATTGCTGTGGGAATTTGGACAACTGAGTTTAAAACCAGGGTAGGGGTGAGATGAGAAAACAATATTGATAGATTTGACCATCCCCACTTCTTCCAAAGAAGGAAATGCCTAGCCTTAGAATAAGGTTAAGAATATGTTGTTGTTGTTGTTGTTGTTGCTGTTGTTGTTGTTGTTGTTGTTGTTGTTGTTGTTATATTATTATTATTATTATTATTATTATTATTATTATTATTAACCTGCCCATCTTGTTGGGTTGCCCAGCCACTCTGGGCAGCTTCCAACACATATAAAAACATAATAAAACATCAAGCATTAAAAGCTTCACTATATGGGGCTGCCTGCAGATGTCTTCTAAAAGTTGTAGTTATTTATTTCCTTGACATCTGATGGGAGGGCATTCCGTGGGGGCCCCCCACTGCTGAGAAGGCCCTCTACCTGGTTCCCTGTAGCTTCATTTCTCACAGTGAGGGAACCACCAGAAGGCCCTTGGAGCTGGACCTCAAGGTCCAGGCTGGATGACAGGGGTGGAGATGCCCCTTCAGGTATACTGAGCCAAGTCCATTTAGGAACAATCACCAGCTGCCTACCATTCTCCTTGTTCTTCTGCCAACATGCTCCTGTGCTTTTGGGCCTCCTCTTTGAGGAAACAAAAACACACTCCCTCTTTTAATCCAGCTCCAGAGAGAAAGCAAAGCTGTTCAAGGGTTCTCCAAAGCACAGATAGTTCTATCCGTTTTCTCATATGAGAACTCAGGCTGGCATAGAAAGCTGATCAGAGTGACACCCATCTGGCAGAACCCAGCCGAGAACAGATAGAACACATTAGTAAGTAACAGAAGGAGGTTGCAATGGGCATAGCAAATGACAAGTGGTTTTATGTCAAACTGGCTATGTCCCCATCTCAAAAGAAATGTATTTCTCAGTTTCTTTGGATGTTAGATTACACAATGTTGCGGGGCCTGCAACAAGCTCCCCATAGCACAGGCTGGCATAACTCACTGATTCCCTATTTAAACTGGCTCTTAATCTTCAAATCCCTTTATCTGCAGGATCTGATATAATGAGCTAAGAATGACATTGTGGACACTTGGCCAAGCACTCAAGGCCAAGCCCATTCTTTTGTCACAAACATTTACTCCACATGTGGGTGTTTTAATTGAAAAAAATATTTAAGTTAGCAGGTTGCTATTGCTTTTCCAGACACTGCATTTTGGATCTCTGATGTCTTACAACCGTTTTGTTTTGTTTTGTTTATTTTAAAGCTTTTTTATTGTACAGGGGTTACAGACGCTTCAGGTTACAGACGCTTCAGGTTACAGACTCCACTAACCCAGAAACAGTATCTCAGGTTAAGAACTTTGCTTCAAGATGAGAACAGAAATCATGCTGTGGCGGCACGGCAGCAGCAGGAGGCCCCATTAACTAAAGTGGTAGCTCAGGTTAAGAAAAGTTTCAGGTTAAGAACAGACTTCCAGAACTTAACCTGAGGTACCACTGTAGTATCAACCTACCAATGAATTCTTAGTTGATTAATCTATTAATCATAAGATGAAAACAGCAATAGTTCTGAAGCAAGAAGCACAAAGCATGTACAAACTTTTTATTTAAACATGTATTTTATCTCAATGCATGCATTTCTAGATATATGTTTATCCCAAAATACTCCCCTCCCACACACACATTTTGAATCATATCTCAAAATTCTGATGCCCCAAATCCGATGGGAGGAATTAAATCCCCAAAAATATATCTATCTTGGGAAGGTGAATGAGGTTTGTCCACTTAAGAATAATGAAAAGGACACAACACTGAACAAAAATATGTAACAGCAGACTAGTTTAGAAAGGGCAATGAGTTGACCTAGCTTCCCTCAGTGTCTAACAAAAGATGTAGAGGAGGGGGTGTTGCTTTATATGCAGAAGGTTCAATCCTGACAGTTTAAAAATAATATCAAGAGACGTTAACAACAACAACAACAACAACAACAACAACAACCTATTTATTTATTTATAATTAATTATTTTAATAATGATTATTATTATTAATAATAGAGGTTAAAAATAAAAAGGTTTCTTTGGCTACGTCCAAAGTAAGAGGAAGAACAAGCAAGTGGTAAGTCCTCTGCATGGGAAAGATGGAGAAATGCTGTTGGGTGACAGAGAAAAGGCGGAACTACTCAACAGCTACTTTTCCCAAAAGGAAAGTGATGCCCAACCTGGTGATAACAGAATAAATGATGTAAGGAGGGAGCTGCAGCCCAAGATAGGAAAAGAGGTAGTAAGGGACACCTACGTAGCTACTTTAAATAAATTCAAATATCCAGGGCCTGATGAGCTGCATCCAAGAGTACTAAAGGAGCTTGCGGATGTAATTTGTTTATTATCTTTGAGAATTCTTGTAGTACAGGTGAGGTCCCTACAGACTGGAGGTGGGCAAATGTCCCCATCTTCAAAAAGGGGGGAAAGGCCCAGGTAACTACCAATGGGTGAGGGTTGACATCCATACTAGGGAAGGTCCTAGAAGAGCTAATTCAACAGTTGGTCTGTGAGCATTTAGAAAAAGGATGCTGTGATTACATGGACCCAGCATGGGTTTCTCAAAAATAAGTCATGGCAGACCAATCTGGGGTGGGTTTGTTTTTTAAACGAAATTACAAACTTGGTGGATCAGGGAAATGCTGTGGATATAGTGTATCTTGATTTCAGTAAGGCTGTTGACATAGTCCCCCATAATAGTCTCACAAGGAAGTTGGTAAAATGTGGGTTGAACAAGATAACTGTTAGTTGGATTTGTTGCTGGTTGACTGACCAAACCCCAAAAGTACTCATTAATGGTTTCTGGGGGAAAGTGACAAGTGAGTTGGCACAGGGTTCTGTCCTGGGTCTGTTGTTGCTCACCTTCTTTATAAGTGCCTTGGTTAAGGAATTGAGGGGATGCTCATCAAATGTGCGGATGACACCAAACTGGAAGGGGTAGCTAATGCCACAGAAGAATCAGAATTCAAAATGACCTTAACAGATTGGAGAATTGGGTGCAAGCTAACAAAATGGATTTCAAAAAGGATCAATGTAAGGCTCTGCACTTAGGCAGGAAGAACCAGATGCACAAATATAGGATGGGGGACACCTGGCTTACCAGCAGTAAATGTGAAAAGGATCTAGGAGTCTTGATGGACCACAATCCTAACATGAATCAACAGTGTGATGCAGCAGCAGAAAAAGCTAATGATATTCTAGGATGCATCAACAGAAGTATAGTGTCCAGATCAAGGGAAGTAATAGTACCACTCTATTCTGCCTTGGTCAGACCACTCCTGGATTTCTGTGTCCAAATCTGGGCACCACAATTTAAGAACGATGTTGACAAGCTGGAATGTGTGCTGAGGAGGGCAACCAAGATGATCAAGGGTGTGGAAACTAAGCCTTATGAGCAGCACTTGAAGGAGCTGAGTATGTTTAGCCTGGAAAAGAGGCAACTGAGAGGAGATAAGATAGCCATCTTCAAATATCTTAAGGGCTGTCACATGGAGGAGGGAGCATGTGTGCTTTCTCCTGCTCTGGAGGGTAGGACTCAATCCAATGGCTCCAAGTTGCAAGAAAGGAGATTCTGACTAAACATTCAGGAAAAAACTTTCTGACAGTAAGAGCAGTTTGGCAGTGGAATAGACTCCTGCAAGAGGTGATGGGCTCTCCTTCCTTGGAGGTTTCAAAACAGTGGTTGGATTGCCACCTGTCATGGATGCTTTAGCTGAGATTCCTGCATTGCAGGGAGTCGAACTAGATGACTCTTGAGTCCCTTCCAACTCTAAGATTCTATGACATCACCAGGTAGGGCTGAGAGCAGCGGCCAATCAGCATAGTCATTGCTGAGCTAGATAGGCCAATAGTTTGACTTTCTACAGACAATTATTCATGTCATCACACACACACACAAACACACACACACACACACAGAGAGAGAGAGAGAGAGAGAGAGAGAGAGAGAGAGAGAGAAAGCTGCCCAATATAACGTGACAAATTCAGGGATCAGCTTTAGTAAGAATCTGCAGATGTGGAAATGTAAGCAAAATAGCTCATATGCATAAGCAAATGGAATTTTGCTCAATGCATCTACCTTCCTGACTTCAGTACATCCAAATTCCATACAGGGATGGAGAGGAGAAATACCTCAACTTCCTTGGCATGGCCTTTTAAATTGGTTAGTCTTTGGCAACAGCTTGCTTTGAACAGTCACCTTTAATCTCTATTTTGGAAGAATTTGCATAGGACAAATTGTGTAGAATAATAATAAAAAACCAAGAAATCATGACCCAAAACATTTCCTACAGGAATAATATTTAAGCACTCGTCATATGCACTACAACCTAATGCTCCATTTGTGCTACTCTGTCTCATCAGCATTCTTTTTTACTTCCCAACATACATTTTCATGTAGCATTACACAACAGAGAATAGGCCATATAGATTCTTTTTTTGGGGGGGGGAAATATTCTTCATCTAAAATGGGAATGAGTTTAAAATATCGAACTAAAGTTAACAGCCATTTAAGTGTTGAAGCAATATGTGTTTAAATGACAAAACTGTACTGGCAGCATTCATATCGGAATGTGTACTGTGCTATTTTCCCCGTCTAGCTATATAATATACACTATACACAGTGCAGGTATGTGTGTATATGTGTGTACACACACACACACACACACACACACACACATCTTCTGAAACTAGTTACCTGCTTTTGTTTCGGCAGTATTAGCTGGGCCTGTGGTGGGAAGGGGAAAACTCCCTATAAATCAGAGATTCAAGATCAAAACACATGGCCAAGTTTTGTCCATGATGGCTACCTTCAACTAAACCCATGGCCAATCCCTGTTCTCACAGTGTCCACCCAGAAGCCTGTGGGAAACCAGCAAGCAGAGCCCAAACATAAGAGCACACTTCCTTCCTGTGGCTTCCAGCAAGTGGTATTCAGGGTTGGTCAACGTCATTTAAAATCACACCTTCGGTAATAGGTTTGACACCCATATATTATACTGAGTATATTGTATTGAGTAAGGCCATTGTTCTATCTAGATTTGCACTGTCTACTACAAGCCTCCATACATTTCCATCCACCTAGATGAATGTGCCTCACAGATTATGGTTCAGTGGTCATCCAGAACTTCAACAAATTCAAGATACCTCCAATCACAATTTATTACTAGAACTCCTGGGTGTTTCCGTAGGGATAATATTTCTGTCTGAATACAGTGGTATCTCAGGTTAAGAACTTAATTCATTCTGGAGGTCTGTTCTTAACCTGAAACCGTTCTTAACCTGAGGTCCCACTTTAGCTAATGGGGCCTCCCACTGCCACTGCACTGCCACCACACAGTTTCTGTTCTCATCCTGAAGCAAAGTTCTTAACCCGAGGTACTATTTCTGGGTTAGTGGAGTCTGTAACCTGAAGCACCTGTAACCTGAAGCGTCTGTAACCCGAGGTACCACTATACAAGTCTCCTTGTAACTACCAGGGTAGCGTTTATACCCCATAGAAATAGAAAACAACAACAGTCATTTGAAACTCAGATTAAGAAGATATGGAATACATTGGCAACATTGGGGCCACCATCCAGTACATGAGAGAAGAAAGAAAGAAAGCTTCCAAGACAAATGACCTCTATTTTCTTTTTTGAAACATGAATAGAATGGATTTTAGGGGCCTATTGCTTTACTTGGTTAATAATCTCTCTCTCTCTCTCTCTCTCTCTCTCTCTCTCTCTCTCTCACACACACACACACACAGAGAGAGAGAGAGAGAGAGAGAGAGAGAGAGAGAGAATGCTTTGTCTCATCCACTCAGTTTTAAAAGGGATATTATTAAATGTGAAATAAGACCATGTAAA
The DNA here is from genome assembly GCF_965112155.1 of Podarcis liolepis. Lineage (NCBI taxonomy): Eukaryota > Metazoa > Chordata > Lepidosauria > Squamata > Lacertidae > Podarcis > Podarcis liolepis. The sequence continues at coordinate 13,873,362 of NC_139570.1, read as the reverse complement.
AAAATAAATAAGCTTTGCAAACTCTCAGGGAAAATCACTAGGATGCAAAACTCATGCACCATCATCAAACTTCTGCTACCTAATTTAAATGATGAACCACAGAAAAGCAGCACAGTAATATAAAAGTATAATCCCAGAGAGCGTTTCTAGTAACGATAAACTGCAAGACCACAGTGCTGGTGGCTTGTCAGCAGAAGAGAAAACTGTAGGATGCTGATATATTAAATTGTCAAGAGTGTTGGTATGGAAATGAAGAATTGTGCAGCTGACATACTGATTTGGAGTCCTAAAAGGAGAGATCCTCACCATCTTTTTTTAAAATGACCCCTGTACCTCTCCCCTTACCTGCCTCAATATTTATTTGCCTGTATTGAACGCTCCCCGCTTAAAACGGGGGGCGGCCTTTGCGTGGGCGCGTGCAGCCCCTAGATATGGAGCGGCCCCAACAGCATAGGGTTGGCTTTGCCTTCCCTCAGGTGGGATACCTGGAGGTCTCCGCCTACCTCAGTCAGTTGTCCAATCCCACCTGGGGGAAGCGTTGCCAAGGAGACCAGGCCAGGTAGGGGAGGGATTACCTGCCCACACAATAGAGGGAGGATCTTACCTAGGAATCCTCACTTGGCTCCAGAGCTTCTCCCACCCTACCCACCCTCAGTTAATGTCTTATTTTGCAGGTTAACTTTTCTTCACAGGTTTTTCAGGTTACTTTTTCTTCACAGGTATGCGGGTGCTGCTACGTTAAGGTCGCTGTTAAAGGGCCGGAAAGGAATTTCCCTGCATTGGCAGGTTTCGCCTTTCCCGTAGCAAAACGTCACAACTTTGGCGGTATCAGGCCTTGGGCGGAATCCTTTTGTCCATCTTCCTCTTGCGGCGGCGATACCAGGGTTCCCCGTTAAAGGGGTTTTCTGAAGGGAGGCTTTGGCCGTACACCGAAAGGTCGTCATTGCTCTCTCCTGCGGCGGCGGCGTTACGGGGGCGGCCATCACTGCTTGAACATATGTTCTCCAGAGCTGGCCCATCCCCCCCACACACACTGGATAACCCTGATGCTCCCTAGGTCCCCGGCTGGGGACCGGGGAGGGAGAACGCCCAATGCCTGAGCCAAGGTCTACCCACATTTGAAATTTAATAAAGTTGTGGCCAATTTAATCCCATAGCACGTTGTCTTGAGTCGTTATTCCACATGACGGGGGGACCGTGCAGGATCTGGGGACTCCGCCTGTCCGCGCAATCAGACAACAATACCTGCCCCGCAAACATGTGAACTCTCAAGAAGCATATTCATCAAAATGAACTTGCCTGCTTAATCTCAACCAGATGAAACACCCTCTGCAGGTAGACTTGGCATAACAGATTTTAAGCACTGTGCAAAAACTTTTTCTGTTTTTAAAAATTCCAGACTTCTTAAAATGTTTAACTACAATATTGCTATGCTGTCATTTAGCTGTTGATGTTATTCTATCTGCTCTGCTGCCTAGATGTATTTTCATATTTTAATTAGTATCTTTAGATTTAATCAGGCTGCATCTAACATTAGCGCCCTTCTCAGAGTAGATGCATGGAAATTAAAGGAGATGACTTAGGTTCATAAATTCCAGTAGGCCTGAGTAGGACTCATATTGGACACAACCCATTGTTTCAAACCTTTTAAGTATGTTTGACTTTATCAGGGTATTTTAAAATAGAAAGATGGTTTTAAATAAAAAGGAATAACCCCCGCCCCCCATTAAAAGCAGTGGTAAGTGGTTAACTTGATATAGGGCATGCTCTCTATGTTCTACACATTGCCAGGTCAGGGTTTGTGTCACTGCCAGTGTGGCTCATCCTAAGCCACACCTCCTACTTGCAGCAGAACTCATTAAATACAAGGTGCCAACTTTAGTTAACAGTTCATGGTATGTGTGGGTGCTTTAATGTGTCCTCCTGCAAGCGCCCATCCAAATTAGCAAAGCTTATGTATGCCAAGGGAACAACAGGAAAGCAAGGGACTTCAACTGAGTAGCAAACCTCAGCAGGTCACTCATGAATTCAGTTTCCTTTGAAGCATTCTGTATTTTCAGAAAAGCTTCCCAGAGGAGTATTTGCAGCGGCTTGTTAATCTTCCCTTTTGCATCCTTCCTTCTCTGCACTTTCACTTGCAAATTATCAATGCAATTCATACTTATTTACATAATGAGGCATTGCAGATAGTGTTAGAACATGGGCAAAAGAATCTTGTACATAGTTATGTCTTTTTTAAAAAATGCCCCCCACCCTCCTTCCCAGAAAGAAAAAGGAGTTTTGCTAGACAAGGAAATATTTGGACCAGGTCATTCACATTTGTGCTCCTAATCTTGAACGTACATTTTTAAATCAATACAAATATGACCTTCCATGAGCTCTGTTGATCTAAAGCATGGGACTTTTCTGACCCTCATCTATCACATGTATTGACCAAAGAGCAATCTTTTGTTAGATCCCTATTTGCTTTGCAGTTTGAAAGAGGGTGGTCCTGTTCAGTGGTCTGCCACAAGGGAGCTTCTAAAGCAGGTGTGATTTGGAACTAAAAATTACCCACACCCCACAGCTGAACCCTCTGCAAGCAGAGCACTCACAGGTTTCAACAGTGACAACATGTTAATTATAATGCCTTAATAAACTAAATGTTTTTGAATTATGGTGCTGGAGGAGACTCTTGAGAGTCCCAAGGACTGCAAGAAGATCAAACCTCTCCATTCTGAAGGAAATCAGCCCTGAGTGCTCACTGGAAGGACAGATCCTGAAGCTGAGGCTCCAATACTTTGGCCACCTCATGAAAAGAGAAGACTCCCTGGAAAAGACCCTGGTGTTGGGAAAGATTGAGGACACAAGGAGAAGGGAATGACAGAGGACAAGATGTTGGACAGTGTTCTTGAAGCTACTAACATGAGTTTGACCAAACTAGGAGGCAGTGGAAGACAGGAGTGCCTGGCGTGCTCTGGTCCATGGGGTCACAAAGAGTCGGACATGTCTAAACGACTAAACAACAACAAGTAAACTACATGGAACAGGGTCCTACTTCAGAAAAGAAAAATACAAAATGCTTGGGGGAAACAACCATTTCACATAGACACAGCTGTGTGGGTCTGCCTGTCGTTTGTTCTTGGACAAAGTGGGGGGGGGTACTATGGCAACAGTTACACAAGGAGGAGGAAGAAAAAAAGAGTTGTCTAGCAACAAGAAAACAGTTAACAAAATTGGGGGTAAATGCCTTGGGATGTAAGGAATTCAAACAGCCCTGCTACATGAAATCAATGATCCATGTAGTGTAGTGTCCACAAAGTGACCAAACCATTTAAGCAGAACATGAAGGGAATAAGTGCCTCCCACAAGTAGGTGCATCTCTTAACCATTGGTATCCAGTGACATATGCCTTAATTCAGAGGTTTCACTGACTATCATGACTAGCAGTCATTATTAGCCTTATCCTCCATGACTTTATCTAATGCCCCTTTAAACTCACGTAAGTAGTGGTTATCGGCCAATTTCATGTTAGTCTAAATACATCCACAGATATATTGTGCTGGCTGTGTAGAAACTTAACTTTCAAAACTTGCAGTACAATGCCTACATCTGCTCTGCCCTAGAAGGACCTGAATATTGTAGAGGGCCATGGTAGTATGGAAGTTTTTAGAATGGATTTGGTTCCAGACATAATCTCAGCATTTTGCACAATATGAAAATGACACCACGTTTCAGGGCCAACCAATAGGTGACTGTAGCAGTGTGTTAATTGTGGGTCTACCCCAATCACATGAAAAACAAAAACAAAAAACCAGGAGGTGGAAAAGCCAAGCTGGAAATGATTGGATAGGGTTTGACTTGCTGAACCATCCCTCATCATACAATACTTCCCAACCATCTGTTCTCTAATGTTTAATTGTTTCCTTCAGCTGGACTGTAATACTAGAAGCAAGCCCTGTTGGGATTTTCTTTTGAGTAGAGGGAGTTAAGCAAGATTGCAGGCTAGCAAGTAGCAGAAAAGTGCAGCAGCAGCATCCCTCATGTGCATTGTTCTTTTGCTAAAACTAGGTCCATGCCCATCATATTCCACATGATTGTGGCATTAAAAGGAGGGAGATTGGGAGCATAGTGTGAAACTCTGAATGCTTTATATGATAATTATTCCAGGAACACAGAAAGCTACACTACTGGTCCACCTAGGTCAGTACTGTTTACATTGACTGGCAGTGACTTTCGAGGGTTTAAGACAGGGGTCTTTCCTAGCTGTAAATGGAGATGTCTGGGATTTAACCTAAGACCTTCTGAATGCAAAGTAGATGCTCTACCACCAGTGGTGGTCCTACATTTTGAGGGGCCTGAAGCTTGAACTGCTTTGGGAGCCCCTTCGTAACCAGCACACCTTTACAACATCTGTGCTACCGACTCTCAAACTTTGGGATTGTTGAAATATATACAGCAAAAAATAATAATTAATTAGAGTCATGCAACTCAAATTAGGTCTTCTAAACTCAAGAATATTATGCAATGTGGACTAAAGCTATTTTGGGCCCTCTTGGGATTAGGGTCTCTGAAGCTTAAGCTTCATTAGTTTTATAGTAGATCCACCCCTGTCTAACACTGGGATAGGGTCTTTTCCTAATGCGTTTTACACGAAATCCAACTTTGGAGATACTTTTCAACAGTGTGTCTCATCAGAAGCAATGGAATAGGCAGTGGTTTCTGCTGCAACAGGAACCATTGTCCCTTTCTTTTGTTAACTGCTGTTTAATAATTGTAGACTGGTGACCTCCATAGATCATGTCAGACCTATGGAGACGGTCTCTCTTACAGGGGATAATTATTTCCAACACCATTTTTGATCCAAACTAGAATCTGGGCACAGAGTTATGTTCACATCAATGTGTCAAACCTGTGCATCATTCCACAGTGCAAAAGCCCACATGGTATGAGCAAGTACACCTCTGGCGTGCAATCTGTGTCAGTCAAACACAGACTGAATGTGCTTGAGCTTTTGATGAACATGAGCCAACAGCACAACTTTTTTTTTCACCCCTTGTAAGCCAAGCTGTTGACACATACAATTTCAAGCAAAAATAAAATAAAAAAGCCATGGGATTTCTTTTGTTCAGTGCTGATTGTTAGCCACAGCTAGCTATCAACTGTATACCATGGACAGCAACAGCAAAATTATTAGGTACAGATTTTGTTGGCCTGCTTGCCGTGGCAAAGGGTGGGGGAGATTCAATAAAGGTTTTGCCTGCAAATAGTGGACTTCATTGTTTATCATCTCAAGCATCATGTTTTATTCAAGGAACTTGCTAGTTAGGTTGAGTAAGAATACTTTCAAGAAAAGGGGAAGCGGACACAACTCTTCTGATGATTTCAAATAGCAGTCAAAAGGGGAGAGGGGAGGCAAGGCTGTCTACGCCAGCACAGAATCAGATACTCAAAAGCTCAGAAGCCAAGTTGCATGCCTTCTCAAATATTTACCAACTTCTCTTAATTAAAGGCTATTTCCCCCCTGAATCAGTTCCACTCTGTCACTTTTGGTATCCATCAATAATCAAGAAATGTTGCACTTAGGAAGAAAACACCACCTGCCTCCGAGACAGGAAAGTGAGGAACTTCACTGAATTTAACACAAACCAAACCCTTGCAAAGGCCATAAACCTAATCTGATCTTGCAGGTAACAAGCAGCTGTTACTGAATTGGATCACCCCAATAATGTCTTGTAATGTCTTGCGCGCACACACACACACACACAATTTAAGTCTGGTTTGCAGCATTAACAAGGGAGAGAGCTATGGGGTGGCCTTCCCTCAAGTTTTCCCACAGGACTGGGGAAAAGTCCAATAGCAGGCAAATTCCATATAAGAAGCATAAACCTTTTGTTTGGATCAGATATTCAACTTATTTTCTTGGTTATCTTTATGACCATTTGGATAAGAACACCCCTTCTAATCCTGGATCAAAATCCCAAATGCTCAGCATCCTGAATCCTGTGCCAAATGCAAAGTTCTGGGTTGATGGTTTTTTATATGAACAGGACACACACACAGCCCTATGTTGGAATTGAACCTGTAATCCTATCTGCATTATCTTAAAGGGAATTTGGAGCCACAATAGCTGTAGAATCAAACAATCGTAGAATTGTAGAGTTGGAAGGGACCCTAAGGGTGATCTAGTCCAACCCCTGCAATGCAGGAATCTCAACTAAAACATCCATGACAGATGGCCATCCTAGCTATGCTTAAAAACCTCCAAGGAAGGAGAGTCAACCACCTTCTAACACAGTCTCTTCCACTGTAAAACAGCTCTTACTGTCAGAAAGTTCTTCCTGATGTTTAATCAGAATATCCTTTCTTGTAACTTGAATCCGGGATATGATATGATTATCTGATATATGATGTGAGTGTGTGAGTGTATGATATGGAATGTTTGCATGATATGAATGGATGGTTGTACGATATGATTGTGATATTATGATATTATGATATGATATTATATGATAATATGATATTATGATAATGTGTTATGAGTGTATGTGATTGTGTGATGACTGTATGATATTACAATTGTTTATGGTATTATGATTGTATGATATATATCATGATTGTATGATATTAGGATTGTATGATATAATTTTATGTTTGTATGATAGTACAATATTATGATTGTATTAGACAATTGTATGCTTGCATATTATGATTTTATGATATATGGAACTACAGTACAGACATACTTAGTTAAACTATTGGGCTTTGCTATTAAGTGTATGCACATACAGTATTTGTCTATTTAAAAAACAATGATATATTAACAGTATAGCTATATTTCATTTTGCAGCACAAGCACACACACCACCATATTTCCATGTTTCAACATCTGGCAAAAAGTAGTTGAGTGGAAATATTTCAGATATACTATGACGGTTACCTACTTCATAATCACATGCTGCATTAACTTCCCTGATAAAACAGTAGCACTCAGAAAATAGAGGGCAAAGCAAGCTAGCAATGAAATAGCTGTGCCCCGTGCTTGAACATCAGTTGCACAGAATGAGGACAAAAAGCATGGAAGAAAAGGTGAAGCACTCCCTGCTGATAAGATGTCTACTTCAATTTACTTAGATGGAAAAACTACAGCCCATTAAAAAAGTCCATAATGCAGCAAAATGGCACAGATCGGTGTTAAAAACAGCACTTACCAATAGCAATTAAAGTAATGGAGCAGTGCAGCTTGGCACCAGAAAAAAACACAACGAGGGATAGTATACCCAGACTGTGTTGTTCAAGGAGAACATCACAGCCTTACTGGGATACTGGTGCAAGCGATGGAGCAAAATTTATTTGGTAAGGAGTCCCAACTCTTGCTTGCTTATCACATGGGTTCCAAAACTAATATGTAAATCACAGCTTTCACAGGATCATTCATCATGTTAGAAGAACCTAATGGGGATGGCTTCTGCCCAGTGGGATATGCATATGAACTGGTATTTTGTTTAATCTGCCCAAGATTATTAATTTATCTTGGACTAGTCCACCACTCTGCTATTCTTCTGCCTCCTCCATCCCTCCATTAACATGTTTTCTTGCCTTTCATATAAAAAAGGGGGTGATGTCCTTCATTTTGCTTTACCAATGTATACTTATCATTTCATTAAAAGAATACTGGAAACTGCCTTATAATGAATCAGAACACTGATCCAGCTAGCTCTGTATTGTGTGCACTGCTCAACAGCAGCTCTCCAGGGTTTCAGATAAGCCTCAATATGTTCCCTACCTGGAGATGCTGGGGATTGAACCTGGAACCTTCTGCATGCAAGGCATGCTCTCTGAGCTACAGCCCTTCTCCAATTATCCCTTTAAAACACTGGCACATTTTCTAGCAAATGCATAGTGCACTGTAATTATGAAAGACATATAAACAAATAAAATGTAGATATAAAAGAAATATCAGAAGCAATTCTAAACAAGGGAAGACAAGTGTGGGGACAGGGCTGTTTTATAATTATAGTAAAACTGCATGCTGGCAGATCTCTCCCACCCATATTTTGAGTTGCTTTGAGTTGGTGTGGATTTTTAAAACAAATATAATTTTGGTCCAGCAGGTAGAAGGGAAGTTTGCTCAAAGTCATTCAAAATGGAAAGCAATAATAAATTCATTTTGATATTTGTAATTCCAGCTCAGTCGCATAAAGTTGGTTCATTCTCTTTTTGTCTTTGTTTCTCTCTCTCTCTTTCTCTCTGTCTCTCCCCCCCCCCCCCAATCTCTCTTTCTTGCTATTATTCACAGCAAGGAAAAGGATAAGGTATTTGTTCTCTGGGGACTGAGTCTTAGCATTCGCATGTTAGATTTCAATTTCCAGACTTCTAATCACAACTTTAAGAAGTTTGCCTGGTACATCCGAGAGAGAGAGAGAGAGAGAGAGAGAGAGAGAGAGAGAGAGAGACTCTCCTTTAAATTACAACATCTATTTCCAGAATCTGCTAGAATAAATGACATACATCCTTCTGTGTACCTTTGCAGGATCGGTTCAATTACATTTATATATTTGTGAAACAGGTTGTCAAAAGGAGATGCAAGACTGAAAAGCACAGCACAGGCAAGCCAGGGGTGGTGGGGGTGGAAATGAAGGACGAAGGACAATTGCTGAGCCTAAGCTGAACACAGCTTTGCCTTCCAATGTACACAAATGGCAAATGTTTCCCCTTAAAATAGGATTGCGAGATTACAGTTGTAATACTGTTAGGGAGGGGAAATGTATTTTAATATTGGTTTCTTGCTCAAGTCGTCTTAAGGCCATTGCAAAATGAGAACACACAGCATGTGCCATTTCCTGCCCTTGTTCTTGTTTCCGTGAGATGGTGAATTAAGGGCTCAACTTTACAATGCCTTACGTAGACTCAGCCACAAAGAAGATGCAAGCACTACACAGGCTTAATTCTATCATTCCGCAACTAATCCTCTTGCCTTCTAGTTTACCATGTTATTCAGGGCACGCCAGATGCTGCCTCCTGCAGGATTACTGTTCGTATTATTATATTATTTAAAATTTATGTTATGCTATTTATTTACTAAATTTGTATCTCACACCTTCAGCAAAAGAAAGGGAAATGTCCTCAGGGCAGCGAATGAAAGAAAGAAAACATGGCATGTAACTAAGATGTACAAGAAATGAAATTTACATGAGATTTATTGTATGATGAATTGTGACTAAAACAGATGCAGTAACTTGGCCTCAGTGTTGCAGAGGTTCAAAAAGCTGCAGGTTACTAAAGAGCTAGAGTGGGAGGTGGGGTTTCCATCAATATAGGCATCAGGCAAGACTCCCTGGGAAGGGGTTTCGAAAGGCAAGAAGTCACTACTGAAAAGACTACCACTGCGCTTCAACGAGCCCCAAACAATTATCTTAGGACGACTGGTTTGAAAAGAGACCAGTAGGAGGTACCTGAATACCAAGGCTTTAAAGGAGGAGTGGGAAATATTGGGCTTTCCGTATGTTGATGAACAACAACTAGAAACATTATTGACCAGTGGTTTTCAGCCAGTGTGCTGTGGCACCCTGGGGTGCCTTGAATGATGGTCAGGGGTGCCGCGAGCAACACTGGTCTCTGTCCCTCTTTCCTTCCCTCCCACCTCTGAAGCCCTCTTGCATCTTTGCTTCCCAAAGGCTTGCACAGCTGTCTATTTACACTATACAGTTGTAAGTTTGGGGAATCAGCCTGCATGATGCCCTGAGTCCCAATTATTGAGTTCCTGTATCTGTGAGAGCAGAAGATATGACAGCAAGCTTGTCAAATAAGTCTTTTTGTCTGGGCAACTGTAAGACATTGGCCTCACAGCTGGACACTTAAGCACCATGATTAGCATAACCATAAAGTTGCTCTGTGCCATAGGGCAAATGGGTGGGCCTTTTCTCCCCTCATCTGGATGTTCCTTAAGAAAACAGAGCTCTGGACTTAAGTTTTCTGGACTGGATTGGTGATCTTAAAGAGTGGATGAACTTTCTACAGTTCCATTGTCAAGCTCAGGTGATGGGGTTTAGATTTTCTGGAACACAGAGCTTCTGCAGGGGTGGGCAGCTGTATAAAACAGTATACCCCAGGAGGCTGATGGATCCAGATGATTTTCTGACTGCTCTTGGAGAGTTTCATGTTGCTTCAGCAGGTGATTCTACTGACGTCCTAGTGGATCTCTGGACTACAGAAATGACCAGGACAGTGGACACAATCACTCCTGGGCATCTCCTCTCACAGAATGGAGCCAAGCCAGCCCCCTGGTTTTCTAGGGAACTGGTGGTGGTGAAATAAATGAGATGGTGACCAAATCAAAATTGATGGAAAACTTGGAAGAAGTCCAACCGAATACAAGCTGGAGTCTACTTGAAGACCTACTCTGTGGCAGCGCAAGCAGTGAAAAAGCTATTTTTCTCTGCTTCTATTGCATCCAGCAGAGCTGTTCCTTTTACAACCTTACCCACGTGAGGAGATTTTAGACCACTCGATGGCCCGCTGTGAACAATTTGCTCAGTACTTTGCTGACAAAATCACTCAGATCTGTTCCAACTTGGATGTTACAGTTGACACTGGTCTAGTGGATATAACTTTGGTCCCTGCTTCTTCAATGATAATTGATACTTTTCAATTTGTGCAGCCTGAGAATGTGGACAGCATCCTTGAAAATGTGAGAGCTACCACATGTGCTAGTTTCTTGCCCTTCCTAACTCATTAAAAAGGCCAGTAGGGGACAGACCAAGTGGTAAAGGGAAAAAGCAAGGCAGGAATACAGCATACCTAAAACAAGCAGTCATAATATCTCAACTGAAAAAGCCCTCCCTGGATAAATTTTGGCCAGTTTCCAATTTCCCATTGCCGGGCAAAGTACTGGAGCATGTGGTAGCATCTCAGTTCCATAGGTTCCTGGAAGAGAAAGATTATCTAGATGCATTTCCATTTGATTTTAGGCCTGGTTATGGGACAGAGTCACCTTTGGATGACATATGTTAGGAGGAATTGTACAATGGGAATGTGTCCCTGATGGTTCTGCTGGACCTTTCAACAATTTCTGATACCATCAACTATAGTATCCTTCTGGGGGCCCTTGCTGGAATGGGACTTGGGAGGCACAGTTTTAATAGCATCTCCATTCCTTCCTGGTAATGCTGGGGGACTCCTGTTCAACACCTTGATCATTGGCCTGTGGGCTCATCCAGGGCTCCGCTCTGTCCCTCATGCTATTTAACATTTACATGAAACTGCTTGGAGGAGTTGCTCAGAGTTTTGGGGTTTGGTGTCACCAATGTACTGATGACAGCCAGCTCTATTAGTCCTTTCCACTTAAATCCAAGGAAGCTGTCTTTGTTCTAAACCAGTGTCTGACATCAGTAATGGACTAGACAAGGGTGAACAAATTGAAACAGGATGGGGTAGCCCTCCCTGTGAACACAGAGCGTGTGCTCCTGGATTCAGTTCTGAGCCTGGATACCCAGGTTTCTGCAGTGCCGAGGGTTAAAGCTGTACAGTTAAAGCTAGTGTGCCAGTTGTCCCCATTCCTAGAGATGTCTGATCTGCCAACAGCAATACACACCTTGGTTGCAACTGGCTCTATGTGGAGCTTCATTTGAAAAGTGCTCAAAACTGCTACAACAGACTAGTTACTAGTCTGTTTCAAGGCACAATTCAAAGTGTTGGCTATGAGGCCTAAGAGGCTTAGATCTAGGCTATCTGAACGACTATATTCTCCAATATGAACCTGCCTGGGCTCTGGGATCTTCTGGGGAGGCCCCTTTCTCACTCACATGACCTTTAAAGGAACATTTGGTGAGGGCACAGGACAGGGTCTTCTTGGTGGCTGCTCCAAGATTTTGGAATTTCCCTTAGAGAGGCTTCTTGTCCTTCTGCGAGCAGGGGAAGACTGTTTTACTTTGACAGGCTTTTGAGAACTGATTGTTTTTTATGGAAATGGCTTTTCACAGTAAAAACAGTACCACACTATTTGTGCTTTAACAGAATCGTTTTTATATTGTTTTTATTCTATTATAATTTAATTCCCTTTTAACTATTATCTTTTAAGCTTCCTGTATTTTATCAGTATTTTTATTTTTGCAAACTGCCTTAAGTCCCGCTGTAGGGAAAATGCAGTGTGTATATATTAAACGAATTTTAAACTAACGAATGGGGAGGGGTGGCACTCCCCAGGTGTTCAGAAGGAGAGCGTTTCAAGAGTTCTCTGATAGAAACCCCCTCCTCCTTTTACGTTCTTCCCTTTGAGCCTTTTTCCAGAAAGTAAAATGTCACACATGCCATCTATTTCCTCCAACGAAAACTTTGCAGAGTGTGGAAATAGTCAAACAGAACAATTTAACAGTCGCACAGCCCCCGCGGGACCCTTCAGTTAGGAGCACAAAATGTTTT